>NW_027328092.1:0-357360 GCF_047675955.1 Chlorocebus sabaeus | reverse complement strand
TTCCAAATATCACTTTCAAAATTCCAGAAGAACAGTCTTAGCGAAAGGCTTCTTGAGGGGAAAGCTGTAACTCTGTGAGATGAATTAACAGAACACGAAGTAGTTTCTCAGAAAGATTCTTTCCAGTTTTTAACGGAAGATATTCCCTTTTTCACCATAGCCCTCTATGGGCTTCCAATATCACTTTGAAAAATCCACAAGAAGAATCTTAGAGAATGGCTTCTTTCTGGGAAAGCAGTAACTCTGTGAGATGAATTAATAGAACACAGAGCAGTTTCTCAGAAAGCCTCTTTCAGTTTTTAACAAAAGATATTTCCTTTTTCACCATAGCCCTCTATGGGCTTCCAAATATCACTTTGCAAATTCCACAAGAAGTGTCTTCGCGAAAGGCTTCTTGAGGGCAAAGCTGTAACACTGTGAGATGAATTAACAGAACACAAAGTAGTTTCTCAGAATGCTTCTTTTCAGTTTTTATCTTAGGATATTTCCTTTTTCACCTTAGCCCTCTATGGGCTTGAAAATATCACTATGAAATTTCCACATGAAGAGCCTCAGCGAAAGGATTCTTGAGGTGAAAGCAGTGACTCTGTGAGATGAATTAACAGAACACAAAGCAGTTTCTCAGAAAGCTTCTTTCCAGTTTTTAAAGGAAGATATTTCCTTTTTCACCGTAGACCTCTACGGGCTTCCAAATAACACTTTGCCAATTCCACAAGAAGAGTCTTAGCGAAAGGCATCTTGAAGGGAAGGCTGTAACTCTGTGAGATGAATTAACAGGACACAAAGCAGTTTCTCATAAAGCTTCCTTCCAGTTTTTATCGGAAGATATTTCCTTTTACACCGTAGCCCTCTATGGACTTCCAGATATCAATGTGCAAATTTCACAAGAACAGTCTTAGCGAAAGGCTTCTTGAGGGGAAAGCTGTAACTCTGTGAGATGAATTAACAGAACACAGAGCAGTTTCTCAGAAAGCTTCTTTCCAGTTTTTAACGGAAGATATTTCCTTTTTCACCATAGCACTCTATGGGCTTCCAGATATCACCTTGAATATTCCACAAGAACAGACTTAGCGAAAGGCTTCCTGAAGGGAATGCTGTAACACTGTGAGATGAATTAACAGAACACAGAGCAGTTTCTCAGAAAGCTTCTTTACAGTTTTTAACGGTAGATATTTCCTTTTTCTCCTTAACCCTCTAAGGGCTTCCAACTATCACTTTGCAAATTGCACAAGAACAGTGTTAGTGAAAGGATTTTTGAGGAGAAAGCAGTAACTGTGAGTTGAATTAACCGAACACAAAGCAGTTTCTCAGGAAGCTTCTTTCCAGTTTTTAAGGGAAGATTTTCCTTTTTCACCATAACCCTCTATGGGCTTCCAAATATCACTTTTCAAATTCCACAAGAACAGTCTTAGCGAAAGGCTTCTTGAGGGGAACGCAGTAACTCTGTGAGATGAATTAAGAGTATACAGAGCAGTTTCTCAGAAAGTTTCTCTTCAGTTTTTATCTTAGGATATCTCCTTTTTCACCATAGCCCTCTGTGGGCTTCGAAATATCACTTTGCAAATTCCACAAGAAGAGTCTTAGGGAAAGGCTACATGAGGGGAAAGATGTAAGTCTCTGAGATGAATTAACAGAACACATAGTAGTTTCTCAGAAATCTTCTTCCAGATTTTAACGGAAGATACTTCCTTTTTCACCATAGCCCCCTATGGGCTTCCAAATATCACTTTCGAAATTCCACAAGATCACCCTTAGCTAAAGGTTACTTGAGGAGAGATTTGTAACACTGTGAGATGAATTACAGAACACAAAGCAGATTCTCAGAAAGCTTCTTTCCACTTTTTAACGGAAGATATTTCTTTTTTCACCATAGCCGTCTATGGGCTTCCAAATATCACTTTGCAAATTCCCCAAGAACAGTCTTAGCGAAAGACTGCTTGAGGGGAAAGCTGTAACTCTTGAGATGAATTAGCAGAACACAAAGCAGTTTCTCAGAAAGCTTCTTTCCTGTTTTTTAACGGAAGTTATTTCCTTATTCACCGTAGCCCTCTATGGGCTTCCAAATATCACTTTCCAAATTCCAGAAGAACACTCTTAGCGAAAACTTCTTGAGGAGAAAGCTGTATCTCTGTGAGATGAATTAACAGAACACAAAGCAGTTTCTCAGAAAGCTTCTTTCCAGTTTTTAACAGAAGATATTTCCTTTTTCATCATATCCTTCTATGGCTTTACAAATATCACTTTGAAATTCCACAAGAACAGTCTTAGCGAAAGGCTTCTTGTGGAGAAAGCTGTAACCCTGTGAGATGAATTAACAGAACACAAGGCAGTTTCTCAGAAAGCTTCTTTTCAGTTTTTATCTTAGGATATTTCCGTTTTCACCATAGCCCACTATGGGCTTCCAAATGTCACTTTGCAAATTCCACAAGAACAGTCTTAGCGAAAGGCTTCTCGAGGGGCAAGCTGTAACTCTGTGAGATGAACTAAGAGAACACAAAGCAGTTTTTCAGAATGCTTCTTTCCAGTTTTTAACGGAAGATATTTCCTTTTTCACCATAACCCTATAAGGGCTTCCAAATATTACTTTGCAAATTCCACAAGAACAGTCTTAGCGAAAGGCTTCTTGAGAGGAATGCAGTAACTCTGTGAGATGAATTAAAAGAACACAAAGCAATTTCTCAGAAAGGTTCTTTCCAGTTTTTAACGGAAGATCTTTCCTTTTTCACCATAGCCCTCTATGGGCTTCCAAATATCACTTTGCAAATTCCACAAGAAGTGTCTTCGCGAAAGGCTTCTTGAGGGCAAAGCTGTAACACTGTGAGATGAATTAACAGAACACAAAGTAGTTTCTCAGAATGCTTCTTTTCAGTTTTTATCTTAGGATATTTCCTTTTTCACCTTAGCCCTCTATGGGCTTGAAAATATCACTATGAAATTTCCACATGAAGAGCCTCAGCGAAAGGATTCTTGAGGTGAAAGCAGTGACTCTGTGAGATGAATTAACAGAACACAAAGCAGTTTCTCAGAAAGCTTCTTTCCAGTTTTTAAAGGAAGATATTTCCTTTTTCACCGTAGACCTCTACGGGCTTCCAAATAACACTTTGCCAATTCCACAAGAAGAGTCTTAGCGAAAGGCATCTTGAAGGGAAGGCTGTAACTCTGTGAGATGAATTAACAGGACACAAAGCAGTTTCTCATAAAGCTTCCTTCCAGTTTTTATCGGAAGATATTTCCTTTTACACCGTAGCCCTGTATGGACTTCCAGATATCAATGTGCAAATTTCACAAGAACAGTCTTAGCGAAAGGCTTCTTGAGGGGAAAGCTGTAACTCTGTGAGATGAATTAACAGAACACAGAGCAGTTTCTCAGAAAGCTTCTTTCCAGTTTTTAACGGAAGATATTTCCTTTTTCACCATAGCACTCTATGGGCTTCCAGATATCACCTTGAATATTCCACAAGAACAGACTTAGCGAAAGGCTTCCTGAAGGGAATGCTGTAACACTGTGAGATGAATTAACAGAACACAGAGCAGTTTCTCAGAAAGCTTCTTTACAGTTTTTAACGGTAGATATTTCCTTTTTCTCCTTAACCCTCTAAGGGCTTCCAACTATCACTTTGCAAATTGCACAAGAACAGTGTTAGTGAAAGGCTTTTTGAGGAGAAAGCAGTAACTGTGAGTTGAATTAACCGAACACAAAGCAGTTTCTCAGGAAGCTTCTTTCCAGTTTTTAAGGGAAGATTTTCCTTTTTCACCATAACCCTCTATGGGCTTCCAAATATCACTTTTCAAATTCCACAAGAACAGTCTTAGCGAAAGGCTTCTTGAGGGGAACGCAGTAACTCTGTGAGATGAATTAAGAGTATACAGAGCAGTTTCTCAGAAAGTTTCTCTTCAGTTTTTATCTTAGGATATCTCCTTTTTCACCATAGCCCTCTGTGGGCTTCGAAATATCACTTTGCAAATTCCACAAGAAGAGTCTTAGGGAAAGGCTACATGAGGGGAAAGATGTAAGTCTCTGAGATGAATTAACAGAACACATAGTAGTTTCTCAGAAATCTTCTTCCAGATTTTAACGGAAGATACTTCCTTTTTCACCATAGCCCCCTATGGGCATCCAAATATCACTTTCGAAATTCCACAAGATCTGCCTTAGCTAAAGGTTACTTGAGGAGAGATTTGTAACACTGTGAGATGAATTACAGAACACAAAGCAGATTCTCAGAAAGCTTCTTTCCTGTTTTTTAACGGAAGTTATTTCCTTTTTCACCGTAGCCCTCTATGGGCTTCCAAATATCACTTTCCAAATTCCAGAAGCACAGTCTTAGCGAAAACTTCTTGAGGAGAAAGCTGTATCTCTGTGAGATGAATTAACAGAACACAAAGCAGTTTCTCAGAAAGCTTCTTTCCAGTTTTTAACAGAAGATATTTCCTTTTTCATCATATCCTTCTATGGCTTTACAAATATCACTTTGAAATTCCACAAGAACAGTCTTAGCGAAAGGCTTCTTGTGGAGAAAGCTGTAACCCTGTGAGATGAATTAACAGAACACAAGGCAGTTTCTCAGAAAGCTTCTTTTCAGTTTTTATCTTAGGATATTTCCTTTTTCACCATAGCCCACTATGGGCTTCCAAATGTCACTTTGCAAATTCCACAAGAACAGTCTTAGCGAAAGGCTTCTCGAGGGGCAAGCTGTAACTCTGTGAGATGAACTAAGAGAACACAAAGCAGTTTC
This sequence comes from Chlorocebus sabaeus, assembly GCF_047675955.1. Classification (NCBI taxonomy): domain Eukaryota; kingdom Metazoa; phylum Chordata; class Mammalia; order Primates; family Cercopithecidae; genus Chlorocebus; species Chlorocebus sabaeus. The sequence goes on along the minus strand of NW_027328092.1, from coordinate 352,624 downwards.
TCAGAATGCTTCTTTCCAGTTTTTAACGGAAGATATTTCCTTTTTCACCATAACCCTATATGGGCTTCCAAATATCACTTTGCAAATTCCACAAGAACAGTCTTAGCGAAAGGCTTCTTGAGAGGAACGCAGTAACTCTGTGAGATGAATTAAAAGAACACAAAGCAATTTCTCAGAAAGGTTCTTTCCAGTTTTTAACGGAAGATCTTTCCTTTTTCACCATAGCCCTCTATGGGAATCCAAATATCACTTTCAAAATTCCAGAAGAACAGTCTTAGCGAAAGGCTTCTTGAGGGGAAAGCTGTAACTCTGTGAGATGAATTAACAGAACACAAAGTAGTTTCTCAGAAAGATTCTTTCCAGTTTTTAACGGAAGATATTCCCTTTTTCACCATAGCCCTCTATGGGCTTCCAATATCACTTTGAAAAATCCACAAGAAGAATCTTAGAGAATGGCTTCTTTCTGGGAAAGCAGTAACTCTGTGAGATGAATTAATAGAACACAGAGCAGATTCTCAGAAAGCCTCTTTCAGTTTTTAACAAAAGATATTTCATTTTTCACCATAGCCCTCTATGGGCTTCCAAATATCACTTTGCAAATTCCACAAGAAGTGTCTTCGCGAAAGGCTTCTTGAGGGAAAAGCTGTAACACTGTGAGATGAATTAACAGAACACAAAGTAGTTTCTCAGAATGCTTCTTTTCAGTTTTTATCTTAGGATATTTCCTTTTTCACCTTAGCCCTCTATGGGCTTGAAAATATCACTATGAAATTTCCACATGAAGATTCTCAGCGAAAGGATTCTTGAGGTGAAAGCAGTGACTCTGTGAGATGAATTAACAGAACACAAAGCAGTTTCTCAGAAAGCTTCTTTCCAGTTTTTAAAGGAAGATATTTCCTTTTTCACCGTAGACCTCTACGGGCTTCCAAATAACACTTTGCCAATTCCACAAGAAGTGTCTTAGCGAAAGGCATCTTAAAGGGAAGGCTGTAACTCTGTGAGATGAATTAACAGGACACAAAGCAGTTTCTCATAAAGCTTCCTTCCAGTTTTTATCGGAAGATATTTCCTTTTACACCGTAGCCCTGTATGGACTTCCAGATATCAATGTGCAAATTTCACAAGAACAGTCTTAGCGAAAGGTTTCTTGAGGGGAAAGCTGTAACTCTGTGAGATGAATTAACAGAACACAGAGCAGTTTCTCAGAAAGCTTCTTTCCAGTTTTTAACGGAAGATATTTCCTTTTTCACCATAGCACTCTATGGGCTTCCAGATATCACCTTGAATATTCCACAAGAACAGACTTAGCGAAAGGCTTCCTGAAGGGAATGCTGTAACACTGTGAGATGAATTAACAGAACACAGAGCAGTTTCTCAGAAAGCTTCTTTACAGTTTTTAACGGTAGATATTTCCTTTTTCACCTTAACCCTCTAAGGGCTTCCAAATATCACTTTGCAAATTGCATAAGAACAGTGTTAGCGAAAGGCTTTTTGAGGAGAAAGCAGTAACTGTGAGTTGAATTAACCGAACACAAAGCAGTTTCTCAGGAAGCTTCTTTCCAGTCTTTAAGGGAAGATTTTCCTTTTTCACCATAACCCTCTATGGGCTTCCAAATATCACTTTTCAAATTCCACAAGAACAGTCTTAGCGAAAGGCTTCTTGAGGGGAATGCAGTAACTCTGTGAGATGAATTAACAGAACACAAAGCAATTTCTCAGAAAGATTCTTTCCAGTTTTTAACGGAAGATATTCCCTTTTTCACCATAGCCCTCTATGTGCTTCCAATATCACTTTGAAAAATCCAGAAGAAGAATCTTAGAGAATGGCTTCTTTCTGGGAAAGCAGTAACTCTGTGAGATGAATTAATAGAACACAGAGCGGTTTCTCAGAAAGCCTCTTTCAGTTTTTAACAAAAGATATTTCCTTTTTCACCATAGCCCTCTATGGGCTTCCAAATATCACTTTGCAAATCACCAAGAAGTGTCTTCGCGAAAGGCTTCTTGAGGGCAAAGCTGTAACACTGTGAGATGAATTAACAGAACACAAAGTAGTTTCTCAGAATGCTTCTTTTCAGTTTTTATCTTAGGATATTTCCTTTTTCACCTTAGCCCTCTATGGGCTTGAAAATATCACTATGAAATTTCCACATGAAGAGTCTCAGCGAAAGGATTCTTGAGGTGAAAGCAGTGACTCTGTGAGATGAATTAACAGAACACAAAGCAGTTTCTCAGAAAGCTTCTTTCCAGTTTTTAAAGGAAGATATTTCCTTTTTCACCGTAGACCTCTACGGGCTTCCAAATAACACTTTGCCAATTCCACAAGAAGAGTCTTAGCGAAAGGCATCTTGAAGGGAAGGCTGTAACTCTGTGAGATGAATTAACAGGACACAAAGCAGTTTCTCATAAAGCTTCCTTCCAGTTTTTATCGGAAGATATTTCCTTTTACACCGTAGCCCTGTATGGACTTCCAGATATCAATGTGCAAATTTCACAAGAACAGTCTTAGCGAAAGGCTTCTTGAGGGGAAAGCTGTAACTCTGTGAGATGAATTAACAGAACACAGAGCAGTTTCTCAGAAAGCTTCTTTCCAGTTTTTAACGGAAGATATTTCCTTTTTCACCATAGCACTCTATGGGCTTCCAGATATCACCTTGAATATTCCACAAGAACAGACTTAGCGAAAGGCTTCCTGAAGGGAATGCTGTAACACTGTGAGATGAATTAACAGAACACAGAGCAGTTTCTCAGAAAGCTTCTTTACAGTTTTTAACGGTAGATATTTCCTTTTTCACCTTAACCCTCTAAGGGCTTCCAAATATCACTTTGCAAATTGCATAAGAACAGTGTTAGCGAAAGGCTTTTTGAGGAGAAAGCAGTAACTGTGAGTTGAATTGACCGAACACAAAGCAGTTTCTCAGGAAGCTTCTTTCCAGTTTTTAAGGGAAGATTTTCCTTTTTCACCATAACCCTCTATGGGCTTCCAAATATCACTTTTCAAATTCCACAAGAACAGTCTTAGCGAAAGGCTTCTTGAGGGGAATGCAGTAACTCTGTGAGATGAATTAACAGAACACAAAGCAATTTCTCAGAAAGATTCTTCCCAGTTTTTATCTTAGGATATTTCCTTTTTCACCATAGCCCTCTATGGGCTTCCAAATATCACTTTGCAAATTCCCCAAGAACAGTCTTAGCGAAAGACTGCTTGAGGGGAAAGCTGTAACTCTTGAGATGAATTAGCAGAACACAAAGCAGTTTCTCAGAAAGCTTCTTTCCTGTTTTTTAACGGAAGATATTTCCTTTTTCACCGTAGCCCTCTATGGGCTTCCAAATATCACTTTCCAAATTCCAGAAGCACAGTCTTAGCGAAAACTTCTTGAGGAGAAAGCTGTATCTCTGTGAGATGAATTAACAGAACACAAAGCAGTTTCTCAGAAAGCTTCTTTCCAGTTTTTAACAGAAGATATTTCCTTTTTCATCATATCCTTCTATGGCTTTACAAATATCACTTTGAAATTCCACAAGAACAGTCTTAGCGAAAGGCTTCTTGTGGAGAAAGCTGTAACCCTGTGAGATGAATTAACAGAACACAAGGCAGTTTCTCAGAAAGCTTCTTTTCAGTTTTTATCTTAGGATATTTCCTTTTTCACCATAGCCCACTATGGGCTTCCAAATGTCACTTTGCAAATTCCACAAGAACAGTCTTAGCGAAAGGCTTCTAGAGGGGCAAGCTGTAACTCTGTGAGATGAACTAAGAGAACACAAAGCAGTTTCTCAGAATGCTTCTTTCCAGTTTTTAACGGAAGATATTTCCTTTTTCACCATAACCCTATATGGGCTTCCAAATATCACTTTGCAAATTCCACAAGAACAGTCTTAGCGAAAGGCTTCTTGAGAGGAACGCAGTAACTCTGTGAGATGAATTAAAAGAACACAAAGCAATTTCTCAGAAAGGTTCTTTCCAGTTTTTAACGGAAGATCTTTCCTTTTTCACCATAGCCCTCTATGGGATTCCAAATATCACTTTCAAAATTCCAGAAGAACAGTCTTAGCGAAAGGCTTCTTGAGGGGAAAGCTGTAACTCTGTGAGATGAATTAACAGAACACAAAGTAGTTTCTCAGAAAGATTCTTTCCAGTTTTTAACGGAAGATATTCCCTTTTTCACCATAGCCCTCTATGGGCTTCCAATATCACTTTGAAAAATCCACAAGAAGAATCTTAGAGAATGGCTTCCTTCTGGGAAAGCAGTAACTCCGTGAGATGAATTAATAGAACACAGAGCAGTTTCTCAGAAAGCCTCTTTCAGTTTTTAACAAAAGATATTTCCTTTTTCACCATAGCCCTCTATGGGCTTCCAAATATCACTTTGAAATTCCACAAGAAGTGTCTTCGCGAAAGGCCTCTTGAGGGCAAAGCTGTAACACTGTGAGATGAATTAACAGAACACAAAGTAGTTTCTCAGAATGCTTCTTTTCAGTTTTTATCTTAGGATATTTCCTTTTTCACCTTAGCCCTCTATGGGCTTGAAAATATCACTATGAAATTTCCACATGAAGAGTCTCAGCGAAAGGATTCTTGAGGTGAAAGCAGTGACTCTGTGAGATGAATTAACAGAACACAAAGCAGTTTCTCAGAAAGCTTCTTTCCAGTTTTTAAAGGAAGATATTTCCTTTTTCACCGTAGACCTCTACGGGCTTCCAAATAACACTTTGCCAATTCCACAAGAAGTGTCTTAGCGAAAGGCATCTTAAAGGGAAGGCTGTAACTCTGTGAGATGAATTAACAGGACACAAAGCAGTTTCTCATAAAGCTTCCTTCCAGTTTTTATCGGAAGATATTTCCTTTTACACCGTAGCCCTGTATGGACTTCCAAATATCAATGTGCAAATTTCACAAGAACAGTCTTAGCGAAAGGCTTCTTGAGGGGAAAGCTGTAACTCTGCGAGATGAATTAACAGAACACAGAGCAGTTTCTCAGAAAGCTTCTTTCCAGTTTTTAACGGAAGATATTTCCTTTTTCACCATAGCACTCTATGGGCTTCCAGATATCACCTTGAATATTCCACAAGAACAGACTTAGCGAAAGGCTTCCTGAAGGGAATGCTGTAACACTGTGAGATGAATTAACAGAACACAGAGCAGTTTCTCAGAAAGCTTCTTTACAGTTTTTAACGGTAGATATTTCCTTTTTCACCTTAACCCTCTAAGGGCTTCCAAATATCACTTTGCAAATTGCATAAGAACAGTGTTAGCGAAAGGCTTTTTGAGGAGAAAGCAGTAACTGTGAGTTGAATTAACCGAACACAAAGCAGTTTCTCAGGAAGCTTCTTTCCAGTTTTTAAGGGAAGATTTTCCTTTTTCACCATAACCCTCTATGGGCTTCCAAATATCACTTTTCAAATTCCACAAGAACAGTCTTAGCGAAAGGCTTCTTGAGGGGAACGCAGTAACTCTGTGAGATGAATTAAGAGAATACAGAGCAGTTTCTCAGAAAGTTTCTCTTCAGTTTTTATCTTAGGATATCTCCTTTTTCACCATAGCCCTCTGTGGGCTTCGAAATATCACTTTGCAAATTCCACAAGAAGAGTCTTAGGGAAAGGCTTCATGAGGGGAAAGATGTAAGTCTCTGAGATGAATTAACAGAACACAAAGTAGTTTCTCAGAAATCTTCTTCCAGATTTTAACGGAAGATACTTCCTTTTTCACCATAGCCCCCTATGGGCTTCCAAATATCACTTTCGAAATTCCACAAGATCTGCCTTAGCTAAAGGTTACTTGAGGAGAGATTTGTAACACTGTGAGATGAATTAACAGAACACAAAGCAGATTCTCAGAAAGCTTCTTTCCACTTTTTAACGGAAGATATTTCTTTTTTCACCATAGCCCTCTATGGGCTTCCAAATATCACTTTGCAAATTCCCCAAGAACAGTCTTAGCGAAAGACTGCTTGAGGGGAAAGCTGTAACTCTTGAGATGAATTAGCAGAACACAAAGCAGTTTCTCAGAAAGCTTCTTTCCTGTGTTTTAACGGAAGTTATTTCCTTTTTCACCGTAGCCCTCTATGGGCTTCCAAATATCACTTTCCAAATTCCAGAAGCACAGTCTTAGCGAAAACTTCTTGAGGAGAAAGCTGTATCTCTGTGAGATGAATTAACAGAACACAAAGCAGTTTCTCAGAAAGCTTCTTTCCAGTTTTTAACAGAAGATATTTCCTTTTTCATCATATCCTTCTATGGCTTTACAAATATCACTTTGAAATTCCACAAGAACAGTCTTAGCGAAAGGCTTCTTGTGGAGAAAGCTGTAACCCTGTGAGATGAATTAACAGAACACAAGGCAGTTTCTCAGAAAGCTTCTTTTCAGTTTTTATCTTAGGATATTTCCTTTTTCACCATAGCCCACTATGGGCTTCCAAATGTCACTTTGCAAATTCCACAAGAACAGTCTTAGCGAAAGGCTTCTAGAGGGGCAAGCTGTAACTCTGTGAGATGAACTAAGAGAACACAAAGCAGTTTCTCAGAATGCTTCTTTCCAGTTTTTAACGGAAGATATTTCCTTTTTCACCATAACCCTATATGGGCTTCCAAATATCACTTTGCAAATTCCACAAGAACAGTCTTAGCGAAAGGCTTCTTGAGAGGAACGCAGTAACTCTGTGAGATGAATTAAAAGAACACAAAGCAATTTCTCAGAAAGGTTCTTTCCAGTTTTTAACGGAAGATCTTTCCTTTTTCACCATAGCCCTCTATGGGATTCCAAATATCACTTTCAAAATTCCAGAAGAACAGTCTTAGCGAAAGGCTTCTTGAGGGGAAAGCTGTAACTCTGTGAGATGAATTAACAGAACACAAAGTAGTTTCTCAGAAAGATTCTTTCCAGTTTTTAACGGAAGATATTCCCTTTTTCACCATAGCCCTCTATGGGCTTCCAATATCACTTTGAAAAATCCACAAGAAGAATCTTAGAGAATGGTTTCTTTCTGGGAAAGCAGTAACTCTGTGAGATGAATTAATAGAACACAGAGCAGTTTCTCAGAAAGCCTCTTTCAGTTTTTAACAAAAGATATTTCCTTTTTCACCATAGCCCTCTATGGGCTTCCAAATATCACTTTGCAAATTCCACAAGAAGTGTCTTCGCGAAAGGCTTCTTGAGGGCAAAGCTGTAACACTGTGAGATGAATTAACAGAACACAAAGTAGTTTCTCAGAATGCTTCTTTTCAGTTTTTATCTTAGGATATTTCCTTTTTCACCTTAGCCCTCTATGGGCTTGAAAATATCACTATGAAATTTCCACATGAAGAGTCTCAGCGAAAGGATTCTTGAGGTGAAAGCAGTGACTCTGTGAGATGAATTAACAGAACACAAAGCAGTTTCTCAGAAAGCTTCTTTCCAGTTTTTAAAGGAAGATATTTCCTTTTTCACCGTAGACCTCTACGGGCTTCCAAATAACACTTTGCCAATTCCACAAGAAGAGTCTTAGCGAAAGGCATCTTGAAGGGAAGGCTGTAACTCTGTGAGATGAATTAACAGGACACAAAGCAGTTTCTCATAAAGCTTCCTTCCAGTTTTTATCGGAAGATATTTCCTTTTACACCGTAGCCCTGTATGGACTTCCAAATATCAATGTGCAAATTTCACAAGAACAGTCTTAGCGAAAGGCTTGTTGAGGGGAAAGCTGTAACTCTGTGAGATGAATTAACAGAACACAGAGCAGTTTCTCAGAAAGCTTCTTTCCAGTTTTTAACGGAAGATATTTCCTTTTTCACCATAGCACTCTATGGGCTTCCAGATATCACCTTGAATATTCCACAAGAACAGACTTAGCGAAAGGCTTCCTGAAGGGAATGCTGTAACACTGTGAGATGAATTAACAGAACACAGAGCAGTTTCTCAGAAAGCTTCTTTACAGTTTTTAACGGTAGATATTTCCTTTTTCACCTTAACCCTCTAAGGGCTTCCAAATATCACTTTGCAAATTGCATAAGAACAGTGTTAGCGAAAGGCTTTTTGAGGAGAAAGCAGTAACTGTGAGTTGAATTAACCGAACACAAAGCAGTTTCTCAGGAAGCTTCTTTCCAGTTTTTAAGGGAAGATTTTCCTTTTTCACCATAACCCTCTATGGGCTTCCAAATATCACTTTTCAAATTCCACAAGAACAGTCTTAGCGAAAGGCTTCTTGAGGGGAATGCAGTAACTCTGTGAGATGAATTAACAGAACACAAAGCAATTTCTCAGAAAGATTCTTCCCAGTTTTTATCTTAGGATATTTCCTTTTTCACCATAGCCCTCTATGGGCTTCCAAATATCACTTTGCAAATTCCCCAAGAACAGTCTTAGCGAAAGACTGCTTGAGGGGAAAGCTGTAACTCTTGAGATGAATTAGCAGAACACAAAGCAGTTTCTCAGAAAGCTTCTTTCCTGTTTTTTAACGGAAGTTATTTCCTTTTTCACCGTAGCCCTCTATGGGCTTCCAAATATCACTTTCCAAATTCCAGAAGCACAGTCTTAGCGAAAACTTCTTGAGGAGAAAGCTGTATCTCTGTGAGATGAATTAACAGAACACAAAGCAGTTTCTCAGAAAGCTTCTTTCCAGTTTTTAACAGAAGATATTTCCTTTTTCATCATATCCTTCTATGGCTTTACAAATATCACTTTGAAATTCCACAAGAACAGTCTTAGCGAAAGGCTTCTTGTGGAGAAAGCTGTAACCCTGTGAGATGAATTAACAGAACACAAGGCAGTTTCTCAGAAAGCTTCTTTTCAGTTTTTATCTTAGGATATTTCCTTTTTCACCATAGCCCACTATGGGCTTCCAAATGTCACTTTGCAAATTCCACAAGAACAGTCTTAGCGAAAGGCTTCTCGAGGGGCAAGCTGTAACTCTGTGAGATGAACTAAGAGAACACAAAGCAGTTTCTCAGAATGCTTCTTTCCAGTTTTTAACGGAAGATATTTCCTTTTTCACCATAACCCTATATGGGCTTCCAAATATCACTTTGCAAATTCCACAAGAACAGTCTTAGCGAAAGGCTTCTTGAGAGGAACGCAGTAACTCTGTGAGATGAATTAAAAGAACACAAAGCAATTTCTCAGAAAGGTTCTTTCCAGTTTTTAACGGAAGATCTTTCCTTTTTCACCATAGCCCTCTATGGGATTCCAAATATCACTTTCAAAATTCCAGAAGAACGGTCTTAGCGAAAGGCTTCTTGAGGGGAAAGCTGTAACTCTGTGAGATGAATTAACAGAACACGAAGTAGTTTCTCAGAAAGATTCTCTCCAGTTTTTAACGGAAGATATTCCCTTTTTCACCATAGCCCTCTATGGGCTTCCAATATCACTTTGAAAAATCCACAAGAAGAATCTTAGAGAATGGCTTCTTTCTGGGAAAGCAGTAACTCTGTGAGATGAATTAATAGAACACAGAGCAGTTTCTCAGAAAGCCTCTTTCAGTTTTTAACAAAAGATATTTCCTTTTTCACCATAGCCCTCTATGGGCTTCCAAATATCACTTTGCAAATTCCACAAGAAGTGTCTTCGCGAAAGGCCTCTTGAGGGCAAAGCTGTAACACTGTGAGATGAATTAACAGAACACAAAGTAGTTTCTCAGAATGCTTCTTTTCAGTTTTTATCTTAGGATATTTCCTTTTTCACCTTAGCCCTCTATGGGCTTGAAAATATCACTATGAAATTTCCACATGAAGAGTCTCAGCGAAAGGATTCTTGAGGTGAAAGCAGTGACTCTGTGAGATGAATTAACAGAACACAAAGCAGTTTCTCAGAAAGCTTCTTTCCAGTTTTTAAAGGAAGATATTTCCTTTTTCACCGTAGACCTCTACGGGCTTCCAAATAACACTTTGCCAATTCCACAAGAAGAGTCTTAGCGAAAGGCATCTTGAAGGGAAGGCTGTAACTCTGTGAGATGAATTAACAGGACACAAAGCAGTTTCTCATAAAGCTTCCTTCCAGTTTTTATCGGAAGATATTTCCTTTTACACCGTAGCCCTGTATGGACTTCCAAATATCAATGTGCAAATTTCACAAGAACAGTCTTAGCGAAAGGCTTGTTGAGGGGAAAGCTGTAACTCTGTGAGATGAATTAACAGAACACAGAGCAGTTTCTCAGAAAGCTTCTTTCCAGTTTTTAACGGAAGATATTTCCTTTTTCACCATAGCACTCTATGGGCTTCCAGATATCACCTTGAATATTCCACAAGAACAGACTTAGCGAAAGGCTTCCTGAAGGGAATGCTGTAACACTGTGAGATGAATTAACAGAACACAGAGCAGTTTCTCAGAAAGCTTCTTTACAGTTTTTAACGGTAGATATTTCCTTTTTCACCTTAACCCTCTAAGGGCTTCCAAATATCACTTTGCAAATTGCATAAGAACAGTGTTAGCGAAAGGCTTTTTGAGGAGAAAGCAGTAACTGTGAGTTGAATTAACCGAACACAAAGCAGTTTCTCAGGAAGCTTCTTTCCAGTTTTTAAGGGAAGATTTTCCTTTTTCACCATAACCCTCTATGGGCTTCCAAATATCACTTTTCAAATTCCACAAGAACAGTCTTAGCGAAAGGCTTCTTGAGGGGAATGCAGTAACTCTGTGAGATGAATTAACAGAACACAAAGCAATTTCTCAGAAAGATTCTTCCCAGTTTTTATCTTAGGATATTTCCTTTTTCACCATAGCCCTCTATGGGCTTCCAAATATCACTTTGCAAATTCCCCAAGAACAGTCTTAGCGAAAGACTGCTTGAGGGGAAAGCTGTAACTCTTGAGATGAATTAGCAGAACACAAAGCAGTTTCTCAGAAAGCTTCTTTCCTGTTTTTTAACGGAAGTTATTTCCTTTTTCACCGTAGCCCTCTATGGGCTTCCAAATATCACTTTCCAAATTCCAGAAGCACAGTCTTAGCGAAAACTTCTTGAGGAGAAAGCTGTATCTCTGTGAGATGAATTAACAGAACACAAAGCAGTTTCTCAGAAAGCTTCTTTCCAGTTTTTAACAGAAGATATTTCCTTTTTCATCATATCCTTCTATGGCTTTACAAATATCACTTTGAAATTCCACAAGAACAGTCTTAGCGAAAGGCTTCTTGTGGAGAAAGCTGTAACCCTGTGAGATGAATTAACAGAACACAAGGCAGTTTCTCAGAAAGCTTCTTTTCAGTTTTTATCTTAGGATATTTCCTTTTTCACCATAGCCCACTATGGGCTTCCAAATGTCACTTTGCAAATTCCACAAGAACAGTCTTAGCGAAAGGCTTCTCGAGGGGCAAGCTGTAACTCTGTGAGATGAACTAAGAGAACACAAAGCAGTTTCTCAGAATGCTTCTTTCCAGTTTTTAACGGAAGATATTTCCTTTTTCACCATAACCCTATATGGGCTTCCAAATATCACTTTGCAAATTCCACAAGAACAGTCTTAGCGAAAGGCTTCTTGAGAGGAACGCAGTAACTCTGTGAGATGAATTAAAAGAACACAAAGCAATTTCTCAGAAAGGTTCTTTCCAGTTTTTAACGGAAGATCTTTCCTTTTTCACCATAGCCCTCTATGGGATTCCAAATATCACTTTCAAAATTCCAGAAGAACGGTCTTAGCGAAAGGCTTCTTGAGGGGAAAGCTGTAACTCTGTGAGATGAATTAACAGAACACGAAGTAGTTTCTCAGAAAGATTCTTTCCAGTTTTTAACGGAAGATATTCCCTTTTTCACCATAGCCCTCTATGGGCTTCCAATATCACTTTGAAAAATCCACAAGAAGAATCTTAGAGAATGGCTTCTTTCTGGGAAAGCAGTAACTCTGTGAGATGAATTAATAGAACACAGAGCAGTTTCTCAGAAAGCCTCTTTCAGTTTTTAACAAAAGATATTTCCTTTTTCACCATAGCCCTCTATGGGCTTCCAAATATCACTTTGCAAATTCCACAAGAAGTGTCTTCGCGAAAGGCCTCTTGAGGGCAAAGCTGTAACACTGTGAGATGAATTAACAGAACACAAAGTAGTTTCTCAGAATGCTTCTTTTCAGTTTTTATCTTAGGATATTTCCTTTTTCACCTTAGCCCTCTATGGGCTTGAAAATATCACTATGAAATTTCCACATGAAGAGTCTCAGCGAAAGGATTCTTGAGGTGAAAGCAGTGACTCTGTGAGATGAATTAACAGAACACAAAGCAGTTTCTCAGAAAGCTTCTTTCCAGTTTTTAAAGGAAGATATTTCCTTTTTCACCGTAGACCTCTACGGGCTTCCAAATAACACTTTGCCAATTCCACAAGAAGAGTCTTAGCGAAAGGCATCTTGAAGGGAAGGCTGTAACTCTGTGAGATGAATTAACAGGACACAAAGCAGTTTCTCATAAAGCTTCCTTCCAGTTTTTATCGGAAGATATTTCCTTTTACACCGTAGCCCTGTATGGACTTCCAGATATCAATGTGCAAATTTCACAAGAACAGTCTTAGCGAAAGGCTTGTTGAGGGGAAAGCTGTAACTCTGTGAGATGAATTAACAGAACACAGAGCAGTTTCTCAGAAAGCTTCTTTCCAGTTTTTAACGGAAGATATTTCCTTTTTCACCATAGCACTCTATGGGCTTCCAGATATCACCTTGAATATTCCACAAGAACAGACTTAGCGAAAGGCTTCCTGAAGGGAATGCTGTAACACTGTGAGATGAATTAACAGAACACAGAGCAGTTTCTCAGAAAGCTTCTTTACAGTTTTTAACGGTAGATATTTCCTTTTTCACCTTAACCCTCTAAGGGCTTCCAAATATCACTTTGCAAATTGCATAAGAACAGTGTTAGCGAAAGGCTTTTTGAGGAGAAAGCAGTAACTGTGAGTTGAATTAACCGAACACAAAGCAGTTTCTCAGGAAGCTTCTTTCCAGTTTTTAAGGGAAGATTTTCCTTTTTCACCATAACCCTCTATGGGCTTCCAAATATCACTTTTCAAATTCCACAAGAACAGTCTTAGCGAAAGGCTTCTTGAGGGGAACGCAGTAACTCTGTGAGATGAATTAAGAGAATACAGAGCAGTTTCTCAGAAAGTTTCTCTTCAGTTTTTATCTTAGGATATCTCCTTTTTCACCATAGCCCTCTGTGGGCTTCGAAATATCACTTTGCAAATTCCACATGAAGAGTCTTAGGGAAAGGCTTCATGAGGGGAAAGATGTAAGTCTCTGAGATGAATTAACAGAACACAAAGTAGTTTCTCAGAAATCTTCTTCCAGATTTTAACGGAAGATACTTCCTTTTTCACCATAGCCCCCTATGGGCTTCCAAATATCACTTTCGAAATTCCACAAGATCTGCCTTAGCTAAAGGTTACTTGAGGAGAGATTTGTAACACTGTGAGATGAATTAACAGAACACAAAGCAGATTCTCAGAAAGCTTCTTTCCACTTTTTAACGGAAGATATTTCTTTTTTCACCATAGCCCTCTTTGGGCTTCCAAATATCACTTTGCAAATTCCCCAAGAACAGTCTTAGCGAAAGACTGCTTGAGGGGAAACCTGTACCTCTTGAGATGAATTAGCAGAACACAAAGCAGTTTCTCAGAAAGCTTCTTTCCTGTTTTTTAACGGAAGTTATTTCCTTTTTCACCGTAGCCCTCTATGGGCTTCCAAATATCACTTTCCAAATTCCAGAAGCACAGTCTTAGCGAAAACTTCTTGAGGAGAAAGCTGTATCTCTGTGAGATGAATTAACAGAACACAAAGCAGTTTCTCAGAAAGCTTCTTTCCAGTTTTTAACAGAAGATATTTCCTTTTTCATCATATCCTTCTATGGCTTTACAAATATCACTTTGAAATTCCACAAGAACAGTCTTAGCGAAAGGCTTCTTGTGGAGAAAGCTGTAACCCTGTGAGATGAATTAACAGAACACAAGGCAGTTTCTCAGAAAGCTTCTTTTCAGTTTTTATCTTAGGATATTTCCTTTTTCACCATAGCCCACTATGGGCTTCCAAATGTCACTTTGCAAATTCCACAAGAACAGTCTTAGCGAAAGGCTTCTAGAGGGGCAAGCTGTAACTCTGTGAGATGAACTAAGAGAACACAAAGCAGTTTCTCAGAATGCTTCTTTCCAGTTTTTAACGGAAGATATTTCCTTTTTCACCATAACCCTATATGGGCTTCCAAATATCACTTTGCAAATTCCACAAGAACAGTCTTAGCGAAAGGCTTCTTGAGAGGAACGCAGTAACTCTGTGAGATGAATTAAAAGAACACAAAGCAATTTCTCAGAAAGGTTCTTTCCAGTTTTTAACGGAAGATCTTTCCTTTTTCACCATAGCCCTCTATGGGATTCCAAATATCACTTTCAAAATTCCAGAAGAACAGTCTTAGCGAAAGGCTTCTTGAGGGGAAAGCTGTAACTCTGTGAGATGAATTAACAGAACACAAAGTAGTTTCTCAGAAAGATTCTTTCCAGTTTTTAACGGAAGATATTCCCTTTTTCACCATAGCCCTCTATGGGCTTCCAATATCACTTTGAAAAATGCACAAGAAGAATCTTAGAGAATGGCTTCCTTCTGGGAAAGCAGTAACTCTGTGAGATGAATTAATAGAACACAGAGCAGTTTCTCAGAAAGCCTCTTTCAGTTTTTAACAAAAGATATTTCCTTTTTCACCATAGCCCTCTATGGGCTTCCAAATATCACTTTGAAATTCCACAAGAAGTGTCTTCGCGAAAGGCCTCTTGAGGGCAAAGCTGTAATACTGTGAGATGAATTAACAGAACACAAAGTAGTTTCTCAGAATGCTTCTTTTCAGTTTTTATCTTAGGATATTTCCTTTTTCACCTTAGCCCTCTATGGGCTTGAAAATATCACTATGAAATTTCCACATGAAGAGTCTCAGCGAAAGGATTCTTGAGGTGAAAGCAGTGACTCTGTGAGATGAATTAACAGAACACAAAGCAGTTTCTCAGACAGCTTCTTTCCTGTTTTTAAAGGAAGATATTTCCTTTTTCACCGTAGACCTCTACGGGCTTCCAAATAACACTTTGCCAATTCCACAAGAAGAGTCTTAGCGAAAGGCATCTTGAAGGGAAGGCTGTAACTCTGTGAGATGAATTAACAGGACACAAAGCAGTTTCTCATAAAGCTTCCTTCCAGTTTTTATCGGAAGATATTTCCTTTTACACCGTAGCCCTGTATGGACTTCCAGATATCAATGTGCAAATTTCACAAGAACAGTCTTAGCGAAAGGCTTCTTGAGGGGAAAGCTGTAACTCTGCGAGATGAATTAACAGAACACAGAGCAGTTTCTCAGAAAGCTTCTTTCCAGTTTTTAACGGAAGATATTTCCTTTTTCACCATAGCACTCTATGGGCTTCCAGATATCACCTTGAATATTCCACAAGAACAGACTTAGCGAAAGGCTTCCTGAAGGGAATGCTGTAACACTGTGAGATGAATTAACAGAACACAGAGCAGTTTCTCAGAAAGCTTCTTTACAGTTTTTAACGGTAGATATTTCCTTTTTCACCTTAACCCTCTAAGGGCTTCCAAATATCACTTTGCAAATTGCATAAGAACAGTGTTAGCGAAAGGCTTTTTGAGGAGAAAGCAGTAACTGTGAGTTGAATTAACCGAACACAAAGCAGTTTCTCAGGAAGCTTCTTTCCAGTTTTTAAGGGAAGATTTTCCTTTTTCACCATAACCCTCTATGGGCTTCCAAATATCACTTTTCAAATTCCACAAGAACAGTCTTAGCGAAAGGCTTCTTGAGGGGAACGCAGTAACTCTGTGAGATGAATTAAGAGAATACAGAGCAGTTTCTCAGAAAGTTTCTCTTCAGTTTTTATCTTAGGATATCTCCTTTTTCACCATAGCCCTCTGTGGGCTTCGAAATATCACTTTGCAAATTCCACAAGAAGAGTCTTAGGGAAAGGCTTCATGAGGGGAAAGATGTAAGTCTCTGAGATGAATTAACAGAACACAAAGTAGTTTCTCAGAAATCTTCTTCCAGATTTTAACGGAAGATACTTCCTTTTTCACCATAGCCCCCTATGGGCTTCCAAATATCACTTTCGAAATTCCACAAGATCTGCCTTAGCTAAAGGTTACTTGAGGAGAGATTTGTAACACTGTGAGATGAATTAACAGAACACAAAGCAGATTCTCAGAAAGCTTCTTTCCACTTTTTAACGGAAGATATTTCTTTTTTCACCATAGCCCTCTATGGGCTTCCAAATATCACTTTGCAAATTCCCCAAGAACAGTCTTAGCGAAAGACTGCTTGAGGGGAAAGCTGTAACTCTTGAGATGAATTAGCAGAACACAAAGCAGTTTCTCAGAAAGCTTCTTTCCTGTGTTTTAACGGAAGTTATTTCCTTTTTCACCGTAGCCCTCTATGGGCTTCCAAATATCACTTTCCAAATTCCAGAAGCACAGTCTTAGCGAAAACTTCTTGAGGAGAAAGCTGTATCTCTGTGAGATGAATTAACAGAACACAAAGCAGTTTCTCAGAAAGCTTCTTTCCAGTTTTTAACAGAAGATATTTCCTTTTTCATCATATCCTTCTATGGCTTTACAAATATCACTTTGAAATTCCACAAGAACAGTCTTAGCGAAAGGCTTCTTGTGGAGAAAGCTGTAACCCTGTGAGATGAATTAACAGAACACAAGGCAGTTTCTCAGAAAGCTTCTTTTCAGTTTTTATCTTAGGATATTTTCTTTTTCACCATAGCCCACTATGGGCTTCCAAATGTCACTTTGCAAATTCCACAAGAACAGTCTTAGCGAAAGGCTTCTAGAGGGGCAAGCTGTAACTCTGTGAGATGAACTAAGAGAACACAAAGCAGTTTCTCAGAATGCTTCTTTCCAGTTTTTAACGGAAGATATTTCCTTTTTCACCATAACCCTATATGGGCTTCCAAATATCACTTTGCAAATTCCACAAGAACAGTCTTAGCGAAAGGCTTCTTGAGAGGAACGCAGTAACTCTGTGAGATGAATTAAAAGAACACAAAGCAATTTCTCAGAAAGGTTCTTTCCAGTTTTTAACGGAAGATCTTTCCTTTTTCACCATAGCCCTCTATGGGATTCCAAATATCACTTTCAAAATTCCAGAAGAACAGTCTTAGCGAAAGGCTTCTTGAGGGGAAAGCTGTAACTCTGTGAGATGAATTAACAGAACACGAAGTAGTTTCTCAGAAAGATTCTTTCCAGTTTTTAACGGAAGATATTCCCTTTTTCACCATAGCCCTCTATGGGCTTCCAATATCACTTTGAAAAATCCACAAGAAGAATCTTAGAGAATGGCTTCTTTCTGGGAAAGCAGTAACTCTGTGAGATGAATTAATAGAACACAGAGCAGTTTCTCAGAAAGCCTCTTTCAGTTTTTAACAAAAGATATTTCCTTTTTCACCATAGCCCTCTATGGGCTTCCAAATATCACTTTGCAAATTCCACAAGAAGTGTCTTCGCGAAAGGCTTCTTGAGGGCAAAGCTGTAACACTGTGAGATGAATTAACAGAACACAAAGTAGTTTCTCAGAATGCTTCTTTTCAGTTTTTATCTTAGGATATTTCCTTTTTCACCTTAGCCCTCTATGGGCTTGAAAATATCACTATGAAATTTCCACATGAAGAGCCTCAGCGAAAGGATTCTTGAGGTGAAAGCAGTGACTCTGTGAGATGAATTAACAGAACACAAAGCAGTTTCTCAGAAAGCTTCTTTCCAGTTTTTAAAGGAAGATATTTCCTTTTTCACCGTAGACCTCTACGGGCTTCCAAATAACACTTTGCCAATTCCACAAGAAGAGTCTTAGCGAAAGGCATCTTGAAGGGAAGGCTGTAACTCTGTGAGATGAATTAACAGGACACAAAGCAGTTTCTCATAAAGCTTCCTTCCAGTTTTTATCGGAAGATATTTCCTTTTACACCGTAGCCCTGTATGGACTTCCAAATATCAATGTGCAAATTTCACAAGAACAGTCTTAGCGAAAGGCTTCTTGAGGGGAAAGCTGTAACTCTGTGAGATGAATTAACAGAACACAGAGCAGTTTCTCAGAAAGCTTCTTTCCAGTTTTTAACGGAAGATATTTCCTTTTTCACCATAGCACTCTATGGGCTTCCAGATATCACCTTGAATATTCCACAAGAACAGACTTAGCGAAAGGCTTCCTGAAGGGAATGCTGTAACACTGTGAGATGAATTAACAGAACACAGAGCAGTTTCTCAGAAAGCTTCTTTACAGTTTTTAACGGTAGATATTTCCTTTTTCTCCTTAACCCTCTAAGGGCTTCCAACTATCACTTTGCAAATTGCACAAGAACAGTGTTAGTGAAAGGATTTTTGAGGAGAAAGCAGTAACTGTGAGTTGAATTAACCGAACACAAAGCAGTTTCTCAGGAAGCTTCTTTCCAGTTTTTAAGGGAAGATTTTCCTTTTTCACCATAACCCTCTATGGGCTTCCAAATATCACTTTTCAAATTCCACAAGAACAGTCTTAGCGAAAGGCTTCTTGAGGGGAACGCAGTAACTCTGTGAGATGAATTAAGAGTATACAGAGCAGTTTCTCAGAAAGTTTCTCTTCAGTTTTTATCTTAGGATATCTCCTTTTTCACCATAGCCCTCTGTGGGCTTCGAAATATCACTTTGCAAATTCCACAAGAAGAGTCTTAGGGAAAGGCTACATGAGGGGAAAGATGTAAGTCTCTGAGATGAATTAACAGAACACATAGTAGTTTCTCAGAAATCTTCTTCCAGATTTTAACGGAAGATACTTCCTTTTTCACCATAGCCCCCTATGGGCTTCCAAATATCACTTTCGAAATTCCACAAGATCACCCTTAGCTAAAGGTTACTTGAGGAGAGATTTGTAACACTGTGAGATGAATTACAGAACACAAAGCAGATTCTCAGAAAGCTTCTTTCCACTTTTTAACGGAAGATATTTCTTTTTTCACCATAGCCGTCTATGGGCTTCCAAATATCACTTTGCAAATTCCCCAAGAACAGTCTTAGCGAAAGACTGCTTGAGGGGAAAGCTGTAACTCTTGAGATGAATTAGCAGAACACAAAGCAGTTTCTCAGAAAGCTTCTTTCCTGTTTTTTAACGGAAGTTATTTCCTTATTCACCGTAGCCCTCTATGGGCTTCCAAATATCACTTTCCAAATTCCAGAAGAACACTCTTAGCGAAAACTTCTTGAGGAGAAAGCTGTATCTCTGTGAGATGAATTAACAGAACACAAAGCAGTTTCTCAGAAAGCTTCTTTCCAGTTTTTAACAGAAGATATTTCCTTTTTCATCATATCCTTCTATGGCTTTACAAATATCACTTTGAAATTCCACAAGAACAGTCTTAGCGAAAGGCTTCTTGTGGAGAAAGCTGTAACCCTGTGAGATGAATTAACAGAACACAAGGCAGTTTCTCAGAAAGCTTCTTTTCAGTTTTTATCTTAGGATATTTCCGTTTTCACCATAGCCCACTATGGGCTTCCAAATGTCACTTTGCAAATTCCACAAGAACAGTCTTAGCGAAAGGCTTCTCGAGGGGCAAGCTGTAACTCTGTGAGATGAACTAAGAGAACACAAAGCAGTTTTTCAGAATGCTTCTTTCCAGTTTTTAACGGAAGATATTTCCTTTTTCACCATAACCCTATAAGGGCTTCCAAATATTACTTTGCAAATTCCACAAGAACAGTCTTAGCGAAAGGCTTCTTGAGAGGAACGCAGTAACTCTGTGAGATGAATTAAAAGAACACAAAGCAATTTCTCAGAAAGGTTCTTTCCAGTTTTTAACGGAAGATCTTTCCTTTTTCACCATAGCCCTCTATGGGCTTCCAAATATCACTTTGCAAATTCCACAAGAAGTGTCTTCGCGAAAGGCTTCTTGAGGGCAAAGCTGTAACACTGTGAGATGAATTAACAGAACACAAAGTAGTTTCTCAGAATGCTTCTTTTCAGTTTTTATCTTAGGATATTTCCTTTTTCACCTTAGCCCTCTATGGGCTTGAAAATATCACTATGAAATTTCCACATGAAGAGCCTCAGCGAAAGGATTCTTGAGGTGAAAGCAGTGACTCTGTGAGATGAATTAACAGAACACAAAGCAGTTTCTCAGAAAGCTTCTTTCCAGTTTTTAAAGGAAGATATTTCCTTTTTCACCGTAGACCTCTACGGGCTTCCAAATAACACTTTGCCAATTCCACAAGAAGAGTCTTAGCGAAAGGCATCTTGAAGGGAAGGCTGTAACTCTGTGAGATGAATTAACAGGACACAAAGCAGTTTCTCATAAAGCTTCCTTCCAGTTTTTATCGGAAGATATTTCCTTTTACACCGTAGCCCTGTATGGACTTCCAGATATCAATGTGCAAATTTCACAAGAACAGTCTTAGCGAAAGGCTTCTTGAGGGGAAAGCTGTAACTCTGTGAGATGAATTAACAGAACACAGAGCAGTTTCTCAGAAAGCTTCTTTCCAGTTTTTAACGGAAGATATTTCCTTTTTCACCATAGCACTCTATGGGCTTCCAGATATCACCTTGAATATTCCACAAGAACAGACTTAGCGAAAGGCTTCCTGAAGGGAATGCTGTAACACTGTGAGATGAATTAACAGAACACAGAGCAGTTTCTCAGAAAGCTTCTTTACAGTTTTTAACGGTAGATATTTCCTTTTTCTCCTTAACCCTCTAAGGGCTTCCAACTATCACTTTGCAAATTGCACAAGAACAGTGTTAGTGAAAGGCTTTTTGAGGAGAAAGCAGTAACTGTGAGTTGAATTAACCGAACACAAAGCAGTTTCTCAGGAAGCTTCTTTCCAGTTTTTAAGGGAAGATTTTCCTTTTTCACCATAACCCTCTATGGGCTTCCAAATATCACTTTTCAAATTCCACAAGAACAGTCTTAGCGAAAGGCTTCTTGAGGGGAACGCAGTAACTCTGTGAGATGAATTAAGAGTATACAGAGCAGTTTCTCAGAAAGTTTCTCTTCAGTTTTTATCTTAGGATATCTCCTTTTTCACCATAGCCCTCTGTGGGCTTCGAAATATCACTTTGCAAATTCCACAAGAAGAGTCTTAGGGAAAGGCTACATGAGGGGAAAGATGTAAGTCTCTGAGATGAATTAACAGAACACATAGTAGTTTCTCAGAAATCTTCTTCCAGATTTTAACGGAAGATACTTCCTTTTTCACCATAGCCCCCTATGGGCATCCAAATATCACTTTCGAAATTCCACAAGATCTGCCTTAGCTAAAGGTTACTTGAGGAGAGATTTGTAACACTGTGAGATGAATTACAGAACACAAAGCAGATTCTCAGAAAGCTTCTTTCCTGTTTTTTAACGGAAGTTATTTCCTTTTTCACCGTAGCCCTCTATGGGCTTCCAAATATCACTTTCCAAATTCCAGAAGCACAGTCTTAGCGAAAACTTCTTGAGGAGAAAGCTGTATCTCTGTGAGATGAATTAACAGAACACAAAGCAGTTTCTCAGAAAGCTTCTTTCCAGTTTTTAACAGAAGATATTTCCTTTTTCATCATATCCTTCTATGGCTTTACAAATATCACTTTGAAATTCCACAAGAACAGTCTTAGCGAAAGGCTTCTTGTGGAGAAAGCTGTAACCCTGTGAGATGAATTAACAGAACACAAGGCAGTTTCTCAGAAAGCTTCTTTTCAGTTTTTATCTTAGGATATTTCCTTTTTCACCATAGCCCACTATGGGCTTCCAAATGTCACTTTGCAAATTCCACAAGAACAGTCTTAGCGAAAGGCTTCTCGAGGGGCAAGCTGTAACTCTGTGAGATGAACTAAGAGAACACAAAGCAGTTTCTCAGAATGCTTCTTTCCAGTTTTTAACGGAAGATATTTCCTTTTTCACCATAACCCTATATGGGCTTCCAAATATCACTTTGCAAATTCCACAAGAACAGTCTTAGCGAAAGGCTTCTTGAGAGGAACGCAGTAACTCTGTGAGATGAATTAAAAGAACACAAAGCAATTTCTCAGAAAGGTTCTTTCCAGTTTTTAACGGAAGATCTTTCCTTTTTCACCATAGCCCTCTATGGGAATCCAAATATCACTTTCAAAATTCCAGAAGAACAGTCTTAGCGAAAGGCTTCTTGAGGGGAAAGCTGTAACTCTGTGAGATGAATTAACAGAACACAAAGTAGTTTCTCAGAAAGATTCTTTCCAGTTTTTAACGGAAGATATTCCCTTTTTCACCATAGCCCTCTATGGGCTTCCAATATCACTTTGAAAAATCCACAAGAAGAATCTTAGAGAATGGCTTCTTTCTGGGAAAGCAGTAACTCTGTGAGATGAATTAATAGAACACAGAGCAGTTTCTCAGAAAGCCTCTTTCAGTTTTTAACAAAAGATATTTCATTTTTCACCATAGCCCTCTATGGGCTTCCAAATATCACTTTGCAAATTCCACAAGAAGTGTCTTCGCGAAAGGCTTCTTGAGGGAAAAGCTGTAACACTGTGAGATGAATTAACAGAACACAAAGTAGTTTCTCAGAATGCTTCTTTTCAGTTTTTATCTTAGGATATTTCCTTTTTCACCTTAGCCCTCTATGGGCTTGAAAATATCACTATGAAATTTCCACATGAAGATTCTCAGCGAAAGGATTCTTGAGGTGAAAGCAGTGACTCTGTGAGATGAATTAACAGAACACAAAGCAGTTTCTCAGAAAGCTTCTTTCCAGTTTTTAAAGGAAGATATTTCCTTTTTCACCGTAGACCTCTACGGGCTTCCAAATAACACTTTGCCAATTCCACAAGAAGTGTCTTAGCGAAAGGCATCTTAAAGGGAAGGCTGTAACTCTGTGAGATGAATTAACAGGACACAAAGCAGTTTCTCATAAAGCTTCCTTCCAGTTTTTATCGGAAGATATTTCCTTTTACACCGTAGCCCTGTATGGACTTCCAGATATCAATGTGCAAATTTCACAAGAACAGTCTTAGCGAAAGGCTTCTTGAGGGGAAAGCTGTAACTCTGTGAGATGAATTAACAGAACACAGAGCAGTTTCTCAGAAAGCTTCTTTCCAGTTTTTAACGGAAGATATTTCCTTTTTCACCATAGCACTCTATGGGCTTCCAGATATCACCTTGAATATTCCACAAGAACAGACTTAGCGAAAGGCTTCCTGAAGGGAATGCTGTAACACTGTGAGATGAATTAACAGAACACAGAGCAGTTTCTCAGAAAGCTTCTTTACAGTTTTTAACGGTAGATATTTCCTTTTTCACCTTAACCCTCTAAGGGCTTCCAAATATCACTTTGCAAATTGCATAAGAACAGTGTTAGCGAAAGGCTTTTTGAGGAGAAAGCAGTAACTGTGAGTTGAATTAACCGAACACAAAGCAGTTTCTCAGGAAGCTTCTTTCCAGTCTTTAAGGGAAGATTTTCCTTTTTCACCATAACCCTCTATGGGCTTCCAAATATCACTTTTCAAATTCCACAAGAACAGTCTTAGCGAAAGGCTTCTTGAGGGGAATGCAGTAACTCTGTGAGATGAATTAACAGAACACAAAGCAATTTCTCAGAAAGATTCTTTCCAGTTTTTAACGGAAGATATTCCCTTTTTCACCATAGCCCTCTATGGGCTTCCAATATCACTTTGAAAAATCCAGAAGAAGAATCTTAGAGAATGGCTTCTTTCTGGGAAAGCAGTAACTCTGTGAGATGAATTAATAGAACACAGAGCGGTTTCTCAGAAAGCCTCTTTCAGTTTTTAACAAAAGATATTTCCTTTTTCACCATAGCCCTCTATGGGCTTCCAAATATCACTTTGCAAATCACCAAGAAGTGTCTTCGCGAAAGGCTTCTTGAGGGCAAAGCTGTAACACTGTGAGATGAATTAACAGAACACAAAGTAGTTTCTCAGAATGCTTCTTTTCAGTTTTTATCTTAGGATATTTCCTTTTTCACCTTAGCCCTCTATGGGCTTGAAAATATCACTATGAAATTTCCACATGAAGAGTCTCAGCGAAAGGATTCTTGAGGTGAAAGCAGTGACTCTGTGAGATGAATTAACAGAACACAAAGCAGTTTCTCAGAAAGCTTCTTTCCAGTTTTTAAAGGAAGATATTTCCTTTTTCACCGTAGACCTCTACGGGCTTCCAAATAACACTTTGCCAATTCCACAAGAAGAGTCTTAGCGAAAGGCATCTTGAAGGGAAGGCTGTAACTCTGTGAGATGAATTAACAGGACACAAAGCAGTTTCTCATAAAGCTTCCTTCCAGTTTTTATCGGAAGATATTTCCTTTTACACCGTAGCCCTGTATGGACTTCCAGATATCAATGTGCAAATTTCACAAGAACAGTCTTAGCGAAAGGCTTCTTGAGGGGAAAGCTGTAACTCTGTGAGATGAATTAACAGAACACAGAGCAGTTTCTCAGAAAGCTTCTTTCCAGTTTTTAACGGAAGATATTTCCTTTTTCACCATAGCACTCTATGGGCTTCCAGATATCACCTTGAATATTCCACAAGAACAGACTTAGCGAAAGGCTTCCTGAAGGGAATGCTGTAACACTGTGAGATGAATTAACAGAACACAGAGCAGTTTCTCAGAAAGCTTCTTTACAGTTTTTAACGGTAGATATTTCCTTTTTCACCTTAACCCTCTAAGGGCTTCCAAATATCACTTTGCAAATTGCATAAGAACAGTGTTAGCGAAAGGCTTTTTGAGGAGAAAGCAGTAACTGTGAGTTGAATTGACCGAACACAAAGCAGTTTCTCAGGAAGCTTCTTTCCAGTTTTTAAGGGAAGATTTTCCTTTTTCACCATAACCCTCTATGGGCTTCCAAATATCACTTTTCAAATTCCACAAGAACAGTCTTAGCGAAAGGCTTCTTGAGGGGAATGCAGTAACTCTGTGAGATGAATTAACAGAACACAAAGCAATTTCTCAGAAAGATTCTTCCCAGTTTTTATCTTAGGATATTTCCTTTTTCACCATAGCCCTCTATGGGCTTCCAAATATCACTTTGCAAATTCCCCAAGAACAGTCTTAGCGAAAGACTGCTTGAGGGGAAAGCTGTAACTCTTGAGATGAATTAGCAGAACACAAAGCAGTTTCTCAGAAAGCTTCTTTCCTGTTTTTTAACGGAAGATATTTCCTTTTTCACCGTAGCCCTCTATGGGCTTCCAAATATCACTTTCCAAATTCCAGAAGCACAGTCTTAGCGAAAACTTCTTGAGGAGAAAGCTGTATCTCTGTGAGATGAATTAACAGAACACAAAGCAGTTTCTCAGAAAGCTTCTTTCCAGTTTTTAACAGAAGATATTTCCTTTTTCATCATATCCTTCTATGGCTTTACAAATATCACTTTGAAATTCCACAAGAACAGTCTTAGCGAAAGGCTTCTTGTGGAGAAAGCTGTAACCCTGTGAGATGAATTAACAGAACACAAGGCAGATTCTCAGAAAGCTTCTTTTCAGTTTTTATCTTAGGATATTTCCTTTTTCACCATAGCCCACTATGGGCTTCCAAATGTCACTTTGCAAATTCCACAAGAACAGTCTTAGCGAAAGGCTTCTAGAGGGGCAAGCTGTAACTCTGTGAGATGAACTAAGAGAACACAAAGCAGTTTCTCAGAATGCTTCTTTCCAGTTTTTAACGGAAGATATTTCCTTTTTCACCATAACATTATATAGGCTTCCAAATATCACTTTGCAAATTCCACAAGAACAGTCTTAGCGAAAGGCTTCTTGAGAGGAACGCAGTAACTCTGTGAGATGAATTAAAAGAACACAAAGCAATTTCTCAGAAAGGTTCTTTCCAGTTTTTAACGGAAGATCTTTCCTTTTTCACCATAGCCCTCTATGGGATTCCAAATATCACTTTCAAAATTCCAGAAGAACAGTCTTAGCGAAAGGCTTCTTGAGGGGAAAGCTGTAACTCTGTGAGATGAATTAACAGAACACAAAGTAGTTTCTCAGAAAGATTCTTTCCAGTTTTTAACGGAAGATATTCCCTTTTTCACCATAGCCCTCTATGGGCTTCCAATATCACTTTGAAAAATCCACAAGAAGAATCTTAGAGAATGGCTTCTTTCTGGGAAAGCAGTAACTCTGTGAGATGAATTAATAGAACACAGAGCAGTTTCTCAGAAAGCCTCTTTCAGTTTTTAACAAAAGATATTTCCTTTTTCACCATAGCCCTCTATGGGCTTCCAAATATCACTTTGCAAATTCCACAAGAAGTGTCTTCGCGAAAGGCTTCTTGAGGGCAAAGCTGTAACACTGTGAGATGAATTAACGGAACACAAAGTAGTTTCTCAGAATGCTTCTTTTCAGTTTTTATCTTAGGATATTTCCTTTTTCACCTTAGCCCTCTATGGGCTTGAAAATATCACTATGAAATTTCCACATGAAGAGTCTCAGCGAAAGGATTCTTGAGGTGAAAGCAGTGACTCTGTGAGATGAATTAACAGAACACAAAGCAGTTTCTCAGAAAGCTTCTTTCCAGTTTTTAAAGGAAGATATTTCCTTTTTCACCGTAGACCTCTACCGGCTTCCAAATAACACTTTGCCAATTCCACAAGAAGAGTCTTAGCGAAAGGCATCTTAAAGGGAAGGCTGTAACTCTGTGAGATGAATTAACAGGACACAAAGCAGTTTCTCATAAAGCTTCCTTCCAGTTTTTATCGGAAGATATTTCCTTTTACACCGTAGCCCTGTATGGACTTCCAAATATCAATGTGCAAATTTCACAAGAACAGTCTTAGCGAAAGTCTTCTTGAGGGGAAAGCTGTAACTCTGTGAGATGAATTAACAGAACACAGAGCAGTTTCTCAGAAAGCTTCTTTACAGTTTTTAACGGTAGATATTTCCTTTTTCACCTTAACCCTCTAAGGGCTTCCAAATATCACTTTGCAAATTGCATAAGAACAGTGTTAGCGAAAGGATTTTTGAGGAGAAAGCAGTAACTGTGAGTTGAATTAACCGAACACAAAGCAGTTTCTTAGGAAGCTTCTTTCCACTTTTTAAGGGAAGATTTTCCTTTTTCACCATAACCCTCTATGGGCTTCCAAATATCACTTTTCAAATTCCACAAGAACAGTCTTAGCGAAAGGCTTCTTGAGGGGAACGCAGTAACTCTGTGAGATGAATTAATAGAACACAGAGCAGTTTCTCAGAAAGCCTCTTTCAGTTTTTAACAAAAGATATTTCCTTTTTCACCATAGCCCTCTATGGGCTTCCAAATATCACTTTGCAAATTCCACAAGAAGTGTCTTCGCGAAAGGCCTCTTGAGGGCAAAGCTGTAACACTGTGAGATGAATTAACAGAACACAAAGTAGTTTCTCAGAATGCTTCTTTTCAGTTTTTATCTTAGGATATTTCCTTTTTCACCTTAGCCCTCTATGGGCTTGAAAATATCACTATGAAATTTCCACATGAAGAGTCTCAGCGAAAGGATTCTTGAGGTGAAAGCAGTGACTCTGTGAGATGAATTAACAGAACACAAAGCAGTTTCTCAGAAAGCTTCTTTCCAGTTTTTAAAGGAAGATATTTCCTTTTTCACCGTAGACCTCTACGGGCTTCCAAATAACACTTTGCCAATTCCACAAGAAGAGTCTTAGCGAAAGGCATCTTGAAGGGAAGGCTGTAACTCTGTGAGATGAATTAACAGGACACAAAGCAGTTTCTCATAAAGCTCCCTTCCAGTTTTTATCGGAAGATATTTCCTTTTACACCGTAGCCCTGTATGGACTTCCAAATATCAATGTGCGAATTTCACAAGAACAGTCTTAGCGAAAGGCTTCTTGAGGGGAAAGCTGTAACTCTGCGAGAGGAATTAACAGAACACAGAGCAGTTTCTCAGAAAGCTTCTTTCCAGTTTTTAACGGAAGATATTTCCTTTTTCACCATAGCACTCTATGGGCTTCAAGATATCACCTTGAATATTCCACAAGAACAGACTTAGCGAAAGGCTTCCTGAAGGGAATGCTGTAACACTGTGAGATGAATTAACAGAACACAGAGCAGTTTCTCAGAAAGCTTCTTTACAGTTTTTAACGGTAGATATTTCCTTTTTCACCTTAACCCTCTAAGGGCTTCCAAATATCACTTTGCAAATTGCATAAGAACAGTGTTAGCGAAAGGCTTTTTGAGGAGAAAGCAGTAACTGTGAGTTGAATTAACCGAACACAAAGCAGTTTCTCAGGAAGCTTCTTTCCAGTCTTTAAGGGAAGATTTTCCTTTTTCACCATAACCCTCTATGGGCTTCCAAATATCACTTTTCAAATTCCACAAGAACAGTCTTAGCGAAAGGCTTCTTGAGGGGAACGCAGTAACTCTGTGAGATGAATTAACAGAACACAAAGCAATTTCTCAGAAAGATTCTTTCCAGTTTTGATCTTAGGATATTTCCTTTTTCACCATAGCCCTCTATGGGCTTCCAAATATCACTTTGCAAATTCCCCAAGAACAGTCTTAGCGAAAGACTGCTTGAGGGGAAAGCTGTAACTCTTGAGATGAATTAGCAGAACACAAAGCAGTTTCTCAGAAAGCTTCTTTCCTGTTTTTTAACGGAAGTTATTTCCTTTTTCACCGTAGCCCTCTATGGGCTTCCAAATATCACTTTCCAAATTCCAGAAGCACAGTCTTAGCGAAAACTTCTTGAGGAGAAAGCTGTATCTCTGTGAGATGAATTAACAGAACACAAAGCAGTTTCTCAGAAAGCTTCTTTCCAGTTTTTAACAGAAGATATTTCCTTTTTCATCATATCCTTCTATGGCTTTACAAATATCACTTTGAAATTCCACAAGAACAGTCTTAGCGAAAGGCTTCTTGTGGAGAAAGCTGTAACCCTGTGAGATGAATTAACAGAACACAAGGCAGTTTCTCAGAAAGCTTCTTTTCAGTTTTTATCTTAGGATATTTCCTTTTTCACCATAGCCCACTATGGGCTTCCAAATGTCACTTTGCAAATTCCACAAGAACAGTCTTAGCGAAAGGCTTCTCGAGGGGCAAGCTGTAACTCTGTGAGATGAATTAAGAGAACACAAAGCAGTTTCTCAGAATGCTTCTTTCCAGTTTTTAACGGAAGATATTTCCTTTTTCACCATAACCCTATATGGGCTTCCAAATATCACTTTGCAAATTCCACAAGAACAGTCTTAGCGAAAGGCTTCTTGAGAGGAACGCAGTAACTCTGTGAGATGAATTAAAAGAACACAAAGCAATTTCTCAGAAAGGTTCTTTCCAGTTTTTAACGGAAGATCTTTCCTTTTTCAACATAGCCCTCTATGGGATTCCAAATATCACTTTCAAAATTCCAGAAGAACAGTCTTAGCGAAAGGCTTCTTGAGGGGAAAGCTGTAACTCTGTGAGATGAATTAACAGAACACAAAGTAGTTTCTCAGAAAGATTCTTTCCAGTTTTTAACGGAAGATATTCCCTTTTTCACCATAGCCCTCTATGGGCTTCCAATATCACTTTGAAAAATCCACAAGAAGAATCTTAGAGAATGGCTTCTTTCTGGGAAAGCAGTAACTCTGTGAGATGAATTAATAGAACACAGAGCAGTTTCTCAGAAAGCCTCTTTCAGTTTTTAACAAAAGATATTTCCTTTTTCACCATAGCCCTCTATGGGCTTCCAAATATCACTTTGCAAATTCCACAAGAAGTGTCTTCGCGAAAGGCCTCTTGAGGGCAAAGCTGTAACACTGTGAGATGAATTAACAGAACACAAAGTAGTTTCTCAGAATGCTTCTTTTCAGTTTTTATCTTAGGATATTGCCTTTTTCACCTTAGCCCTCTATGGGCTTGAAAATATCACTATGAAATTTCCTCATGAAGAGTCTCAGCGAAAGGATTCTTGAGGTGAAAGCAGTGACTCTGTGAGATGAATTAACAGAACACAGAGCAGTTTCTCAGAAAGCTTCTTTCCAGTTTTTAAAGGAAGATATTTCCTTTTTCACCGTAGACCTCTACGGGCTTCCAAATAACACTTTGCCAATTCCACAAGAAGAGTCTTAGCGAAAGGCATCTTGAAGGGAAGGCTGTAACTCTGTGAGATGAATTAACAGGACACAAAGCAGTTTCTCATAAAGCTTCCTTCCAGTTTTTATCGGAAGATATTTCCTTTTACACCGTAGCCCTGTATGGACTTCCAGATATCAATGTGCAAATTTCACAAGAACAGTCTTAGCGAAAGGCTTCTTGAGGGGAAAGCTGTAACTCTGTGAGATGAATTAACAGAACACAGAGCAGTTTCTCAGAAAGCTTCTTTCCAGTTTTTAACGGAAGATATTTCCTTTTTCACCATAGCACTCTATGGGCTTCCAGATATCACCTTGAATATTCCACAAGAACAGACTTAGCGAAAGGCTTCCTGAAGGGAATGCTGTAACACTGTGAGATGAATTAACAGAACACAGAGCAGTTTCTCAGAAAGCTTCTTTACAGTTTTTAACGGTAGATATTTCCTTTTTCACCTTAACCCTCTAAGGGCTTCCAAATATCACTTTGCAAATTGCATAAGAACAGTGTTAGCGAAAGGCTTTTTGAGGAGAAAGCAGTAACTGTGAGTTGAATTAACCGAACACAAAGCAGTTTCTCAGGAAGCTTCTTTCCAGTTTTTAAGGGAAGATTTTCCTTTTTCACCATAACCCTCTATGGGCTTCCAAATATCACTTTTCAAATTCCACAAGAACAGTCTTAGCGAAAGGCTTCTTGAGGGGAATGCAGTAACTCTGTGAGATGAATTAACAGAACACAAAGCAATTTCTCAGAAAGATTCTTCCCAGTTTTTATCTTAGGATATTTCCTTTTTCACCATAGCCCTCTATGGGCTTCCAAATATCACTTTGCAAATTCCCCAAGAACAGTCTTAGCGAAAGACTGCTTGAGGGGAAAGCTGTAACTCTTGAGATGAATTAGCAGAACACAAAGCAGTTTCTCAGAAAGCTTCTTTCCTGTTTTTTAACGGAAGTTATTTCCTTTTTCACCGTAGCCCTCTATGGGCTTCCAAATATCACTTTCCAAATTCCAGAAGCACAGTCTTAGCGAAAACTTCTTGAGGAGAAAGCTGTATCTCTGTGAGATGAATTAACAGAACACAAAGCAGTTTCTCAGAAAGCTTCTTTCCAGTTTTTAACAGAAGATATTTCCTTTTTCATCATATCCTTCTATGGCTTTACAAATATCACTTTGAAATTCCACAAGAACAGTCTTAGCGAAAGGCTTCTTGTGGAGAAAGATGTAACCCTGTGAGATGAATTAACAGAACACAAGGCAGTTTCTCAGAAAGCTTCTTTTCAGTTTTTATCTTAGGATATTTCCTTTTTCACCATAGCCCACTATGGGCTTCCAAATGTCACTTTGCAAATTCCACAAGAACAGTCTTAGCGAAAGGCTTCTCGAGGGGCAAGCTGTAACTCTGTGAGATGAACTAAGAGAACACAAAGCAGTTTCTCAGAATGCTTCTTTCCAGTTTTTAACGGAAGATATTTCCTTTTTCACCGTAACCTTCTATGGGCTTCCAAATATCACTTTGCAAAATCCAGAAGAACAATCTTAGCGAAAGGCTTCTTGAGAGGAACGCAGTAACTCTGTGAGATGAATTAAAAGAACACAAAGCAATTTCTCAGAAAGGTTCTTTCCAGTTTTTAACGGAAGATCTTTCCTTTTTCACCATAGCCCTCTATGGGATTCCAAATATCACTTTCAAAATTCCAGAAGAACAGCCTTAGCGAAAGGCTTCTTGAGGGGAAAGCTGTAACTCTGTGAGATGAATTGACAGAACACAAAGTAGTTTCTCAGAAAGATTCTTTCCAGTTTTTAACGGAAGATATTCCCTTTTTCACCATAGCCCTCTATGGGCTTCCAATATCACTTTGAAAAATCCACAAGAAGAATCTTAGAGAATGGCTTCTTTCTGGGAAAGCAGTAACTCTGTGAGATGAATTAATAGAACACAGAGCAGTTTCTCAGAAAGCCTCTTTCAGTTTTTAACAAAAGATATTTCCTTTTTCACCATAGCCCTCTATGGGCTTCCAAATATCACTTTGCAAATTCCACAAGAACTGTCTTCGCGAAAGGCCTCTTGAGGGCAAAGCTGTAACACTGTGAGATGAATTAACAGAACACAAAGTAGTTTCTCAGAATGCTTCTTTTCAGTTTTTATCTTAGGATATTTCCTTTTTCACCTTAGCCCTCTATGGGCTTGAAAATATCACTATGAAATTTCCACATGAAGAGTCTCAGCGAAAGGATTCTTGAGGTGAAAGCAGTGACTCTGTGAGATGAATTAACAGAACACAAAGCAGTTTCTCAGAAAGCTTCTTTCCAGTTTTTAAAGGAAGATATTTCCTTTTTCACCGTAGACCTCTACGGGCTTCCAAATAACACTTTGCCAATTCCACAAGAAGAGTCTTAGCGAAAGGCATCTTGAAGGGAAGGCTGTAACTCTGTGAGATGAATTAACAGGACACAAAGCAGTTTCTCATAAAGCTTCCTTCCAGTTTTTATCGGAAGATATTTCCTTTTACACCGTAGCCCTGTATGGACTTCCAAATATCAATGTGCGAATTTCACAAGAACAGTCTTAGCGAAAGGCTTCTTGAGGGGAAAGCTGTAACTCTGCGAGAGGAATTAACAGAACACAGAGCAGTTTCTCAGAAAGCTTCTTTCCAGTTTTTAACGGAAGATATTTCCTTTTTCACCATAGCACTCTATGGGCTTCCAGATATCACCTTGAATATTCCACAAGAACAGACTTAGCGAAAGGCTTCCTGAAGGGAATGCTGTAACACTGTGAGATGAATTAACAGAACACAGAGCAGTTTCTCAGAAAGCTTCTTTACAGTTTTTAACGGTAGATATTTCCTTTTTCACCTTAACCCTCTAAGGGCTTCCAAATATCACTTTGCAAATTGCATAAGAACAGTGTTAGCGAAAGGCTTTTTGAGGAGAAAGCAGTAACTGTGAGTTGAATTAACCGAACACAAAGCAGTTTCTCAGGAAGCTTCTTTCCAGTTTTTAAGGGAAGATTTTCCTTTTTCACCATAACCCTCTATGGGCTTCCAAATATCACTTTTCAAATTCCACAAGAACAGTCTTAGCGAAAGGCTTCTTGAGGGGAATGCAGTAACTCTGTGAGATGAATTAACAGAACACAAAGCAATTTCTCAGAAAGATTCTTCCCAGTTTTTATCTTAGGATATTTCCTTTTTCACCATAGCCCTCTATGGGCTTCCAAATATCACTTTGCAAATTCCCCAAGAACAGTCTTAGCGAAAGACTGCTTGAGGGGAAAGCTGTAACTCTTGAGATGAATTAGCAGAACACAAAGCAGTTTCTCAGAAAGCTTCTTTCCTGTTTTTTAACGGAAGTTATTTCCTTTTTCACCGTAGCCCTCTATGGGCTTCCAAATATCACTTTCCAAATTCCAGAAGCACAGTCTTAGCGAAAACTTCTTGAGGAGAAAGCTGTATCTCTGTGAGATGAATTAACAGAACACAAAGCAGTTTCTCAGAAAGCTTCTTTCCAGTTTTTAACAGAAGATATTTCCTTTTTCATCATATCCTTCTATGGCTTTACAAATATCACTTTGAAATTCCACAAGAACAGTCTTAGCGAAAGGCTTCTTGTGGAGAAAGCTGTAACCCTGTGAGATGAATTAACAGAACACAAGGCAGTTTCTCAGAAAGCTTCTTTTCAGTTTTTATCTTAGGATATTTCCTTTTTCACCATAGCCCACTATGGGCTTCCAAATGTCACTTTGCAAATTCCACAAGAACAGTCTTAGCGAAAGGCTTCTAGAGGGGCAAGCTGTAACTCTGTGAGATGAACTAAGAGAACACAAAGCAGTTTCTCAGAATGCTTCTTTCCAGTTTTTAACGGAAGATATTTCCTTTTTCACCATAACCCTATATGGGCTTCCAAATATCACTTTGCAAATTCCACAAGAACAGTCTTAGCGAAAGGCTTCTTCAGAGGAACGCAGTAACTCTGTGAGATGAATTAAAAGAACACAAAGCAATTTCTCAGAAAGGTTCTTTCCAGTTTTTAACGGAAGATCTTTCCTTTTTCACCATAGCCCTCTATGGGATTCCAAATATCACTTTCAAAATTCCAGAAGAACAGTCTTAGTGAAAGGCTTCTTGAGGGGAAAGCTGTAACTCTGTGAGATGAATTAACAGAACACAAAGTAGTTTCTCAGAAAGATTCTTTCCAGTTTTTAACGGAAGATATTCCCTTTTTCACCATAGCCCTCTATGGGCTTCCAATATCACTTTGAAAAATCCACAAGAAGAATCTTAGAGAATGGCTTCTTTCTGGGAAAGCAGTAACTCTGTGAGATGAATTAATAGAACACAGAGCAGTTTCTCAGAAAGCCTCTTTCAGTTTTTAACAAAAGATATTTCCTTTTTCACCATAGCCCTCTATGGGCTTCCAAATATCACTTTGCAAATTCCACAAGAAGTGTCTTCGCGAAAGGCTTCTTGAGGGCAAAGCTGTAACACTGTGAGATGAATTAACAGAACACAAAGTAGTTTCTCAGAATGCTTCTTTTCAGTTTTTATCTTAGGATATTTCCTTTTTCACCTTAGCCCTCTATGGGCTTGAAAATATCACTATGAAATTTCCACATGAAGAGTCTCAGCGAAAGGATTCTTGAGGTGAAAGCAGTGACTCTGTGAGATGAATTAACAGAACACAAAGCAGTTTCTCAGAAAGCTTCTTTCCAGTTTTTAAAGGAAGATATTTCCTTTTTCACCGTAGACCTCTACGGGCTTCCAAATAACACTTTGCCAATTGCACAAGAAGAGTCTTAGCGAAAGGCATCTTGAAGGGAAGGCTGTAACTCTGTGAGATGAATTAACAGGACACAAAGCAGTTTCTCATAAAGCTTCCTTCCAGTTTTTATCGGAAGATATTTCCTTTTACACCGTAGCCCTGTATGGACTTCCAAATAACAATGTGCAAATTTCACAAGAACAGTCTTAGCGAAAGGCTTCTTGAGGGGAAAGCTGTAACTCTGCGAGATGAATTAACAGAACACAGAGCAGTTTCTCAGAAAGCTTCTTTCCAGTTTTTAACGGAAGATATTTCCTTTTTCACCATAGCACTCTATGGGCTTCCAGATATCACCTTGAATATTCCACAAGAACAGACTTAGCGAAAGGCTTCCTGAAGGGAATGCTGTAACACTGTGAGATGAATTAACAGAACACAGAGCAGTTTCTCAGAAAGCTTCTTTACAGTTTTTAACGGTAGATATTTCCTTTTTCACCTTAACCCTCTAAGGGCTTCCAAATGTCACTTTGCAAATTGCATAAGAACAGTGTTAGCGAAAGGCTTTTTGAGGAGAAAGCAGTAACTGTGAGTTGAATTAACCGAACACAAAGCAGTTTCTCAGGAAGCTTCTTTCCAGTTTTTAAGGGAAGATTTTCCTTTTTCACCATAACCCTCTTTGGGCTTCCAAATATCACTTTTCAAATTCCACAAGAACAGTCTTAGCGAAAGGCTTCTTGAGGGGAACGCAGTAACTCTGTGAGATGAATTAACAGAACACAAAGCAATTTCTCAGAAAGATTCTTTCCAGTTTTGATCTTAGGATATTTCCTTTTTCACCATAGCCCTCTATGGGCTTCCAAATATCACTTTGCAAATTCCCCAAGAACAGTCTTAGCGAAAGACTGCTTGAGTTGAAAGCTGTAACTCTTGAGATGAATTAGCAGAACACAAAGCAGTTTCTCAGAAAGCTTCTTTCCTGTTTTTTAACGGAAGTTATTTCCTTTTTCACCGTAGCCCTCTATGGGCTTCCAAATATCACTTTCCAAATTCCAGAAGCACAGTCTTAGCGAAAACTTCTTGAGGAGAAAGCTGTATCTCTGTGAGATGAATTAACAGAACACAAAGCAGTTTCTCAGAAAGCTTCTTTCCAGTTTTTAACAGAAGATATTTCCTTTTTCATCATATCCTTCTATGGCTTTACAAATATCACTTTGAAATTCCACAAGAACAGTCTTAGTGAAAGGCTTCTTGTGGAGAAAGCTGTAACCCTGTGAGATGAATTAACAGAACACAAGGCAGTTTCTCAGAAAGCTTCTTTTCAGTTTTTATCTTAGGATATTTCCTTTTTCACCATAGCCCACTATGGGCTTCCAAATGTCACTTTGCAAATTCCACAAGAACAGTCTTAGCGAAAGGCTTCTAGAGGGGCAAGCTGTAACTCTGTGAGATGAACTAAAAGAACACAAAGCAGTTTCTCAGAATGCTTCTTTCCAGTTTTTAACGGAAGATATTTCCTTTTTCACCGTAACCCTCTATGGGCTTCCAAATATCACTTTGCAAATTCCACAAGAACAGTCTTAGCGAAAGGCTTCTTGAGAGGAACGCAGTAACTCTGTGAGATGAATTAAAAGAACACAAAGCAATTTCTCAGAAAGGTTCTTTCCAGTTTTTAACGGAAGATCTTTCCTTTTTCACCATAGCCCTCTATGGGATTCCAAATATCACTTTCAAAATTCCAGAAGAACAGTCTTAGCGAAAGGCTTCTTGAGGGGAAAGCTGTAACTCTGTGAGATGAATTAACAGAACACAAAGTAGTTTCTCAGAAAGATTCTTTCCAGTTTTTAACGGAAGATATTCCCTTTTTCACCATAGTCCTCTATGGGCTTCCAATATCACTTTGAAAAATCCACAAGAAGAATCTTAGAGAATGGCTTCTTTCTGGGAAAGCAGTAACTCTGTGAGATGAATTAATAGAACACAGAGCAGTTTCTCAGAAAGCCTCTTTCAGTTTTTAACAAAAGATATTTCCTTTTTCACCATAGCCCTCTATGGGCTTCCAAATATCACTTTGCAAATTCCACAAGAAGTGTCTTCGCGAAAGGCTTCTTGAGGGCAAAGCTGTAACACTGTGAGATGAATTAACAGAACACAAAGTAGTTTCTCAGAATGCTTCTTTTCAGTTTTTATCT
Source organism: Chlorocebus sabaeus (assembly GCF_047675955.1). Taxonomy (NCBI): domain Eukaryota; kingdom Metazoa; phylum Chordata; class Mammalia; order Primates; family Cercopithecidae; genus Chlorocebus; species Chlorocebus sabaeus. Next base: position 315,731 of record NW_027328092.1, on the reverse strand, counting down.
TAGGATATTTCCTTTTTCACCTTAGCCCTCTATGGGCTTGAAAATATCACTATGAAATTTCCACATGAAGAGTCTCAGCGAAAGGATTCTTGAGGTGAAAGCAGTGACTCTGTGAGATGAATTAACAGAACACAAAGCAGTTTCTCAGAAAGCTTCTTTCCAGTTTTTAAAGGAAGATATTTCCTTTTTCACCGTAGACCTCTACGGGCTTCCAAATAACACTTTGCCAATTCCACAAGAAGAGTCTTAGCGAAAGGCATCTTGAAGGGAAGGCTGTAACTCTGTGAGATGAATTAACAGGACACAAAGCAGTTTCTCATAAAGCTTCCTTCCAGTTTTTATCGGAAGATATTTCCTTTTACACCGTAGCCCTGTATGGACTTCCAAATATCAATGTGCAAATTTCACAAGAACAGTCTTAGCGAAAGGCTTCTTGAGGGGAAAGCTGTAACTCTGTGAGATGAATTAACAGAACACAGAGCAGTTTCTCAGAAAGCTTCTTTCCAGTTTTTAACGGAAGATATTTCCTTTTTCACCATAGCACTCTATGGGCTTCCAGATATCACCTTGAATATTCCACAAGAACAGACTTAGCGAAAGGCTTCCTGAAGGGAATGCTGTAACACTGTGAGATGAATTAACAGAACACAGAGCAGTTTCTCAGAAAGCTTCTTTACAGTTTTTAACGGTAGATATTTCCTTTTTCACCTTAACCCTCTAAGGGCTTCCAAATATCACTTTGCAAATTGCATAAGAACAGTGTTAGCGAAAGGCTTTTTGAGGAGAAAGCAGTAACTGTGAGTTGAATTAACCGAACACAAAGCAGTTTCTCAGGAAGCTTCTTTCCAGTTTTTAAGGGAAGATTTTCCTTTTTCACCATAACCCTCTATGGGCTTCCAAATATCACTTTTCAAATTCCACAAGAACAGTCTTAGCGAAAGGCTTCTTGAGGGGAATGCAGTAACTCTGTGAGATGAATTAACAGAACACAAAGCAATTTCTCAGAAAGATTCTTTCCAGTTTTGATCTTAGGATATTTCCTTTTTCACCATAGCCCTCTATGGGCTTCCAAATATCACTTTGCAAATTCCCCAAGAACAGTCTTAGCGAAAGACTGCTTGAGTTGAAAGCTGTAACTCTTGACATGAATTAGCAGAACACAAAGCAGTTTCTCAGAAAGCTTCTTTCCTGTTTTTTAACGGAAGTTATTTCCTTTTTCACCGTAGCCCTCTATGGGCTTCCAAATATCACTTTCCAAATTCCAGAAGCACAGTCTTAGCGAAAACTTCTTGAGGAGAAAGCTGTATCTCTGTGAGATGAATTAACAGAACACAAAGCAGTTTCTCAGAAAGCTTCTTTCCAGTTTTTAACAGAAGATATTTCCTTTTTCATCATATCCTTCTATGGCTTTACAAATATCACTTTGAAATTCCACAAGAACAGTCTTAGCGAAAGGCTTCTTGTGGAGAAAGCTGTAACCCTGTGAGATGAATTAACAGAACACAAGGCAGTTTCTCAGAAAGCTTCTTTTCAGTTTTTATCTTAGGATATTTCCTTTTTCACCATAGCCCACTATGGGCTTCCAAATGTCACTTTGCAAATTCCACAAGAACAGTCTTAGCGAAAGGCTTCTCGAGGGGCAAGCTGTAACTTTGTGAGATGAACTAAGAGAACACAAAGCAGTTTCTCAGAATGCTTCTTTCCAGTTTTTAACGGAAGATATTTCCTTTTTCACCATAACCCTATATGGGCTTCCAAATATCACTTTGCAAATTCCACAAGAACAGTCTTAGCGAAAGGCTTCTTGAGAGGAACGCAGTAACTCTGTGAGATGAATTAAAAGAACACAAAGCAATTTCTCAGAAAGGTTCTTTCCAGTTTTTAACGGAAGATCTTTCCTTTTTCACCATAGCCCTCTATGGGATTCCAAATATCACTTTCAAAATTCCAGAAGAACAGTCTTAGCGAAAGGCTTCTTGAGGGGAAAGCTGTAACTCTGTGAGATGAATTAACAGAACACAAAGTAGTTTCTCAGAAAGATTCTTTCCAGTTTTTAACGGAAGATATTCCCTTTTTCACCATAGTCCTCTATGGGCTTCCAATATCACTTTGAAAAATCCACAAGAAGAATCTTAGAGAATGGTTTCTTTCTGGGAAAGCAGTAACTCTGTGAGATGAATTAATAGAACACAGAGCAGTTTCTCAGAAAGCCTCTTTCAGTTTTTAACAAAAGATATTTCCTTTTTCACCATAGCCCTCTATGGGCTTCCAAATATCACTTTGCAAATTCCACAAGAAGTGTCTTCGCGAAAGGCTTCTTGAGGGCAAAGCTGTAACACTGTGAGATGAATTAACAGAACACAAAGTAGTTTCTCAGAATGCTTCTTTTCAGTTTTTATCTTAGGATATTTCCTTTTTCACCTTAGCCCTCTATGGGCTTGAAAATATCACTATGAAATTTCCACATGAAGAGTCTCAGCGAAAGGATTCTTGAGGTGAAAGCAGTGACTCTGTGAGATGAATTAACAGAACACAAAGCAGTTTCTCAGAAAGCTTCTTTCCAGTTTTTAAAGGAAGATATTTCCTTTTTCACCGTAGACCTCTACGGGCTTCCAAATAACACTTTGCCAATTCCACAAGAAGAGTCTTAGCGAAAGGCATCTTGAAGGGAAGGCTGTAACTCTGTGAGATGAATTAACAGGACACAAAGCAGTTTCTCATAAAGCTTCCTTCCAGTTTTTATCGGAAGATATTTCCTTTTACACCGTAGCCCTGTATGGACTTCCAAATATCAATGTGCAAATTTCACAAGAACAGTCTTAGCGAAAGGCTTCTTGAGGGGAAAGCTGTAACTCTGTGAGATGAATTAACAGAACACAGAGCAGTTTCTCAGAAAGCTTCTTTCCAGTTTTTAACGGAAGATATTTCCTTTTTCACCATAGCACTCTATGGGCTTCCAGATATCACCTTGAATATTCCACAAGAACAGACTTAGCGAAAGGCTTCCTGAAGGGAATGCTGTAACACTGTGAGATGAATTAACAGAACACAGAGCAGTTTCTCAGAAAGCTTCTTTACAGTTTTTAACGGTAGATATTTCCTTTTTCACCTTAACCCTCTAAGGGCTTCCAAATATCACTTTGCAAATTGCATAAGAACAGTGTTAGCGAAAGGCTTTTTGAGGAGAAAGCAGTAACTGTGAGTTGAATTAACCGAACACAAAGCAGTTTCTCAGGAAGCTTCTTTCCAGTTTTTAAGGGAAGATTTTCCTTTTTCACCATAACCCTCTATGGGCTTCCAAATATCACTTTTCAAATTCCACAAGAACAGTCTTAGCGAAAGGCTTCTTGAGGGGAATGCAGTAACTCTGTGAGATGAATTAACAGAACACAAAGCAATTTCTCAGAAAGATTCTTTCCAGTTTTGATCTTAGGATATTTCCTTTTTCACCATAGCCCTCTATGGGCTTCCAAATATCACTTTGCAAATTCCCCAAGAACAGTCTTAGCGAAAGACTGCTTGAGTTGAAAGCTGTAACTCTTGAGATGAATTAGCAGAACACAAAGCAGTTTCTCAGAAAGCTTCTTTCCTGTTTTTTAACGGAAGTTATTTCCTTTTTCACCGTAGCCCTCTATGGGCTTCCAAATATCACTTTCCAAATTCCAGAAGCACAGTCTTAGCGAAAACTTCTTGAGGAGAAAGCTGTATCTCTGTGAGATGAATTAACAGAACACAAAGCAGTTTCTCAGAAAGCTTCTTTCCAGTTTTTAACAGAAGATATTTCCTTTTTCATCATATCCTTCTATGGCTTTACAAATATCACTTTGAAATTCCACAAGAACAGTCTTAGCGAAAGGCTTCTTGTGGAGAAAGCTGTAACCCTGTGAGATGAATTAACAGAACACAAGGCAGTTTCTCAGAAAGCTTCTTTTCAGTTTTTATCTTAGGATATTTCCTTTTTCACCATAGCCCACTATGGGCTTCCAAATGTCACTTTGCAAATTCCACAAGAACAGTCTTAGCGAAAGGCTTCTCGAGGGGCAAGCTGTAACTTTGTGAGATGAACTAAGAGAACACAAAGCAGTTTCTCAGAATGCTTCTTTCCAGTTTTTAACGGAAGATATTTCCTTTTTCACCATAACCCTATATGGGCTTCCAAATATCACTTTGCAAATTCCACAAGAACAGTCTTAGCGAAAGGCTTCTTGAGAGGAACGCAGTAACTCTGTGAGATGAATTAAAAGAACACAAAGCAATTTCTCAGAAAGGTTCTTTCCAGTTTTTAACGGAAGATCTTTCCTTTTTCACCATAGCCCTCTATGGGATTCCAAATATCACTTTCAAAATTCCAGAAGAACAGTCTTAGCGAAAGGCTTCTTGAGGGGAAAGCTGTAACTCTGTGAGATGAATTAACAGAACACAAAGTAGTTTCTCAGAAAGATTCTTTCCAGTTTTTAACGGAAGATATTCCCTTTTTCACCATAGTCCTCTATGGGCTTCCAATATCACTTTGAAAAATCCACAAGAAGAATCTTAGAGAATGGTTTCTTTCTGGGAAAGCAGTAACTCTGTGAGATGAATTAATAGAACACAGAGCAGTTTCTCAGAAAGCCTCTTTCAGTTTTTAACAAAAGATATTTCCTTTTTCACCATAGCCCTCTATGGGCTTCCAAATATCACTTTGCAAATTCCACAAGAAGTGTCTTCGCGAAAGGCTTCTTGAGGGCAAAGCTGTAACACTGTGAGATGAATTAACAGAACACAAAGTAGTTTCTCAGAATGCTTCTTTTCAGTTTTTATCTTAGGATATTTCCTTTTTCACCTTAGCCCTCTATGGGCTTGAAAATATCACTATGAAATTTCCACATGAAGAGTCTCAGCGAAAGGATTCTTGAGGTGAAAGCAGTGACTCTGTGAGATGAATTAACAGAACACAAAGCAGTTTCTCAGAAAGCTTCTTTCCAGTTTTTAAAGGAAGATATTTCCTTTTTCACCGTAGACCTCTACGGGCTTCCAAATAACACTTTGCCAATTCCACAAGAAGAGTCTTAGCGAAAGGCATCTTGAAGGGAAGGCTGTAACTCTGTGAGATGAATTAACAGGACACAAAGCAGTTTCTCATAAAGCTTCCTTCCAGTTTTTATCGGAAGATATTTCCTTTTACACCGTAGCCCTGTATGGACTTCCAAATATCAATGTGCAAATTTCACAAGAACAGTCTTAGCGAAAGGCTTCTTGAGGGGAAAGCTGTAACTCTGTGAGATGAATTAACAGAACACAGAGCAGTTTCTCAGAAAGCTTCTTTCCAGTTTTTAACGGAAGATATTTCCTTTTTCACCATAGCACTCTATGGGCTTCCAGATATCACCTTGAATATTCCACAAGAACAGACTTAGCGAAAGGCTTCCTGAAGGGAATGCTGTAACACTGTGAGATGAATTAACAGAACACAGAGCAGTTTCTCAGAAAGCTTCTTTACAGTTTTTAACGGTAGATATTTCCTTTTTCACCTTAACCCTCTAAGGGCTTCCAAATATCACTTTGCAAATTGCATAAGAACAGTGTTAGCGAAAGGCTTTTTGAGGAGAAAGCAGTAACTGTGAGTTGAATTAACCGAACACAAAGCAGTTTCTCAGGAAGCTTCTTTCCAGTTTTTAAGGGAAGATTTTCCTTTTTCACCATAACCCTCTATGGGCTTCCAAATATCACTTTTCAAATTCCACAAGAACAGTCTTAGCGAAAGGCTTCTTGAGGGGAATGCAGTAACTCTGTGAGATGAATTAACAGAACACAAAGCAATTTCTCAGAAAGATTCTTCCCAGTTTTGATCTTAGGATATTTCCTTTTTCACCATAGCCCTCTATGGGCTTCCAAATATCACTTTGCAAATTCCCCAAGAACAGTCTTAGCGAAAGACTGCTTGAGTTGAAAGCTGTAACTCTTGAGATGAATTAGCAGAACACAAAGCAGTTTCTCAGAAAGCTTCTTTCCTGTTTTTTAACGGAAGTTATTTCCTTTTTCACCGTAGCCCTCTATGGGCTTCCAAATATCACTTTCCAAATTCCAGAAGCACAGTCTTAGCGAAAACTTCTTGAGGAGAAAGCTGTATCTCTGTGAGATGAATTAACAGAACACAAAGCAGTTTCTCAGAAAGCTTCTTTCCAGTTTTTAACAGAAGATATTTCCTTTTTCATCATATCCTTCTATGGCTTTACAAATATCACTTTGAAATTCCACAAGAACAGTCTTAGCGAAAGGCTTCTTGTGGAGAAAGCTGTAACCCTGTGAGATGAATTAACAGAACACAAGGCAGTTTCTCAGAAAGCTTCTTTTCAGTTTTTATCTTAGGATATTTCCTTTTTCACCATAGCCCACTATGGGCTTCCAAATGTCACTTTGCAAATTCCACAAGAACAGTCTTAGCGAAAGGCTTCTCGAGGGGCAAGCTGTAACTCTGTGAGATGAACTAAGAGAACACAAAGCAGTTTCTCAGAATGCTTCTTTCCAGTTTTTAACGGAAGATATTTCCTTTTTCACCATAACCCTATATGGGCTTCCAAATATCACTTTGCAAATTCCACAAGAACAGTCTTAGCGAAAGGCTTCTTGAGAGGAACGCAGTAACTCTGTGAGATGAATTAAAAGAACACAAAGCAATTTCTCAGAAAGGTTCTTTCCAGTTTTTAACGGAAGATCTTTCCTTTTTCAACATAGCCCTCTATGGGATTCCAAATATCACTTTCAAAATTCCAGAAGAACAGTCTTAGCGAAAGGCTTCTTGAGGGGAAAGCTGTAACTCTGTGAGATGAATTAACAGAACACAAAGTGGTTTCTCAGAAAGATTCTTTCCAGTTTTTAACGGAAGATATTCCCTTTTTCACCATAGCCCTCTATGGGCTTCCAATATCACTTTGAAAAATCCACAAGAAGAATCTTAGAGAATGGTTTCTTTCTGGGAAAGCAGTAACTCTGTGAGATGAATTAATAGAACACAGAGCAGTTTCTCAGAAAGCCTCTTTCAGTTTTTAACAAAAGATATTTCCTTTTTCACCATAGCCCTCTATGGGCTTCCAAATATCACTTTGCAAATTCCACAAGAAGTGTCTTCGCGAAAGGCTTCTTGAGGGCAAAGCTGTAACACTGTGAGATGAATTAACAGAACACAAAGTAGTTTCTCAGAATGCTTCTTTTCAGTTTTTATCTTAGGATATTTCCTTTTTCACCTTAGCCCTCTATGGGCTTGAAAATATCACTATGAAATTTCCACATGAAGAGTCTCAGCGAAAGGATTCTTGAGGTGAAAGCAGTGACTCTGTGAGATGAATTAACAGAACACAAAGCAGTTTCTCAGAAAGCTTCTTTCCAGTTTTTAAAGGAAGATATTTCCTTTTTCACCGTAGACCTCTACGGGCTTCCAAATAACACTTTGCCAATTCCACAAGAAGAGTCTTAGCGAAAGGCATCTTGAAGGGAAGGCTGTAACTCTGTGAGATGAATTAACAGGACACAAAGCAGTTTCTCATAAAGCTTCCTTCCAGTTTTTATCGGAAGATATTTCCTTTTACACCGTAGCCCTGTATGGACTTCCAAATATCAATGTGCAAATTTCACAAGAACAGTCTTAGCGAAAGGCTTCTTGAGGGGAAAGCTGTAACTCTGTGAGATGAATTAACAGAACACAGAGCAGTTTCTCAGAAAGCTTCTTTCCAGTTTTTAACGGAAGATATTTCCTTTTTCACCATAGCACTCTATGGGCTTCCAGATATCACCTTGAATATTCCACAAGAACAGACTTAGCGAAAGGCTTCCTGAAGGGAATGCTGTAACACTGTGAGATGAATTAACAGAACACAGAGCAGTTTCTCAGAAAGCTTCTTTACAGTTTTTAACGGTAGATATTTCCTTTTTCACCTTAACCCTCTAAGGGCTTCCAAATATCACTTTGCAAATTGCATAAGAACAGTGTTAGCGAAAGGCTTTTTGAGGAGAAAGCAGTAACTGTGAGTTGAATTAACCGAACACAAAGCAGTTTCTCAGGAAGCTTCTTTCCAGTTTTTAAGGGAAGATTTTCCTTTTTCACCATAACCCTCTATGGGCTTCCAAATATCACTTTTCAAATTCCACAAGAACAGTCTTAGCGAAAGGCTTCTTGAGGGGAATGCAGTAACTCTGTGAGATGAATTAACAGAACACAAAGCAATTTCTCAGAAAGATTCTTCCCAGTTTTTATCTTAGGATATTTCCTTTTTCACCATAGCCCTCTATGGGCTTCCAAATATCACTTTGCAAATTCCCCAAGAACAGTCTTAGCGAAAGACTGCTTGAGGGGAAAGCTGTAACTCTTGAGATGAATTAGCAGAACACAAAGCAGTTTCTCAGAAAGCTTCTTTCCTGTTTTTTAACGGAAGTTATTTCCTTTTTCACCGTAGCCCTCTATGGGCTTCCAAATATCACTTTCCAAATTCCAGAAGCACAGTCTTAGCGAAAACTTCTTGAGGAGAAAGCTGTATCTCTGTGAGATGAATTAACAGAACACAAAGCAGTTTCTCAGAAAGCTTCTTTCCAGTTTTTAACAGAAGATATTTCCTTTTTCATCATATCCTTCTATGGCTTTACAAATATCACTTTGAAATTCCACAAGAACAGTCTTAGCGAAAGGCTTCTTGTGGAGAAAGCTGTAACCCTGTGAGATGAATTAACAGAACACAAGGCAGTTTCTCAGAAAGCTTCTTTTCAGTTTTTATCTTAGGATATTTCCTTTTTCACCATAGCCCACTATGGGCTTCCAAATGTCACTTTGCAAATTCCACAAGAACAGTCTTAGCGAAAGGCTTCTAGAGGGGCAAGCTGTAACTCTGTGAGATGAACTAAGAGAACACAAAGCAGTTTCTCAGAATGCTTCTTTCCAGTTTTTAACGGAAGATATTTCCTTTTTCACCATAACCCTATATGGGCTTCCAAATATCACTTTGCAAATTCCACAAGAACAGTCTTAGCGAAAGGCTTCTTCAGAGGAACGCAGTAACTCTGTGAGATGAATTAAAAGAACACAAAGCAATTTCTCAGAAAGGTTCTTTCCAGTTTTTAACGGAAGATCTTTCCTTTTTCACCATAGCCCTCTATGGGATTCCAAATATCACTTTCAAAATTCCAGAAGAACAGTCTTAGCGAAAGGCTTCTTGAGGGGAAAGCTGTAACTCTGTGAGATGAATTAACAGAACACAAAGTAGTTTCTCAGAAAGATTCTTTCCAGTTTTTAACGGAAGATATTCCCTTTTTCACCATAGCCCTCTATGGGCTTCCAATATCACTTTGAAAAATCCACAAGAAGAATCTTAGAGAATGGCTTCTTTCTGGGAAAGCAGTAACTCTGTGAGATGAATTAATAGAACACAGAGCAGTTTCTCAGAAAGCCTCTTTCAGTTTTTAACAAAAGATATTTCCTTTTTCACCATAGCCCTCTATGGGCTTCCAAATATCACTTTGCAAATTCCACAAGAAGTGTCTTCGCGAAAGGCTTCTTGAGGGCAAAGCTGTAACACTGTGAGATGAATTAACAGAACACAAAGTAGTTTCTCAGAATGCTTCTTTTCAGTTTTTATCTTAGGATATTTCCTTTTTCACCTTAGCCCTCTATGGGCTTGAAAATATCACTATGAAATTTCCACATGAAGAGTCTCAGCGAAAGGATTCTTGAGGTGAAAGCAGTGACTCTGTGAGATGAATTAACAGAACACAAAGCAGTTTCTCAGAAAGCTTCTTTCCAGTTTTTAAAGGAAGATATTTCCTTTTTCACCGTAGACCTCTACGGGCTTCCAAATAACACTTTGCCAATTGCACAAGAAGAGTCTTAGCGAAAGGCATCTTGAAGGGAAGGCTGTAACTCTGTGAGATGAATTAACAGGACACAAAGCAGTTTCTCATAAAGCTTCCTTCCAGTTTTTATCGGAAGATATTTCCTTTTACACCGTAGCCCTGTATGGACTTCCAAATAACAATGTGCAAATTTCACAAGAACAGTCTTAGCGAAAGGCTTCTTGAGGGGAAAGCTGTAACTCTGCGAGATGAATTAACAGAACACAGAGCAGTTTCTCAGAAAGCTTCTTTCCAGTTTTTAACGGAAGATATTTCCTTTTTCACCATAGCACTCTATGGGCTTCCAGATATCACCTTGAATATTCCACAAGAACAGACTTAGCGAAAGGCTTCCTGAAGGGAATGCTGTAACACTGTGAGATGAATTAACAGAACACAGAGCAGTTTCTCAGAAAGCTTCTTTACAGTTTTTAACGGTAGATATTTCCTTTTTCACCTTAACCCTCTAAGGGCTTCCAAATGTCACTTTGCAAATTGCATAAGAACAGTGTTAGCGAAAGGCTTTTTGAGGAGAAAGCAGTAACTGTGAGTTGAATTAACCGAACACAAAGCAGTTTCTCAGGAAGCTTCTTTCCAGTTTTTAAGGGAAGATTTTCCTTTTTCACCATAACCCTCTTTGGGCTTCCAAATATCACTTTTCAAATTCCACAAGAACAGTCTTAGCGAAAGGCTTCTTGAGGGGAACGCAGTAACTCTGTGAGATGAATTAACAGAACACAAAGCAATTTCTCAGAAAGATTCTTTCCAGTTTTGATCTTAGGATATTTCCTTTTTCACCATAGCCCTCTATGGGCTTCCAAATATCACTTTGCAAATTCCCCAAGAACAGTCTTAGCGAAAGACTGCTTGAGTTGAAAGCTGTAACTCTTGAGATGAATTAGCAGAACACAAAGCAGTTTCTCAGAAAGCTTCTTTCCTGTTTTTTAACGGAAGTTATTTCCTTTTTCACCGTAGCCCTCTATGGGCTTCCAAATATCACTTTCCAAATTCCAGAAGCACAGTCTTAGCGAAAACTTCTTGAGGAGAAAGCTGTATCTCTGTGAGATGAATTAACAGAACACAAAGCAGTTTCTCAGAAAGCTTCTTTCCAGTTTTTAACAGAAGATATTTCCTTTTTCATCATATCCTTCTATGGCTTTACAAATATCACTTTGAAATTCCACAAGAACAGTCTTAGTGAAAGGCTTCTTGTGGAGAAAGCTGTAACCCTGTGAGATGAATTAACAGAACACAAGGCAGTTTCTCAGAAAGCTTCTTTTCAGTTTTTATCTTAGGATATTTCCTTTTTCACCATAGCCCACTATGGGCTTCCAAATGTCACTTTGCAAATTCCACAAGAACAGTCTTAGCGAAAGGCTTCTAGAGGGGCAAGCTGTAACTCTGTGAGATGAACTAAAAGAACACAAAGCAGTTTCTCAGAATGCTTCTTTCCAGTTTTTAACGGAAGATATTTCCTTTTTCACCGTAACCCTCTATGGGCTTCCAAATATCACTTTGCAAATTCCACAAGAACAGTCTTAGCGAAAGGCTTCTTGAGAGGAACGCAGTAACTCTGTGAGATGAATTAAAAGAACACAAAGCAATTTCTCAGAAAGGTTCTTTCCAGTTTTTAACGGAAGATCTTTCCTTTTTCACCATAGCCCTCTATGGGATTCCAAATATCACTTTCAAAATTCCAGAAGAACAGTCTTAGCGAAAGGCTTCTTGAGGGGAAAGCTGTAACTCTGTGAGATGAATTAACAGAACACAAAGTAGTTTCTCAGAAAGATTCTTTCCAGTTTTTAACGGAAGATATTCCCTTTTTCACCATAGTCCTCTATGGGCTTCCAATATCACTTTGAAAAATCCACAAGAAGAATCTTAGAGAATGGCTTCTTTCTGGGAAAGCAGTAACTCTGTGAGATGAATTAATAGAACACAGAGCAGTTTCTCAGAAAGCCTCTTTCAGTTTTTAACAAAAGATATTTCCTTTTTCACCATAGCCCTCTATGGGCTTCCAAATATCACTTTGCAAATTCCACAAGAAGTGTCTTCGCGAAAGGCTTCTTGAGGGCAAAGCTGTAACACTGTGAGATGAATTAACAGAACACAAAGTAGTTTCTCAGAATGCTTCTTTTCAGTTTTTATCTTAGGATATTTCCTTTTTCACCTTAGCCCTCTATGGGCTTGAAAATATCACTATGAAATTTCCACATGAAGAGTCTCAGCGAAAGGATTCTTGAGGTGAAAGCAGTGACTCTGTGAGATGAATTAACAGAACACAAAGCAGTTTCTCAGAAAGCTTCTTTCCAGTTTTTAAAGGAAGATATTTCCTTTTTCACCGTAGACCTCTACGGGCTTCCAAATAACACTTTGCCAATTCCACAAGAAGAGTCTTAGCGAAAGGCATCTTGAAGGGAAGGCTGTAACTCTGTGAGATGAATTAACAGGACACAAAGCAGTTTCTCATAAAGCTTCCTTCCAGTTTTTATCGGAAGATATTTCCTTTTACACCGTAGCCCTGTATGGACTTCCAAATATCAATGTGCAAATTTCACAAGAACAGTCTTAGCGAAAGGCTTCTTGAGGGGAAAGCTGTAACTCTGTGAGATGAATTAACAGAACACAGAGCAGTTTCTCAGAAAGCTTCTTTCCAGTTTTTAACGGAAGATATTTCCTTTTTCACCATAGCACTCTATGGGCTTCCAGATATCACCTTGAATATTCCACAAGAACAGACTTAGCGAAAGGCTTCCTGAAGGGAATGCTGTAACACTGTGAGATGAATTAACAGAACACAGAGCAGTTTCTCAGAAAGCTTCTTTACAGTTTTTAACGGTAGATATTTCCTTTTTCACCTTAACCCTCTAAGGGCTTCCAAATATCACTTTGCAAATTGCATAAGAACAGTGTTAGCGAAAGGCTTTTTGAGGAGAAAGCAGTAACTGTGAGTTGAATTAACCGAACACAAAGCAGTTTCTCAGGAAGCTTCTTTCCAGTTTTTAAGGGAAGATTTTCCTTTTTCACCATAACCCTCTATGGGCTTCCAAATATCACTTTTCAAATTCCACAAGAACAGTCTTAGCGAAAGGCTTCTTGAGGGGAATGCAGTAACTCTGTGAGATGAATTAACAGAACACAAAGCAATTTCTCAGAAAGATTCTTTCCAGTTTTGATCTTAGGATATTTCCTTTTTCACCATAGCCCTCTATGGGCTTCCAAATATCACTTTGCAAATTCCCCAAGAACAGTCTTAGCGAAAGACTGCTTGAGTTGAAAGCTGTAACTCTTGAGATGAATTAGCAGAACACAAAGCAGTTTCTCAGAAAGCTTCTTTCCTGTTTTTTAACGGAAGTTATTTCCTTTTTCACCGTAGCCCTCTATGGGCTTCCAAATATCACTTTCCAAATTCCAGAAGCACAGTCTTAGCGAAAACTTCTTGAGGAGAAAGCTGTATCTCTGTGAGATGAATTAACAGAACACAAAGCAGTTTCTCAGAAAGCTTCTTTCCAGTTTTTAACAGAAGATATTTCCTTTTTCATCATATCCTTCTATGGCTTTACAAATATCACTTTGAAATTCCACAAGAACAGTCTTAGCGAAAGGCTTCTTGTGGAGAAAGCTGTAACCCTGTGAGATGAATTAACAGAACACAAGGCAGTTTCTCAGAAAGCTTCTTTTCAGTTTTTATCTTAGGATATTTCCTTTTTCACCATAGCCCACTATGGGCTTCCAAATGTCACTTTGCAAATTCCACAAGAACAGTCTTAGCGAAAGGCTTCTCGAGGGGCAAGCTGTAACTTTGTGAGATGAACTAAGAGAACACAAAGCAGTTTCTCAGAATGCTTCTTTCCAGTTTTTAACGGAAGATATTTCCTTTTTCACCATAACCCTATATGGGCTTCCAAATATCACTTTGCAAATTCCACAAGAACAGTCTTAGCGAAAGGCTTCTTGAGAGGAACGCAGTAACTCTGTGAGATGAATTAAAAGAACACAAAGCAATTTCTCAGAAAGGTTCTTTCCAGTTTTTAACGGAAGATCTTTCCTTTTTCACCATAGCCCTCTATGGGATTCCAAATATCACTTTCAAAATTCCAGAAGAACAGTCTTAGCGAAAGGCTTCTTGAGGGGAAAGCTGTAACTCTGTGAGATGAATTAACAGAACACAAAGTAGTTTCTCAGAAAGATTCTTTCCAGTTTTTAACGGAAGATATTCCCTTTTTCACCATAGTCCTCTATGGGCTTCCAATATCACTTTGAAAAATCCACAAGAAGAATCTTAGAGAATGGTTTCTTTCTGGGAAAGCAGTAACTCTGTGAGATGAATTAATAGAACACAGAGCAGTTTCTCAGAAAGCCTCTTTCAGTTTTTAACAAAAGATATTTCCTTTTTCACCATAGCCCTCTATGGGCTTCCAAATATCACTTTGCAAATTCCACAAGAAGTGTCTTCGCGAAAGGCTTCTTGAGGGCAAAGCTGTAACACTGTGAGATGAATTAACAGAACACAAAGTAGTTTCTCAGAATGCTTCTTTTCAGTTTTTATCTTAGGATATTTCCTTTTTCACCTTAGCCCTCTATGGGCTTGAAAATATCACTATGAAATTTCCACATGAAGAGTCTCAGCGAAAGGATTCTTGAGGTGAAAGCAGTGACTCTGTGAGATGAATTAACAGAACACAAAGCAGTTTCTCAGAAAGCTTCTTTCCAGTTTTTAAAGGAAGATATTTCCTTTTTCACCGTAGACCTCTACGGGCTTCCAAATAACACTTTGCCAATTCCACAAGAAGAGTCTTAGCGAAAGGCATCTTGAAGGGAAGGCTGTAACTCTGTGAGATGAATTAACAGGACACAAAGCAGTTTCTCATAAAGCTTCCTTCCAGTTTTTATCGGAAGATATTTCCTTTTACACCGTAGCCCTGTATGGACTTCCAAATATCAATGTGCAAATTTCACAAGAACAGTCTTAGCGAAAGGCTTCTTGAGGGGAAAGCTGTAACTCTGTGAGATGAATTAACAGAACACAGAGCAGTTTCTCAGAAAGCTTCTTTCCAGTTTTTAACGGAAGATATTTCCTTTTTCACCATAGCACTCTATGGGCTTCCAGATATCACCTTGAATATTCCACAAGAACAGACTTAGCGAAAGGCTTCCTGAAGGGAATGCTGTAACACTGTGAGATGAATTAACAGAACACAGAGCAGTTTCTCAGAAAGCTTCTTTACAGTTTTTAACGGTAGATATTTCCTTTTTCACCTTAACCCTCTAAGGGCTTCCAAATATCACTTTGCAAATTGCATAAGAACAGTGTTAGCGAAAGGCTTTTTGAGGAGAAAGCAGTAACTGTGAGTTGAATTAACCGAACACAAAGCAGTTTCTCAGGAAGCTTCTTTCCAGTTTTTAAGGGAAGATTTTCCTTTTTCACCATAACCCTCTATGGGCTTCCAAATATCACTTTTCAAATTCCACAAGAACAGTCTTAGCGAAAGGCTTCTTGAGGGGAATGCAGTAACTCTGTGAGATGAATTAACAGAACACAAAGCAATTTCTCAGAAAGATTCTTTCCAGTTTTGATCTTAGGATATTTCCTTTTTCACCATAGCCCTCTATGGGCTTCCAAATATCACTTTGCAAATTCCCCAAGAACAGTCTTAGCGAAAGACTGCTTGAGTTGAAAGCTGTAACTCTTGAGATGAATTAGCAGAACACAAAGCAGTTTCTCAGAAAGCTTCTTTCCTGTTTTTTAACGGAAGTTATTTCCTTTTTCACCGTAGCCCTCTATGGGCTTCCAAATATCACTTTCCAAATTCCAGAAGCACAGTCTTAGCGAAAACTTCTTGAGGAGAAAGCTGTATCTCTGTGAGATGAATTAACAGAACACAAAGCAGTTTCTCAGAAAGCTTCTTTCCAGTTTTTAACAGAAGATATTTCCTTTTTCATCATATCCTTCTATGGCTTTACAAATATCACTTTGAAATTCCACAAGAACAGTCTTAGCGAAAGGCTTCTTGTGGAGAAAGCTGTAACCCTGTGAGATGAATTAACAGAACACAAGGCAGTTTCTCAGAAAGCTTCTTTTCAGTTTTTATCTTAGGATATTTCCTTTTTCACCATAGCCCACTATGGGCTTCCAAATGTCACTTTGCAAATTCCACAAGAACAGTCTTAGCGAAAGGCTTCTCGAGGGGCAAGCTGTAACTTTGTGAGATGAACTAAGAGAACACAAAGCAGTTTCTCAGAATGCTTCTTTCCAGTTTTTAACGGAAGATATTTCCTTTTTCACCATAACCCTATATGGGCTTCCAAATATCACTTTGCAAATTCCACAAGAACAGTCTTAGCGAAAGGCTTCTTGAGAGGAACGCAGTAACTCTGTGAGATGAATTAAAAGAACACAAAGCAATTTCTCAGAAAGGTTCTTTCCAGTTTTTAACGGAAGATCTTTCCTTTTTCACCATAGCCCTCTATGGGATTCCAAATATCACTTTCAAAATTCCAGAAGAACAGTCTTAGCGAAAGGCTTCTTGAGGGGAAAGCTGTAACTCTGTGAGATGAATTAACAGAACACAAAGTAGTTTCTCAGAAAGATTCTTTCCAGTTTTTAACGGAAGATATTCCCTTTTTCACCATAGTCCTCTATGGGCTTCCAATATCACTTTGAAAAATCCACAAGAAGAATCTTAGAGAATGGTTTCTTTCTGGGAAAGCAGTAACTCTGTGAGATGAATTAATAGAACACAGAGCAGTTTCTCAGAAAGCCTCTTTCAGTTTTTAACAAAAGATATTTCCTTTTTCACCATAGCCCTCTATGGGCTTCCAAATATCACTTTGCAAATTCCACAAGAAGTGTCTTCGCGAAAGGCTTCTTGAGGGCAAAGCTGTAACACTGTGAGATGAATTAACAGAACACAAAGTAGTTTCTCAGAATGCTTCTTTTCAGTTTTTATCTTAGGATATTTCCTTTTTCACCTTAGCCCTCTATGGGCTTGAAAATATCACTATGAAATTTCCACATGAAGAGTCTCAGCGAAAGGATTCTTGAGGTGAAAGCAGTGACTCTGTGAGATGAATTAACAGAACACAAAGCAGTTTCTCAGAAAGCTTCTTTCCAGTTTTTAAAGGAAGATATTTCCTTTTTCACCGTAGACCTCTACGGGCTTCCAAATAACACTTTGCCAATTCCACAAGAAGAGTCTTAGCGAAAGGCATCTTGAAGGGAAGGCTGTAACTCTGTGAGATGAATTAACAGGACACAAAGCAGTTTCTCATAAAGCTTCCTTCCAGTTTTTATCGGAAGATATTTCCTTTTACACCGTAGCCCTGTATGGACTTCCAAATATCAATGTGCAAATTTCACAAGAACAGTCTTAGCGAAAGGCTTGTTGAGGGGAAAGCTGTAACTCTGTGAGATGAATTAACAGAACACAGAGCAGTTTCTCAGAAAGCTTCTTTCCAGTTTTTAACGGAAGATATTTCCTTTTTCACCATAGCACTCTATGGGCTTCCAGATATCACCTTGAATATTCCACAAGAACAGACTTAGCGAAAGGCTTCCTGAAGGGAATGCTGTAACACTGTGAGATGAATTAACAGAACACAGAGCAGTTTCTCAGAAAGCTTCTTTACAGTTTTTAACGGTAGATATTTCCTTTTTCACCTTAACCCTCTAAGGGCTTCCAAATATCACTTTGCAAATTGCATAAGAACAGTGTTAGCGAAAGGCTTTTTGAGGAGAAAGCAGTAACTGTGAGTTGAATTAACCGAACACAAAGCAGTTTCTCAGGAAGCTTCTTTCCAGTTTTTAAGGGAAGATTTTCCTTTTTCACCATAACCCTCTATGGGCTTCCAAATATCACTTTTCAAATTCCACAAGAACAGTCTTAGCGAAAGGCTTCTTGAGGGGAACGCAGTAACTCTGTGAGATGAATTAAGAGAATACAGAGCAGTTTCTCAGAAAGTTTCTCTTCAGTATTTATCTTAGGATATCTCCTTTTTCACCATAGCCCTCTGTGGGCTTCGAAATATCACTTTGCAAATTCCACATGAAGAGTCTTAGGGAAAGGCTTCATGAGGGGAAAGATGTAAGTCTCTGAGATGAATTAACAGAACACAAAGTAGTTTCTCAGAAATCTTCTTCCAGATTTTAACGGAAGATACTTCCTTTTTCACCATAGCCCCCTATGGGCTTCCAAATATCACTTTCGAAATTCCACAAGATCTGCCTTAGCTAAAGGTTACTTGAGGAGAGATTTGTAACACTGTGAGATGAATTAACAGAACACAAAGCAGATTCTCAGAAAGCTTCTTTCCACTTTTTAACGGAAGATATTTCTTTTTTCACCATAGCCCTCTATGGGCTTCCAAATATCACTTTGCAAATTCCCCAAGAACAGTCTTAGCGAAAGACTGCTTGAGGGGAAAGCTGTAACTCTTGAGATGAATTAGCAGAACACAAAGCAGTTTCTCAGAAAGCTTCTTTCCTGTTTTTTAACGGAAGTTATTTCCTTTTTCACCGTAGCCCTCTATGGGCTTCCAAATATCACTTTCCAAATTCCAGAAGCACAGTCTTAGCGAAAACTTCTTGAGTAGAAAGCTGTATCTCTGTGAGATGAATTAACAGAACACAAAGCAGTTTCTCAGAAAGCTTCTTTCCAGTTTTTAACAGAAGATATTTCCTTTTTCATCATATCCTTCTATGGCTTTACAAATATCACTTTGAAATTCCACAAGAACAGTCTTAGCGAAAGGCTTCTTGTGGAGAAAGCTGTAACCCTGTGAGATGAATTAACAGAACACAAGGCAGTTTCTCAGAAAGCTTCTTTTCAGTTTTTATCTTAGGATATTTCCTTTTTCACCATAGCCCACTATGGGCTTCCAAATGTCACTTTGCAAATTCCACAAGAACAGTCTTAGCAAAAGGCTTCTCGAGGGGCAAGCTGTAACTCTGTGAGATGAACTAAGAGAACACAAAGCAGTTTCTCAGAATGCTTCTTTCCAGTTTTTAACGGAAGATATTTCCTTTTTCACCATAACCCTATATGGGCTTCCAAATATCACTTTGCAAATTCCACAAGAACAGTCTTAGCGAAAGGCTTCTTGAGAGGAACGCAGTAACTCTGTGAGATGAATTAAAAGAACACAAAGCAATTTCTCAGAAAGGTTCTTTCCAGTTTTTAACGGAAGATCTTTCCTTTTTCAACATAGCCCTCTATGGGATTCCAAATATCACTTTCAAAATTCCAGAAGAACAGTCTTAGCGAAAGGCTTCTTGAGGGGAAAGCTGTAACTCTGTGAGATGAATTAACAGAACACAAAGTGGTTTCTCAGAAAGATTCTTTCCAGTTTTTAACGGAAGATATTCCCTTTTTCACCATAGCCCTCTATGGGCTTCCAATATCACTTTGAAAAATCCACAAGAAGAATCTTAGAGAATGGTTTCTTTCTGGGAAAGCAGTAACTCTGTGAGATGAATTAATAGAACACAGAGCAGTTTCTCAGAAAGCCTCTTTCAGTTTTTAACAAAAGATATTTCCTTTTTCACCATAGCCCTCTACGGGCTTCCAAATATCACTTTGCAAATTCCACAAGAAGTGTCTTCGCGAAAGGCTTCTTGAGGGCAAAGCTGTAACACTGTGAGATGAATTAACAGAACACAAAGTAGTTTCTCAGAATGCTTCTTTTCAGTTTTTATCTTAGGATATTTCCTTTTTCACCTTAGCCCTCTATGGGCTTGAAAATATCACTATGAAATTTCCACATGAAGAGTCTCAGCGAAAGGATTCTTGAGGTGAAAGCAGTGACTCTGTGAGATGAATTAACAGAACACAAAGCAGTTTCTCAGAAAGCTTCTTTCCAGTTTTTAAAGGAAGATATTTCCTTTTTCACCGTAGACCTCTACGGGCTTCCAAATAACACTTTGCCAATTCCACAAGAAGAGTCTTAGCGAAAGGCATCTTGAAGGGAAGGCTGTAACTCTGTGAGATGAATTAACAGGACACAAAGCAGTTTCTCATAAAGCTTCCTTCCAGTTTTTATCGGAAGATATTTCCTTTTACACCGTAGCCCTGTATGGACTTCCAAATATCAATGTGCAAATTTCACAAGAACAGTCTTAGCGAAAGGCTTCTTGAGGGGAAAGCTGTAACTCTGTGAGATGAATTAACAGAACACAGAGCAGTTTCTCAGAAAGCTTCTTTCCAGTTTTTAACGGAAGATATTTCCTTTTTCACCATAGCACTCTATGGGCTTCCAGATATCACCTTGAATATTCCACAAGAACAGACTTAGCGAAAGGCTTCCTGAAGGGAATGCTGTAACACTGTGAGATGAATTAACAGAACACAGAGCAGTTTCTCAGAAAGCTTCTTTACAGTTTTTAACGGTAGATATTTCCTTTTTCACCTTAACCCTCTAAGGGCTTCCAAATATCACTTTGCAAATTGCATAAGAACAGTGTTAGCGAAAGGCTTTTTGAGGAGAAAGCAGTAACTGTGAGTTGAATTAACCGAACACAAAGCAGTTTCTCAGGAAGCTTCTTTCCAGTTTTTAAGGGAAGATTTTCCTTTTTCACCATAACCCTCTATGGGCTTCCAAATATCACTTTTCAAATTCCACAAGAACAGTCTTAGCGAAAGGCTTCTTGAGGGGAATGCAGTAACTCTGTGAGATGAATTAACAGAACACAAAGCAATTTCTCAGAAAGATTCTTCCCAGTTTTTATCTTAGGATATTTCCTTTTTCACCATAGCCCTCTATGGGCTTCCAAATATCACTTTGCAAATTCCCCAAGAACAGTCTTAGCGAAAGACTGCTTGAGGGGAAAGCTGTAACTCTTGAGATGAATTAGCAGAACACAAAGCAGTTTCTCAGAAAGCTTCTTTCCTGTTTTTTAACGGAAGTTATTTCCTTTTTCACCGTAGCCCTCTATGGGCTTCCAAATATCACTTTCCAAATTCCAGAAGCACAGTCTTAGCGAAAACTTCTTGAGGAGAAAGCTGTATCTCTGTGAGATGAATTAACAGAACACAAAGCAGTTTCTCAGAAAGCTTCTTTCCAGTTTTTAACAGAAGATATTTCCTTTTTCATCATATCCTTCTATGGCTTTACAAATATCACTTTGAAATTCCACAAGAACAGTCTTAGCGAAAGGCTTCTTGTGGAGAAAGCTGTAACCCTGTGAGATGAATTAACAGAACACAAGGCAGTTTCTCAGAAAGCTTCTTTTCAGTTTTTATCTTAGGATATTTCCTTTTTCACCATAGCCCACTATGGGCTTCCAAATGTCACTTTGCAAATTCCACAAGAACAGTCTTAGCGAAAGGCTTCTCGAGGGGCAAGCTGTAACTCTGTGAGATGAACTAAGAGAACACAAAGCAATTTCTCAGAATGCTTCTTTCCAGTTTTTAACGGAAGATATTTCCTTTTTCACCATAACCCTATATGGGCTTCCAAATATCACTTTGCAAATTCCACAAGAACAGTCTTAGCGAAAGGCTTCTTGAGAGGAACGCAGTAACTCTGTGAGATGAATTAAAAGAACACAAAGCAATTTCTCAGAAAGGTTCTTTCCAGTTTTTAACGGAAGATCTTTCCTTTTTCACCATAGCCCTCTATGGGATTCCAAATATCACTTTCAAAATTCCAGAAGAACAGTCTTAGCGAAAGGCTTCTTGAGGGGAAAGCTGTAACTCTGTGAGATGAATTAACAGAACACGAAGTAGTTTCTCAGAAAGATTCTTTCCAGTTTTTAACGGAAGATATTCCCTTTTTCACCATAGCCCTCTATGGGCTTCCAATATCACTTTGAAAAATCCACAAGAAGAATCTTAGAGAATGGCTTCTTTCTGGGAAAGCAGTAACTCTGTGAGATGAATTAATAGAACACAGAGCAGTTTCTCAGAAAGCCTCTTTCAGTTTTTAACAAAAGATATTTCCTTTTTCACCATAGCCCTCTATGGGCTTCCAAATATCACTTTGCAAATTCCACAAGAAGTGTCTTCGCGAAAGGCTTCTTGAGGGCAAAGCTGTAACACTGTGAGATGAATTAACAGAACACAAAGTAGTTTCTCAGAATGCTTCTTTTCAGTTTTTATCTTAGGATATTTCCTTTTTCACCTTAGCCCTCTATGGGCTTGAAAATATCACTATGAAATTTCCACATGAAGAGTCTCAGCGAAAGGATTCTTGAGGTGAAAGCAGTGACTCTGTGAGATGAATTAACAGAACACAAAGCAGTTTCTCAGAAAGCTTCTTTCCAGTTTTTAAAGGAAGATATTTCCTTTTTCACCGTAGACCTCTACGGGCTTCCAAATAACACTTTGCCAATTCCACAAGAAGAGTCTTAGCGAAAGGCATCTTGAAGGGAAGGCTGTAACTCTGTGAGATGAATTAACAGGACACAAAGCAGTTTCTCATAAAGCTTCCTTCCAGTTTTTATCGGAAGATATTTCCTTTTACACCGTAGCCCTGTATGGACTTCCAAATATCAATGTGCAAATTTCACAAGAACAGTCTTAGCGAAAGGCTTCTTGAGGGGAAAGCTGTAACTCTGTGAGATGAATTAACAGAACACAGAGCAGTTTCTCAGAAAGCTTCTTTCCAGTTTTTAACGGAAGATATTTCCTTTTTCACCATAGCACTCTATGGGCTTCCAGATATCACCTTGAATATTCCACAAGAACAGACTTAGCGAAAGGCTTCCTGAAGGGAATGCTGTAACACTGTGAGATGAATTAACAGAACACAGAGCAGTTTCTCAGAAAGCTTCTTTACAGTTTTTAACGGTAGATATTTCCTTTTTCACCTTAACCCTCTAAGGGCTTCCAAATATCACTTTGCAAATTGCATAAGAACAGTGTTAGCGAAAGGCTTTTTGAGGAGAAAGCAGTAACTGTGAGTTGAATTAACCGAACACAAAGCAGTTTCTCAGGAAGCTTCTTTCCAGTTTTTAAGGGAAGATTTTCCTTTTTCACCATAACCCTCTATGGGCTTCCAAATATCACTTTTCAAATTCCACAAGAACAGTCTTAGCGAAAGGCTTCTTGAGGGGAATGCAGTAACTCTGTGAGATGAATTAACAGAACACAAAGCAATTTCTCAGAAAGATTCTTTCCAGTTTTGATCTTAGGATATTTCCTTTTTCACCATAGCCCTCTATGGGCTTCCAAATATCACTTTGCAAATTCCCCAAGAACAGTCTTAGCGAAAGACTGCTTGAGTTGAAAGCTGTAACTCTTGAGATGAATTAGCAGAACACAAAGCAGTTTCTCAGAAAGCTTCTTTCCTGTTTTTTAACGGAAGTTATTTCCTTTTTCACCGTAGCCCTCTATGGGCTTCCAAATATCACTTTCCAAATTCCAGAAGCACAGTCTTAGCGAAAACTTCTTGAGGAGAAAGCTGTATCTCTGTGAGATGAATTAACAGAACACAAAGCAGTTTCTCAGAAAGCTTCTTTCCAGTTTTTAACAGAAGATATTTCCTTTTTCATCATATCCTTCTATGGCTTTACAAATATCACTTTGAAATTCCACAAGAACAGTCTTAGCGAAAGGCTTCTTGTGGAGAAAGCTGTAACCCTGTGAGATGAATTAACAGAACACAAGGCAGTTTCTCAGAAAGCTTCTTTTCAGTTTTTATCTTAGGATATTTCCTTTTTCACCATAGCCCACTATGGGCTTCCAAATGTCACTTTGCAAATTCCACAAGAACAGTCTTAGCGAAAGGCTTCTCGAGGGGCAAGCTGTAACTTTGTGAGATGAACTAAGAGAACACAAAGCAGTTTCTCAGAATGCTTCTTTCCAGTTTTTAACGGAAGATATTTCCTTTTTCACCATAACCCTATATGGGCTTCCAAATATCACTTTGCAAATTCCACAAGAACAGTCTTAGCGAAAGGCTTCTTGAGAGGAACGCAGTAACTCTGTGAGATGAATTAAAAGAACACAAAGCAATTTCTCAGAAAGGTTCTTTCCAGTTTTTAACGGAAGATCTTTCCTTTTTCACCATAGCCCTCTATGGGATTCCAAATATCACTTTCAAAATTCCAGAAGAACAGTCTTAGCGAAAGGCTTCTTGAGGGGAAAGCTGTAACTCTGTGAGATGAATTAACAGAACACAAAGTAGTTTCTCAGAAAGATTCTTTCCAGTTTTTAACGGAAGATATTCCCTTTTTCACCATAGTCCTCTATGGGCTTCCAATATCACTTTGAAAAATCCACAAGAAGAATCTTAGAGAATGGTTTCTTTCTGGGAAAGCAGTAACTCTGTGAGATGAATTAATAGAACACAGAGCAGTTTCTCAGAAAGCCTCTTTCAGTTTTTAACAAAAGATATTTCCTTTTTCACCATAGCCCTCTATGGGCTTCCAAATATCACTTTGCAAATTCCACAAGAAGTGTCTTCGCGAAAGGCTTCTTGAGGGCAAAGCTGTAACACTGTGAGATGAATTAACAGAACACAAAGTAGTTTCTCAGAATGCTTCTTTTCAGTTTTTATCTTAGGATATTTCCTTTTTCACCTTAGCCCTCTATGGGCTTGAAAATATCACTATGAAATTTCCACATGAAGAGTCTCAGCGAAAGGATTCTTGAGGTGAAAGCAGTGACTCTGTGAGATGAATTAACAGAACACAAAGCAGTTTCTCAGAAAGCTTCTTTCCAGTTTTTAAAGGAAGATATTTCCTTTTTCACCGTAGACCTCTACGGGCTTCCAAATAACACTTTGCCAATTCCACAAGAAGAGTCTTAGCGAAAGGCATCTTGAAGGGAAGGCTGTAACTCTGTGAGATGAATTAACAGGACACAAAGCAGTTTCTCATAAAGCTTCCTTCCAGTTTTTATCGGAAGATATTTCCTTTTACACCGTAGCCCTGTATGGACTTCCAAATATCAATGTGCAAATTTCACAAGAACAGTCTTAGCGAAAGGCTTGTTGAGGGGAAAGCTGTAACTCTGTGAGATGAATTAACAGAACACAGAGCAGTTTCTCAGAAAGCTTCTTTCCAGTTTTTAACGGAAGATATTTCCTTTTTCACCATAGCACTCTATGGGCTTCCAGATATCACCTTGAATATTCCACAAGAACAGACTTAGCGAAAGGCTTCCTGAAGGGAATGCTGTAACACTGTGAGATGAATTAACAGAACACAGAGCAGTTTCTCAGAAAGCTTCTTTACAGTTTTTAACGGTAGATATTTCCTTTTTCACCTTAACCCTCTAAGGGCTTCCAAATATCACTTTGCAAATTGCATAAGAACAGTGTTAGCGAAAGGCTTTTTGAGGAGAAAGCAGTAACTGTGAGTTGAATTAACCGAACACAAAGCAGTTTCTCAGGAAGCTTCTTTCCAGTTTTTAAGGGAAGATTTTCCTTTTTCACCATAACCCTCTATGGGCTTCCAAATATCACTTTTCAAATTCCACAAGAACAGTCTTAGCGAAAGGCTTCTTGAGGGGAATGCAGTAACTCTGTGAGATGAATTAACAGAACACAAAGCAATTTCTCAGAAAGATTCTTTCCAGTTTTGATCTTAGGATATTTCCTTTTTCACCATAGCCCTCTATGGGCTTCCAAATATCACTTTGCAAATTCCCCAAGAACAGTCTTAGCGAAAGACTGCTTGAGTTGAAAGCTGTAACTCTTGAGATGAATTAGCAGAACACAAAGCAGTTTCTCAGAAAGCTTCTTTCCTGTTTTTTAACGGAAGTTATTTCCTTTTTCACCGTAGCCCTCTATGGGCTTCCAAATATCACTTTCCAAATTCCAGAAGCACAGTCTTAGCGAAAACTTCTTGAGGAGAAAGCTGTATCTCTGTGAGATGAATTAACAGAACACAAAGCAGTTTCTCAGAAAGCTTCTTTCCAGTTTTTAACAGAAGATATTTCCTTTTTCATCATATCCTTCTATGGCTTTACAAATATCACTTTGAAATTCCACAAGAACAGTCTTAGCGAAAGGCTTCTTGTGGAGAAAGCTGTAACCCTGTGAGATGAATTAACAGAACACAAGGCAGTTTCTCAGAAAGCTTCTTTTCAGTTTTTATCTTAGGATATTTCCTTTTTCACCATAGCCCACTATGGGCTTCCAAATGTCACTTTGCAAATTCCACAAGAACAGTCTTAGCGAAAGGCTTCTCGAGGGGCAAGCTGTAACTTTGTGAGATGAACTAAGAGAACACAAAGCAGTTTCTCAGAATGCTTCTTTCCAGTTTTTAACGGAAGATATTTCCTTTTTCACCATAACCCTATATGGGCTTCCAAATATCACTTTGCAAATTCCACAAGAACAGTCTTAGCGAAAGGCTTCTTGAGAGGAACGCAGTAACTCTGTGAGATGAATTAAAAGAACACAAAGCAATTTCTCAGAAAGGTTCTTTCCAGTTTTTAACGGAAGATCTTTCCTTTTTCACCATAGCCCTCTATGGGATTCCAAATATCACTTTCAAAATTCCAGAAGAACAGTCTTAGCGAAAGGCTTCTTGAGGGGAAAGCTGTAACTCTGTGAGATGAATTAACAGAACACAAAGTAGTTTCTCAGAAAGATTCTTTCCAGTTTTTAACGGAAGATATTCCCTTTTTCACCATAGTCCTCTATGGGCTTCCAATATCACTTTGAAAAATCCACAAGAAGAATCTTAGAGAATGGTTTCTTTCTGGGAAAGCAGTAACTCTGTGAGATGAATTAATAGAACACAGAGCAGTTTCTCAGAAAGCCTCTTTCAGTTTTTAACAAAAGATATTTCCTTTTTCACCATAGCCCTCTATGGGCTTCCAAATATCACTTTGCAAATTCCACAAGAAGTGTCTTCGCGAAAGGCTTCTTGAGGGCAAAGCTGTAACACTGTGAGATGAATTAACAGAACACAAAGTAGTTTCTCAGAATGCTTCTTTTCAGTTTTTATCTTAGGATATTTCCTTTTTCACCTTAGCCCTCTATGGGCTTGAAAATATCACTATGAAATTTCCACATGAAGAGTCTCAGCGAAAGGATTCTTGAGGTGAAAGCAGTGACTCTGTGAGATGAATTAACAGAACACAAAGCAGTTTCTCAGAAAGCTTCTTTCCAGTTTTTAAAGGAAGATATTTCCTTTTTCACCGTAGACCTCTACGGGCTTCCAAATAACACTTTGCCAATTCCACAAGAAGAGTCTTAGCGAAAGGCATCTTGAAGGGAAGGCTGTAACTCTGTGAGATGAATTAACAGGACACAAAGCAGTTTCTCATAAAGCTTCCTTCCAGTTTTTATCGGAAGATATTTCCTTTTACACCGTAGCCCTGTATGGACTTCCAAATATCAATGTGCAAATTTCACAAGAACAGTCTTAGCGAAAGGCTTGTTGAGGGGAAAGCTGTAACTCTGTGAGATGAATTAACAGAACACAGAGCAGTTTCTCAGAAAGCTTCTTTCCAGTTTTTAACGGAAGATATTTCCTTTTTCACCATAGCACTCTATGGGCTTCCAGATATCACCTTGAATATTCCACAAGAACAGACTTAGCGAAAGGCTTCCTGAAGGGAATGCTGTAACACTGTGAGATGAATTAACAGAACACAGAGCAGTTTCTCAGAAAGCTTCTTTACAGTTTTTAACGGTAGATATTTCCTTTTTCACCTTAACCCTCTAAGGGCTTCCAAATATCACTTTGCAAATTGCATAAGAACAGTGTTAGCGAAAGGCTTTTTGAGGAGAAAGCAGTAACTGTGAGTTGAATTAACCGAACACAAAGCAGTTTCTCAGGAAGCTTCTTTCCAGTTTTTAAGGGAAGATTTTCCTTTTTCACCATAACCCTCTATGGGCTTCCAAATATCACTTTTCAAATTCCACAAGAACAGTCTTAGCGAAAGGCTTCTTGAGGGGAACGCAGTAACTCTGTGAGATGAATTAAGAGAATACAGAGCAGTTTCTCAGAAAGTTTCTCTTCAGTATTTATCTTAGGATATCTCCTTTTTCACCATAGCCCTCTGTGGGCTTCGAAATATCACTTTGCAAATTCCACATGAAGAGTCTTAGGGAAAGGCTTCATGAGGGGAAAGATGTAAGTCTCTGAGATGAATTAACAGAACACAAAGTAGTTTCTCAGAAATCTTCTTCCAGATTTTAACGGAAGATACTTCCTTTTTCACCATAGCCCCCTATGGGCTTCCAAATATCACTTTCGAAATTCCACAAGATCTGCCTTAGCTAAAGGTTACTTGAGGAGAGATTTGTAACACTGTGAGATGAATTAACAGAACACAAAGCAGATTCTCAGAAAGCTTCTTTCCACTTTTTAACGGAAGATATTTCTTTTTTCACCATAGCCCTCTATGGGCTTCCAAATATCACTTTGCAAATTCCCCAAGAACAGTCTTAGCGAAAGACTGCTTGAGGGGAAAGCTGTAACTCTTGAGATGAATTAGCAGAACACAAAGCAGTTTCTCAGAAAGCTTCTTTCCTGTTTTTTAACGGAAGTTATTTCCTTTTTCACCGTAGCCCTCTATGGGCTTCCAAATATCACTTTCCAAATTCCAGAAGCACAGTCTTAGCGAAAACTTCTTGAGTAGAAAGCTGTATCTCTGTGAGATGAATTAACAGAACACAAAGCAGTTTCTCAGAAAGCTTCTTTCCAGTTTTTAACAGAAGATATTTCCTTTTTCATCATATCCTTCTATGGCTTTACAAATATCACTTTGAAATTCCACAAGAACAGTCTTAGCGAAAGGCTTCTTGTGGAGAAAGCTGTAACCCTGTGAGATGAATTAACAGAACACAAGGCAGTTTCTCAGAAAGCTTCTTTTCAGTTTTTATCTTAGGATATTTCCTTTTTCACCATAGCCCACTATGGGCTTCCAAATGTCACTTTGCAAATTCCACAAGAACAGTCTTAGCGAAAGGCTTCTCGAGGGGCAAGCTGTAACTCTGTGAGATGAACTAAGAGAACACAAAGCAGTTTCTCAGAATGCTTCTTTCCAGTTTTTAACGGAAGATATTTCCTTTTTCACCATAACCCTATATGGGCTTCCAAATATCACTTTGCAAATTCCACAAGAACAGTCTTAGCGAAAGGCTTCTTGAGAGGAACGCAGTAACTCTGTGAGATGAATTAAAAGAACACAAAGCAATTTCTCAGAAAGGTTCTTTCCAGTTTTTAACGGAAGATCTTTCCTTTTTCAACATAGCCCTCTATGGGATTCCAAATATCACTTTCAAAATTCCAGAAGAACAGTCTTAGCGAAAGGCTTCTTGAGGGGAAAGCTGTAACTCTGTGAGATGAATTAACAGAACACAAAGTGGTTTCTCAGAAAGATTCTTTCCAGTTTTTAACGGAAGATATTCCCTTTTTCACCATAGCCCTCTATGGGCTTCCAATATCACTTTGAAAAATCCACAAGAAGAATCTTAGAGAATGGTTTCTTTCTGGGAAAGCAGTAACTCTGTGAGATGAATTAATAGAACACAGAGCAGTTTCTCAGAAAGCCTCTTTCAGTTTTTAACAAAAGATATTTCCTTTTTCACCATAGCCCTCTACGGGCTTCCAAATATCACTTTGCAAATTCCACAAGAAGTGTCTTCGCGAAAGGCTTCTTGAGGGCAAAGCTGTAACACTGTGAGATGAATTAACAGAACACAAAGTAGTTTCTCAGAATGCTTCTTTTCAGTTTTTATCTTAGGATATTTCCTTTTTCACCTTAGCCCTCTATGGGCTTGAAAATATCACTATGAAATTTCCACATGAAGAGTCTCAGCGAAAGGATTCTTGAGGTGAAAGCAGTGACTCTGTGAGATGAATTAACAGAACACAAAGCAGTTTCTCAGAAAGCTTCTTTCCAGTTTTTAAAGGAAGATATTTCCTTTTTCACCGTAGACCTCTACGGGCTTCCAAATAACACTTTGCCAATTCCACAAGAAGAGTCTTAGCGAAAGGCATCTTGAAGGGAAGGCTGTAACTCTGTGAGATGAATTAACAGGACACAAAGCAGTTTCTCATAAAGCTTCCTTCCAGTTTTTATCGGAAGATATTTCCTTTTACACCGTAGCCCTGTATGGACTTCCAAATATCAATGTGCAAATTTCACAAGAACAGTCTTAGCGAAAGGCTTCTTGAGGGGAAAGCTGTAACTCTGTGAGATGAATTAACAGAACACAGAGCAGTTTCTCAGAAAGCTTCTTTCCAGTTTTTAACGGAAGATATTTCCTTTTTCACCATAGCACTCTATGGGCTTCCAGATATCACCTTGAATATTCCACAAGAACAGACTTAGCGAAAGGCTTCCTGAAGGGAATGCTGTAACACTGTGAGATGAATTAACAGAACACAGAGCAGTTTCTCAGAAAGCTTCTTTACAGTTTTTAACGGTAGATATTTCCTTTTTCACCTTAACCCTCTAAGGGCTTCCAAATATCACTTTGCAAATTGCATAAGAACAGTGTTAGCGAAAGGCTTTTTGAGGAGAAAGCAGTAACTGTGAGTTGAATTAACCGAACACAAAGCAGTTTCTCAGGAAGCTTCTTTCCAGTTTTTAAGGGAAGATTTTCCTTTTTCACCATAACCCTCTATGGGCTTCCAAATATCACTTTTCAAATTCCACAAGAACAGTCTTAGCGAAAGGCTTCTTGAGGGGAATGCAGTAACTCTGTGAGATGAATTAACAGAACACAAAGCAATTTCTCAGAAAGATTCTTCCCAGTTTTTATCTTAGGATATTTCCTTTTTCACCATAGCCCTCTATGGGCTTCCAAATATCACTTTGCAAATTCCCCAAGAACAGTCTTAGCGAAAGACTGCTTGAGGGGAAAGCTGTAACTCTTGAGATGAATTAGCAGAACACAAAGCAGTTTCTCAGAAAGCTTCTTTCCTGTTTTTTAACGGAAGTTATTTCCTTTTTCACCGTAGCCCTCTATGGGCTTCCAAATATCACTTTCCAAATTCCAGAAGCACAGTCTTAGCGAAAACTTCTTGAGGAGAAAGCTGTATCTCTGTGAGATGAATTAACAGAACACAAAGCAGTTTCTCAGAAAGCTTCTTTCCAGTTTTTAACAGAAGATATTTCCTTTTTCATCATATCCTTCTATGGCTTTACAAATATCACTTTGAAATTCCACAAGAACAGTCTTAGCGAAAGGCTTCTTGTGGAGAAAGCTGTAACCCTGTGAGATGAATTAACAGAACACAAGGCAGTTTCTCAGAAAGCTTCTTTTCAGTTTTTATCTTAGGATATTTCCTTTTTCACCATAGCCCACTATGGGCTTCCAAATGTCACTTTGCAAATTCCACAAGAACAGTCTTAGCGAAAGGCTTCTCGAGGGGCAAGCTGTAACTCTGTGAGATGAACTAAGAGAACACAAAGCAATTTCTCAGAATGCTTCTTTCCAGTTTTTAACGGAAGATATTTCCTTTTTCACCATAACCCTATATGGGCTTCCAAATATCACTTTGCAAATTCCACAAGAACAGTCTTAGCGAAAGGCTTCTTGAGAGGAACGCAGTAACTCTGTGAGATGAATTAAAAGAACACAAAGCAATTTCTCAGAAAGGTTCTTTCCAGTTTTTAACGGAAGATCTTTCCTTTTTCACCATAGCCCTCTATGGGATTCCAAATATCACTTTCAAAATTCCAGAAGAACAGTCTTAGCGAAAGGCTTCTTGAGGGGAAAGCTGTAACTCTGTGAGATGAATTAACAGAACACGAAGTAGTTTCTCAGAAAGATTCTTTCCAGTTTTTAACGGAAGATATTCCCTTTTTCACCATAGCCCTCTATGGGCTTCCAATATCACTTTGAAAAATCCACAAGAAGAATCTTAGAGAATGGCTTCTTTCTGGGAAAGCAGTAACTCTGTGAGATGAATTAATAGAACACAGAGCAGTTTCTCAGAAAGCCTCTTTCAGTTTTTAACAAAAGATATTTCCTTTTTCACCATAGCCCTCTATGGGCTTCCAAATATCACTTTGCAAATTCCACAAGAAGTGTCTTCGCGAAAGGCTTCTTG
This sequence comes from Chlorocebus sabaeus, assembly GCF_047675955.1. Lineage (NCBI taxonomy): Eukaryota > Metazoa > Chordata > Mammalia > Primates > Cercopithecidae > Chlorocebus > Chlorocebus sabaeus. The sequence continues at coordinate 283,912 of NW_027328092.1, read as the reverse complement.
AGGGCAAAGCTGTAACACTGTGAGATGAATTAACAGAACACAAAGTAGTTTCTCAGAATGCTTCTTTTCAGTTTTTATCTTAGGATATTTCCTTTTTCACCTTAGCCCTCTATGGGCTTGAAAATATCACTATGAAATTTCCACATGAAGAGTCTCAGCGAAAGGATTCTTGAGGTGAAAGCAGTGACTCTGTGAGATGAATTAACAGAACACAAAGCAGTTTCTCAGAAAGCTTCTTTCCAGTTTTTAAAGGAAGATATTTCCTTTTTCACCGTAGACCTCTACGGGCTTCCAAATAACACTTTGCCAATTCCACAAGAAGAGTCTTAGCGAAAGGCATCTTGAAGGGAAGGCTGTAACTCTGTGAGATGAATTAACAGGACACAAAGCAGTTTCTCATAAAGCTTCCTTCCAGTTTTTATCGGAAGATATTTCCTTTTACACCGTAGCCCTGTATGGACTTCCAAATATCAATGTGCAAATTTCACAAGAACAGTCTTAGCGAAAGGCTTGTTGAGGGGAAAGCTGTAACTCTGTGAGATGAATTAACAGAACACAGAGCAGTTTCTCAGAAAGCTTCTTTCCAGTTTTTAACGGAAGATATTTCCTTTTTCACCATAGCACTCTATGGGCTTCCAGATATCACCTTGAATATTCCACAAGAACAGACTTAGCGAAAGGCTTCCTGAAGGGAATGCTGTAACACTGTGAGATGAATTAACAGAACACAGAGCAGTTTCTCAGAAAGCTTCTTTACAGTTTTTAACGGTAGATATTTCCTTTTTCACCTTAACCCTCTAAGGGCTTCCAAATATCACTTTGCAAATTGCATAAGAACAGTGTTAGCGAAAGGCTTTTTGAGGAGAAAGCAGTAACTGTGAGTTGAATTAACCGAACACAAAGCAGTTTCTCAGGAAGCTTCTTTCCAGTTTTTAAGGGAAGATTTTCCTTTTTCACCATAACCCTCTATGGGCTTCCAAATATCACTTTTCAAATTCCACAAGAACAGTCTTAGCGAAAGGCTTCTTGAGGGGAACGCAGTAACTCTGTGAGATGAATTAAGAGAATACAGAGCAGTTTCTCAGAAAGTTTCTCTTCAGTATTTATCTTAGGATATCTCCTTTTTCACCATAGCCCTCTGTGGGCTTCGAAATATCACTTTGCAAATTCCACATGAAGAGTCTTAGGGAAAGGCTTCATGAGGGGAAAGATGTAAGTCTCTGAGATGAATTAACAGAACACAAAGTAGTTTCTCAGAAATCTTCTTCCAGATTTTAACGGAAGATACTTCCTTTTTCACCATAGCCCCCTATGGGCTTCCAAATATCACTTTCGAAATTCCACAAGATCTGCCTTAGCTAAAGGTTACTTGAGGAGAGATTTGTAACACTGTGAGATGAATTAACAGAACACAAAGCAGATTCTCAGAAAGCTTCTTTCCACTTTTTAACGGAAGATATTTCTTTTTTCACCATAGCCCTCTATGGGCTTCCAAATATCACTTTGCAAATTCCCCAAGAACAGTCTTAGCGAAAGACTGCTTGAGGGGAAAGCTGTAACTCTTGAGATGAATTAGCAGAACACAAAACAGTTTCTCAGAAAGCTTCTTTCCTGTTTTTTAACGGAAGTTATTTCCTTTTTCACCGTAGCCCTCTATGGGCTTCCAAATATCACTTTCCAAATTCCAGAAGCACAGTCTTAGCGAAAACTTCTTGAGGAGAAAGCTGTATCTCTGTGAGATGAATTAACAGAACACAAAGCAGTTTCTCAGAAAGCTTCTTTCCAGTTTTTAACAGAAGATATTTCCTTTTTCATCATATCCTTCTATGGCTTTACAAATATCACTTTGAAATTCCACAAGAACAGTCTTAGCGAAAGGCTTCTTGTGGAGAAAGCTGTAACCCTGTGAGATGAATTAACAGAACACAAGGCAGTTTCTCAGAAAGCTTCTTTTCAGTTTTTATCTTAGGATATTTCCTTTTTCACCATAGCCCACTATGGGCTTCCAAATGTCACTTTGCAAATTCCACAAGAACAGTCTTAGCGAAAGGCTTCTCGAGGGGCAAGCTGTAACTCTGTGAGATGAACTAAGAGAACACAAAGCAGTTTCTCAGAATGCTTCTTTCCAGTTTTTAACGGAAGATATTTCCTTTTTCACCATAACCCTATATGGGCTTCCAAATATCACTTTGCAAATTCCACAAGAACAGTCTTAGCGAAAGGCTTCTTGAGAGGAACGCAGTAACTCTGTGAGATGAATTAAAAGAACACAAAGCAATTTCTCAGAAAGGTTCTTTCCAGTTTTTAACGGAAGATCTTTCCTTTTTCAACATAGCCCTCTATGGGATTCCAAATATCACTTTCAAAATTCCAGAAGAACAGTCTTAGCGAAAGGCTTCTTGAGGGGAAAGCTGTAACTCTGTGAGATGAATTAACAGAACACAAAGTAGTTTCTCAGAAAGATTCTTTCCAGTTTTTAACGGAAGATATTCCCTTTTTCACCATAGCCCTCTATGGGCTTCCAATATCACTTTGAAAAATCCACAAGAAGAATCTTAGAGAATGGTTTCTTTCTGGGAAAGCAGTAACTCTGTGAGATGAATTAATAGAACACAGAGCAGTTTCTCAGAAAGCCTCTTTCAGTTTTTAACAAAAGATATTTCCTTTTTCACCATAGCCCTCTACGGGCTTCCAAATATCACTTTGCAAATTCCACAAGAAGTGTCTTCGCGAAAGGCTTCTTGAGGGCAAAGCTGTAACACTGTGAGATGAATTAACAGAACACAAAGTAGTTTCTCAGAATGCTTCTTTTCAGTTTTTATCTTAGGATATTTCCTTTTTCACCTTAGCCCTCTATGGGCTTGAAAATATCACTATGAAATTTCCACATGAAGAGTCTCAGCGAAAGGATTCTTGAGGTGAAAGCAGTGACTCTGTGAGATGAATTAACAGAACACAAAGCAGTTTCTCAGAAAGCTTCTTTCCAGTTTTTAAAGGAAGATATTTCCTTTTTCACCGTAGACCTCTACGGGCTTCCAAATAACACTTTGCCAATTCCACAAGAAGAGTCTTAGCGAAAGGCATCTTGAAGGGAAGGCTGTAACTCTGTGAGATGAATTAACAGGACACAAAGCAGTTTCTCATAAAGCTTCCTTCCAGTTTTTATCGGAAGATATTTCCTTTTACACCGTAGCCCTGTATGGACTTCCAAATATCAATGTGCAAATTTCACAAGAACAGTCTTAGCGAAAGGCTTCTTGAGGGGAAAGCTGTAACTCTGTGAGATGAATTAACAGAACACAGAGCAGTTTCTCAGAAAGCTTCTTTCCAGTTTTTAACGGAAGATATTTCCTTTTTCACCATAGCACTCTATGGGCTTCCAGATATCACCTTGAATATTCCACAAGAACAGACTTAGCGAAAGGCTTCCTGAAGGGAATGCTGTAACACTGTGAGATGAATTAACAGAACACAGAGCAGTTTCTCAGAAAGCTTCTTTACAGTTTTTAACGGTAGATATTTCCTTTTTCACCTTAACCCTCTAAGGGCTTCCAAATATCACTTTGCAAATTGCATAAGAACAGTGTTAGCGAAAGGCTTTTTGAGGAGAAAGCAGTAACTGTGAGTTGAATTAACCGAACACAAAGCAGTTTCTCAGGAAGCTTCTTTCCAGTTTTTAAGGGAAGATTTTCCTTTTTCACCATAACCCTCTATGGGCTTCCAAATATCACTTTTCAAATTCCACAAGAACAGTCTTAGCGAAAGGCTTCTTGAGGGGAACGCAGTAACTCTGTGAGATGAATTAAGAGAATACAGAGCAGTTTCTCAGAAAGTTTCTCTTCAGTATTTATCTTAGGATATCTCCTTTTTCACCATAGCCCTCTGTGGGCTTCGAAATATCACTTTGCAAATTCCACATGAAGAGTCTTAGGGAAAGGCTTCATGAGGGGAAAGATGTAAGTCTGAGAGATGAATTAACAGAACACAAAGTAGTTTCTCAGAAATCTTCTTCCAGATTTTAACGGAAGATACTTCCTTTTTCACCATAGCCCCCTATGGGCTTCCAAATATCACTTTCGAAATTCCACAAGATCTGCCTTAGCTAAAGGTTACTTGAGGAGAGATTTGTAACACTGTGAAATGAATTAACAGAACACAAAGCAGATTCTCAGAAAGATTCTTTCCACTTTTTAACGGAAGATATTTCTTTTTTCACCATAGCCCTCTATGGGCTTCCAAATATCACTTTGCAAATTCCCCAAGAACAGTCTTAGCGAAAGACTGCTTGAGGGGAAAGCTGTAACTCTTGAGATGAATTAGCAGAACACAAAGCAGTTTCTCAGAAAGCTTCTTTCCTGTTTTTTAACGGAAGTTATTTCCTTTTTCACCGTAGCCCTCTATGGGCTTCCAAATATCACTTTCCAAATTCCAGAAGCACAGTCTTAGCGAAAACTTCTTGAGTAGAAAGCTGTATCTCTGTGAGATGAATTAACAGAACACAAAGCAGTTTCTCAGAAAGCTTCTTTCCAGTTTTTAACAGAAGATATTTCCTTTTTCATCATATCCTTCTATGGCTTTACAAATATCACTTTGAAATTCCACAAGAACAGTCTTAGCGAAAGGCTTCTTGTGGAGAAAGCTGTAACCCTGTGAGATGAATTAACAGAACACAAGGCAGTTTCTCAGAAAGCTTCTTTTCAGTTTTTATCTTAGGATATTTCCTTTTTCACCATAGCCCACTATGGGCTTCCAAATGTCACTTTGCAAATTCCACAAGAACAGTCTTAGCGAAAGGCTTCTCGAGGGGCAAGCTGTAACTCTGTGAGATGAACTAAGAGAACACAAAGCAGTTTCTCAGAATGCTTCTTTCCAGTTTTTAACGGAAGATATTTCCTTTTTCACCATAACCCTATATGGGCTTCCAAATATCACTTTGCAAATTCCACAAGAACAGTCTTAGCGAAAGGCTTCTTGAGAGGAACGCAGTAACTCTGTGAGATGAATTAAAAGAACACAAAGCAATTTCTCAGAAAGGTTCTTTCCAGTTTTTAACGGAAGATCTTTCCTTTTTCAACATAGCCCTCTATGGGATTCCAAATATCACTTTCAAAATTCCAGAAGAACAGTCTTAGCGAAAGGCTTCTTGAGGGGAAAGCTGTAACTCTGTGAGATGAATTAACAGAACACAAACTAGTTTCTCAGAAAGATTCTTTCCAGTTTTTAACGGAAGATATTCCCTTTTTCACCATAGCCCTCTATGGGCTTCCAATATCACTTTGAAAAATCCACAAGAAGAATCTTAGAGAATGGTTTCTTTCTGGGAAAGCAGTAACTCTGTGAGATGAATTAATAGAACACAGAGCAGTTTCTCAGAAAGCCTCTTTCAGTTTTTAACAAAAGATATTTCCTTTTTCACCATAGCCCTCTACGGGCTTCCAAATATCACTTTGCAAATTCCACAAGAAGTGTCTTCGCGAAAGGCTTCTTGAGGGCAAAGCTGTAACACTGTGAGATGAATTAACAGAACACAAAGTAGTTTCTCAGAATGCTTCTTTTCAGTTTTTATCTTAGGATATTTCCTTTTTCACCTTAGCCCTCTATGGGCTTGAAAATATCACTATGAAATTTCCACATGAAGAGTCTCAGCGAAAGGATTCTTGAGGTGAAAGCAGTGACTCTGTGAGATGAATTAACAGAACACAAAGCAGTTTCTCAGAAAGCTTCTTTCCAGTTTTTAAAGGAAGATATTTCCTTTTTCACCGTAGACCTCTACGGGCTTCCAAATAACACTTTGCCAATTCCACAAGAAGAGTCTTAGCGAAAGGCATCTTGAAGGGAAGGCTGTAACTCTGTGAGATGAATTAACAGGACACAAAGCAGTTTCTCATAAAGCTTCCTTCCAGTTTTTATCGGAAGATATTTCCTTTTACACCGTAGCCCTGTATGGACTTCCAGATATCAATGTGCAAATTTCACAAGAACAGTCTTAGCGAAAGGCTTGTTGAGGGGAAAGCTGTAACTCTGTGAGATGAATTAACAGAACACAGAGCAGTTTCTCAGAAAGCTTCTTTCCAGTTTTTAACGGAAGATATTTCCTTTTTCACCATAGCACTCTATGGGCTTCCAGATATCACCTTGAATATTCCACAAGAACAGACTTAGCGAAAGGCTTCCTTAAGGGAATGCTGTAACACTGTGAGATGAATTAACAGAACACAGAGCAGTTTCTCAGAAAGCTTCTTTACAGTTTTTAACGGTAGATATTTCCTTTTTCACCTTAACCCTCTAAGGGCTTCCAAATATCACTTTGCAAATTGCATAAGAACAGTGTTAGCGAAAGGCTTTTTGAGGAGAAAGCAGTAACTGTGAGTTGAATTAACCGAACACAAAGCAGTTTCTCAGGAAGCTTCTTTCCAGTTTTTAAGGGAAGATTTTCCTTTTTCACCATAACCCTCTATGGGCTTCCAAATATCACTTTTCAAATTCCACAAGAACAGTCTTAGCGAAAGGCTTCTTGAGGGGAATGCAGTAACTCTGTGAGATGAATTAACAGAACACAAAGCAATTTCTCAGAAAGATTCTTCCCAGTTTTTATCTTAGGATATTTCCTTTTTCACCATAGCCCTCTATGGGCTTCCAAATATCACTTTGCAAATTCCCCAAGAACAGTCTTAGCGAAAGACTGCTTGAGGGGAAAGCTGTAACTCTTGAGATGAATTAGCAGAACACAAAGCAGTTTCTCAGAAAGCTTCTTTCCTGTTTTTTAACGGAAGTTATTTCCTTTTTCACCGTAGCCCTCTATGGGCTTCCAAATATCACTTTCCAAATTCCAGAAGCACAGTCTTAGCGAAAACTTCTTGAGGAGAAAGCTGTATCTCTGTGAGATGAATTAACAGAACACAAAGCAGTTTCTCAGAAAGCTTCTTTCCAGTTTTTAACAGAAGATATTTCCTTTTTCATCATATCCTTCTATGGCTTTACAAATATCACTTTGAAATTCCACAAGAACAGTCTTAGCGAAAGGCTTCTTGTGGAGAAAGCTGTAACCCTGTGAGATGAATTAACAGAACACAAGGCAGTTTCTCAGAAAGCTTCTTTTCAGTTTTTATCTTAGGATATTTCCTTTTTCACCATAGCCCACTATGGGCTTCCAAATGTCACTTTGCAAATTCCACAAGAACAGTCTTAGCGAAAGGCTTCTCGAGGGGCAAGCTGTAACTCTGTGAGATGAACTAAGAGAACACAAAGCAGTTTCTCAGAATGCTTCTTTCCAGTTTTTAACGGAAGATATTTCCTTTTTCACCATAACCCTATATGGGCTTCCAAATATCACTTTGCAAATTCCACAAGAACAGTCTTAGCGAAAGGCTTCTTGAGAGGAACGCAGTAACTCTGTGAGATGAATTAAAAGAACACAAAGCAATTTCTCAGAAAGGTTCTTTCCAGTTTTTAACGGAAGATCTTTCCTTTTTCAACATAGCCCTCTATGGGATTCCAAATATCACTTTCAAAATTCCAGAAGAACAGTCTTAGCGAAAGGCTTCTTGAGGGGAAAGCTGTAACTCTGTGAGATGAATTAACAGAACACAAACTAGTTTCTCAGAAAGATTCTTTCCAGTTTTTAACGGAAGATATTCCCTTTTTCACCATAGCCCTCTATGGGCTTCCAATATCACTTTGAAAAATCCACAAGAAGAATCTTAGAGAATGGTTTCTTTCTGGGAAAGCAGTAACTCTGTGAGATGAATTAATAGAACACAGAGCAGTTTCTCAGAAAGCCTCTTTCAGTTTTTAACAAAAGATATTTCCTTTTTCACCATAGCCCTCTACGGGCTTCCAAATATCACTTTGCAAATTCCACAAGAAGTGTCTTCGCGAAAGGCTTCTTGAGGGCAAAGCTGTAACACTGTGAGATGAATTAACAGAACACAAAGTAGTTTCTCAGAATGCTTCTTTTCAGTTTTTATCTTAGGATATTTCCTTTTTCACCTTAGCCCTCTATGGGCTTGAAAATATCACTATGAAATTTCCACATGAAGAGTCTCAGCGAAAGGATTCTTGAGGTGAAAGCAGTGACTCTGTGAGATGAATTAACAGAACACAAAGCAGTTTCTCAGAAAGCTTCTTTCCAGTTTTTAAAGGAAGATATTTCCTTTTTCACCGTAGACCTCTACGGGCTTCCAAATAACACTTTGCCAATTCCACAAGAAGAGTCTTAGCGAAAGGCATCTTGAAGGGAAGGCTGTAACTCTGTGAGATGAATTAACAGGACACAAAGCAGTTTCTCATAAAGCTTCCTTCCAGTTTTTATCGGAAGATATTTCCTTTTACACCGTAGCCCTGTATGGACTTCCAGATATCAATGTGCAAATTTCACAAGAACAGTCTTAGCGAAAGGCTTGTTGAGGGGAAAGCTGTAACTCTGTGAGATGAATTAACAGAACACAGAGCAGTTTCTCAGAAAGCTTCTTTCCAGTTTTTAACGGAAGATATTTCCTTTTTCACCATAGCACTCTATGGGCTTCCAGATATCACCTTGAATATTCCACAAGAACAGACTTAGCGAAAGGCTTCCTGAAGGGAATGCTGTAACACTGTGAGATGAATTAACAGAACACAGAGCAGTTTCTCAGAAAGCTTCTTTACAGTTTTTAACGGTAGATATTTCCTTTTTCACCTTAACCCTCTAAGGGCTTCCAAATATCACTTTGCAAATTGCATAAGAACAGTGTTAGCGAAAGGCTTTTTGAGGAGAAAGCAGTAACTGTGAGTTGAATTAACCGAACACAAAGCAGTTTCTCAGGAAGCTTCTTTCCAGTTTTTAAGGGAAGATTTTCCTTTTTCACCATAACCCTCTATGGGCTTCCAAATATCACTTTTCAAATTCCACAAGAACAGTCTTAGCGAAAGGCTTCTTGAGGGGAATGCAGTAACTCTGTGAGATGAATTAACAGAACACAAAGCAATTTCTCAGAAAGATTCTTCCCAGTTTTTATCTTAGGATATTTCCTTTTTCACCATAGCCCTCTATGGGCTTCCAAATATCACTTTGCAAATTCCCCAAGAACAGTCTTAGCGAAAGACTGCTTGAGGGGAAAGCTGTAACTCTTGAGATGAATTAGCAGAACACAAAGCAGTTTCTCAGAAAGCTTCTTTCCTGTTTTTTAACGGAAGTTATTTCCTTTTTCACCGTAGCCCTCTATGGGCTTCCAAATATCACTTTCCAAATTCCAGAAGCACAGTCTTAGCGAAAACTTCTTGAGGAGAAAGCTGTATCTCTGTGAGATGAATTAACAGAACACAAAGCAGTTTCTCAGAAAGCTTCTTTCCAGTTTTTAACAGAAGATATTTCCTTTTTCATCATATCCTTCTATGGCTTTACAAATATCACTTTGAAATTCCACAAGAACAGTCTTAGCGAAAGGCTTCTTGTGGAGAAAGCTGTAACCCTGTGAGATGAATTAACAGAACACAAGGCAGTTTCTCAGAAAGCTTCTTTTCAGTTTTTATCTTAGGATATTTCCTTTTTCACCATAGCCCACTATGGGCTTTCAAATGTCACTTTGCAAATTCCACAAGAACAGTCTTAGCGAAAGGCTTCTCGAGGGGCAAGCTGTAACTCTGTGAGATGAACTAAGAGAACACAAAGCAGTTTCTCAGAATGCTTCTTTCCAGTTTTTAACGGAAGATATTTCCTTTTTCACCATAACCCTATATGGGCTTCCAAATATCACTTTGCAAATTCCACAAGAACAGTCTTAGCGAAAGGCTTCTTGAGAGGAACGCAGTAACTCTGTGAGATGAATTAAAAGAACACAAAGCAATTTCTCAGAAAGGTTCTTTCCAGTTTTTAACGGAAGATCTTTCCTTTTTCAACATAGCCCTCTATGGGATTCCAAATATCACTTTCAAAATTCCAGAAGAACAGTCTTAGCGAAAGGCTTCTTGAGGGGAAAGCTGTAACTCTGTGAGATGAATTAACAGAACACAAACTAGTTTCTCAGAAAGATTCTTTCCAGTTTTTAACGGAAGATATTCCCTTTTTCACCATAGCCCTCTATGGGCTTCCAATATCACTTTGAAAAATCCACAAGAAGAATCTTAGAGAATGGTTTCTTTCTGGGAAAGCAGTAACTCTGTGAGATGAATTAATAGAACACAGAGCAGTTTCTCAGAAAGCCTCTTTCAGTTTTTAACAAAAGATATTTCCTTTTTCACCATAGCCCTCTACGGGCTTCCAAATATCACTTTGCAAATTCCACAAGAAGTGTCTTCGCGAAAGGCTTCTTGAGGGCAAAGCTGTAACACTGTGAGATGAATTAACAGAACACAAAGTAGTTTCTCAGAATGCTTCTTTTCAGTTTTTATCTTAGGATATTTCCTTTTTCACCTTAGCCCTCTATGGGCTTGAAAATATCACTATGAAATTTCCACATGAAGAGTCTCAGCGAAAGGATTCTTGAGGTGAAAGCAGTGACTCTGTGAGATGAATTAACAGAACACAAAGCAGTTTCTCAGAAAGCTTCTTTCCAGTTTTTAAAGGAAGATATTTCCTTTTTCACCGTAGACCTCTACGGGCTTCCAAATAACACTTTGCCAATTCCACAAGAAGAGTCTTAGCGAAAGGCATCTTGAAGGGAAGGCTGTAACTCTGTGAGATGAATTAACAGGACACAAAGCAGTTTCTCATAAAGCTTCCTTCCAGTTTTTATCGGAAGATATTTCCTTTTACACCGTAGCCCTGTATGGACTTCCAGATATCAATGTGCAAATTTCACAAGAACAGTCTTAGCGAAAGGCTTGTTGAGGGGAAAGCTGTAACTCTGTGAGATGAATTAACAGAACACAGAGCAGTTTCTCAGAAAGCTTCTTTCCAGTTTTTAACGGAAGATATTTCCTTTTTCACCATAGCACTCTATGGGCTTCCAGATATCACCTTGAATATTCCACAAGAACAGACTTAGCGAAAGGCTTCCTGAAGGGAATGCTGTAACACTGTGAGATGAATTAACAGAACACAGAGCAGTTTCTCAGAAAGCTTCTTTACAGTTTTTAACGGTAGATATTTCCTTTTTCACCTTAACCCTCTAAGGGCTTCCAAATATCACTTTGCAAATTGCATAAGAACAGTGTTAGCGAAAGGCTTTTTGAGGAGAAAGCAGTAACTGTGAGTTGAATTAACCGAACACAAAGCAGTTTCTCAGGAAGCTTCTTTCCAGTTTTTAAGGGAAGATTTTCCTTTTTCACCATAACCCTCTATGGGCTTCCAAATATCACTTTTCAAATTCCACAAGAACAGTCTTAGCGAAAGGCTTCTTGAGGGGAATGCAGTAACTCTGTGAGATGAATTAACAGAACACAAAGCAATTTCTCAGAAAGATTCTTCCCAGTTTTTATCTTAGGATATTTCCTTTTTCACCATAGCCCTCTATGGGCTTCCAAATATCACTTTGCAAATTCCCCAAGAACAGTCTTAGCGAAAGACTGCTTGAGGGGAAAGCTGTAACTCTTGAGATGAATTAGCAGAACACAAAGCAGTTTCTCAGAAAGCTTCTTTCCTGTTTTTTAACGGAAGTTATTTCCTTTTTCACCGTAGCCCTCTATGGGCTTCCAAATATCACTTTCCAAATTCCAGAAGCACAGTCTTAGCGAAAACTTCTTGAGGAGAAAGCTGTATCTCTGTGAGATGAATTAACAGAACACAAAGCAGTTTCTCAGAAAGCTTCTTTCCAGTTTTTAACAGAAGATATTTCCTTTTTCATCATATCCTTCTATGGCTTTACAAATATCACTTTGAAATTCCACAAGAACAGTCTTAGCGAAAGGCTTCTTGTGGAGAAAGCTGTAACCCTGTGAGATGAATTAACAGAACACAAGGCAGTTTCTCAGAAAGCTTCTTTTCAGTTTTTATCTTAGGATATTTCCTTTTTCACCATAGCCCACTATGGGCTTCCAAATGTCACTTTGCAAATTCCACAAGAACAGTCTTAGCGAAAGGCTTCTCGAGGGGCAAGCTGTAACTCTGTGAGATGAACTAAGAGAACACAAAGCAGTTTCTCAGAATGCTTCTTTCCAGTTTTTAACGGAAGATATTTCCTTTTTCACCATAACCCTATATGGGCTTCCAAATATCACTTTGCAAATTCCACAAGAACAGTCTTAGCGAAAGGCTTCTTGAGAGGAACGCAGTAACTCTGTGAGATGAATTAAAAGAACACAAAGCAATTTCTCAGAAAGGTTCTTTCCAGTTTTTAACGGAAGATCTTTCCTTTTTCAACATAGCCCTCTATGGGATTCCAAATATCACTTTCAAAATTCCAGAAGAACAGTCTTAGCGAAAGGCTTCTTGAGGGGAAAGCTGTAACTCTGTGAGATGAATTAACAGAACACAAACTAGTTTCTCAGAAAGATTCTTTCCAGTTTTTAACGGAAGATATTCCCTTTTTCACCATAGCCCTCTATGGGCTTCCAATATCACTTTGAAAAATCCACAAGAAGAATCTTAGAGAATGGTTTCTTTCTGGGAAAGCAGTAACTCTGTGAGATGAATTAATAGAACACAGAGCAGTTTCTCAGAAAGCCTCTTTCAGTTTTTAACAAAAGATATTTCCTTTTTCACCATAGCCCTCTACGGGCTTCCAAATATCACTTTGCAAATTCCACAAGAAGTGTCTTCGCGAAAGGCTTCTTGAGGGCAAAGCTGTAACACTGTGAGATGAATTAACAGAACACAAAGTAGTTTCTCAGAATGCTTCTTTTCAGTTTTTATCTTAGGATATTTCCTTTTTCACCTTAGCCCTCTATGGGCTTGAAAATATCACTATGAAATTTCCACATGAAGAGTCTCAGCGAAAGGATTCTTGAGGTGAAAGCAGTGACTCTGTGAGATGAATTAACAGAACACAAAGCAGTTTCTCAGAAAGCTTCTTTCCAGTTTTTAAAGGAAGATATTTCCTTTTTCACCGTAGACCTCTACGGGCTTCCAAATAACACTTTGCCAATTCCACAAGAAGAGTCTTAGCGAAAGGCATCTTGAAGGGAAGGCTGTAACTCTGTGAGATGAACTAACAGGACACAAAGCAGTTTCTCATAAAGCTTCCTTCCAGTTTTTATCGGAAGATATTTCCTTTTACACCGTAGCCCTGTATGGACTTCCAAATATCAATGTGCAAATTTCACAAGAACAGTCTTAGCGAAAGGCTTGTTGAGGGGAAAGCTGTAACTCTGTGAGATGAATTAACAGAACACAGAGCAGTTTCTCAGAAAGCTTCTTTCCAGTTTTTAACGGAAGATATTTCCTTTTTCACCATAGCACTCTATGGGCTTCCAGATATCACCTTGAATATTCCACAAGAACAGACTTAGCGAAAGGCTTCCTGAAGGGAATGCTGTAACACTGTGAGATGAATTAACAGAACACAGAGCAGTTTCTCAGAAAGCTTCTTTACAGTTTTTAACGGTAGATATTTCCTTTTTCACCTTAACCCTCTAAGGGCTTCCAAATATCACTTTGCAAATTGCATAAGAACAGTGTTAGCGAAAGGCTTTTTGAGGAGAAAGCAGTAACTGTGAGTTGAATTAACCGAACACAAAGCAGTTTCTCAGGAAGCTTCTTTCCAGTTTTTAAGGGAAGATTTTCCTTTTTCACCATAACCCTCTATGGGCTTCCAAATATCACTTTTCAAATTCCACAAGAACAGTCTTAGCGAAAGGCTTCTTGAGGGGAATGCAGTAACTCTGTGAGATGAATTAACAGAACACAAAGCAATTTCTCAGAAAGATTCTTCCCAGTTTTTATCTTAGGATATTTCCTTTTTCACCATAGCCCTCTATGGGCTTCCAAATATCACTTTGCAAATTCCCCAAGAACAGTCTTAGCGAAAGACTGCTTGAGGGGAAAGCTGTAACTCTTGAGATGAATTAGCAGAACACAAAGCAGTTTCTCAGAAAGCTTCTTTCCTGTTTTTTAACGGAAGTTATTTCCTTTTTCACCGTAGCCCTCTATGGGCTTCCAAATATCACTTTCCAAATTCCAGAAGCACAGTCTTAGCGAAAACTTCTTGAGGAGAAAGCTGTATCTCTGTGAGATGAATTAACAGAACACAAAGCAGTTTCTCAGAAAGCTTCTTTCCAGTTTTTAACAGAAGATATTTCCTTTTTCATCATATCCTTCTATGGCTTTACAAATATCACTTTGAAATTCCACAAGAACAGTCTTAGCGAAAGGCTTCTTGTGGAGAAAGCTGTAACCCTGTGAGATGAATTAACAGAACACAAGGCAGTTTCTCAGAAAGCTTCTTTTCAGTTTTTATCTTAGGATATTTCCTTTTTCACCATAGCCCACTATGGGCTTCCAAATGTCACTTTGCAAATTCCACAAGAACAGTCTTAGCGAAAGGCTTCTAGAGGGGCAAGCTGTAACTCTGTGAGATGAACTAAGAGAACACAAAGCAGTTTCTCAGAATGCTTCTTTCCAGTTTTTAACGGAAGATATTTCCTTTTTCACCATAACCCTATATGGGCTTCCAAATATCACTTTGCAAATTCCACAAGAACAGTCTTAGCGAAAGGCTTCTTGAGAGGAACGCAGTAACTCTGTGAGATGAATTAAAAGAACACAAAGCAATTTCTCAGAAAGGTTCTTTCCAGTTTTTAACGGAAGATCTTTCCTTTTTCAACATAGCCCTCTATGGGATTCCAAATATCACTTTCAAAATTCCAGAAGAACAGTCTTAGCGAAAGGCTTCTTGAGGGGAAAGCTGTAACTCTGTGAGATGAATTAACAGAACACGAAGTAGTTTCTCAGAAAGATTCTTTCCAGTTTTTAACGGAAGATATTCCCTTTTTCACCATAGCCCTCTATGGGCTTCCAATATCACTTTGAAAAATCCACAAGAAGAATCTTAGAGAATGGCTTCTTTCTGGGAAAGCAGTAACTCTGTGAGATGAATTAATAGAACACAGAGCAGTTTCTCAGAAAGCCTCTTTCAGTTTTTAACAAAAGATATTTCCTTTTTCACCATAGCCCTCTATGGGCTTCCAAATATCACTTTGCAAATTCCACAAGAAGTGTCTTCGCGAAAGGCTTCTTGAGGGCAAAGCTGTAACACTGTGAGATGAATTAACAGAACACAAAGTAGTTTCTCAGAATGCTTCTTTTCAGTTTTTATCTTAGGATATTTCCTTTTTCACCTTAGCCCTCTATGGGCTTGAAAATATCACTATGAAATTTCCACACGAAGAGTCTCAGCGAAAGGATTCTTGAGGTGAAAGCAGTGACTCTGTGAGATGAATTAACAGAACACAAAGCAGTTTCTCAGAAAGCTTCTTTCCAGTTTTTAAAGGAAGATATTTCCTTTTTCACCGTAGACCTCTACGGGCTTCCAAATAACACTTTGCCAATTCCACAAGAAGAGTCTTAGCGAAAGGCATCTTGAAGGGAAGGCTGTAACTCTGTGAGATGAATTAACAGGACACAAAGCAGTTTCTCATAAAGCTTCCTTCCAGTTTTTATCGGAAGATATTTCCTTTTACACCGTAGCCCTGTATGGACTTCCAGATATCAATGTGCAAATTTCACAAGAACAGTCTTAGCGAAAGGCTTGTTGAGGGGAAAGCTGTAACTCTGTGAGATGAATTAACAGAACACAGAGCAGTTTCTCAGAAAGCTTCTTTCCAGTTTTTAACGGAAGATATTTCCTTTTTCACCATAGCACTCTATGGGCTTCCAGATATCACCTTGAATATTCCACAAGAACAGACTTAGCGAAAGGCTTCCTGAAGGGAATGCTGTAACACTGTGAGATGAATTAACAGAACACAGAGCAGTTTCTCAGAAAGCTTCTTTACAGTTTTTAACGGTAGATATTTCCTTTTTCACCTTAACCCTCTAAGGGCTTCCAAATATCACTTTGCAAATTGCATAAGAACAGTGTTAGCGAAAGGCTTTTTGAGGAGAAAGCAGTAACTGTGAGTTGAATTAACCGAACACAAAGCAGTTTCTCAGGAAGCTTCTTTCCAGTTTTTAAGGGAAGATTTTCCTTTTTCACCATAACCCTCTATGGGCTTCCAAATATCACTTTTCAAATTCCACAAGAACAGTCTTAGCGAAAGGCTTCTTGAGGGGAATGCAGTAACTCTGTGAGATGAATTAACAGAACACAAAGCAATTTCTCAGAAAGATTCTTCCCAGTTTTTATCTTAGGATATTTCCTTTTTCACCATAGCCCTCTATGGGCTTCCAAATATCACTTTGCAAATTCCCCAAGAACAGTCTTAGCGAAAGACTGCTTGAGGGGAAAGCTGTAACTCTTGAGATGAATTAGCAGAACACAAAGCAGTTTCTCAGAAAGCTTCTTTCCTGTTTTTTAACGGAAGTTATTTCCTTTTTCACCGTAGCCCTCTATGGGCTTCCAAATATCACTTTCCAAATTCCAGAAGCACAGTCTTAGCGAAAACTTCTTGAGGAGAAAGCTGTATCTCTGTGAGATGAATTAACAGAACACAAAGCAGTTTCTCAGAAAGCTTCTTTCCAGTTTTTAACAGAAGATATTTCCTTTTTCATCATATCCTTCTATGGCTTTACAAATATCACTTTGAAATTCCACAAGAACAGTCTTAGCGAAAGGCTTCTTGTGGAGAAAGCTGTAACCCTGTGAGATGAATTAACAGAACACAAGGCAGTTTCTCAGAAAGCTTCTTTTCAGTTTTTATCTTAGGATATTTCCTTTTTCACCATAGCCCACTATGGGCTTCCAAATGTCACTTTGCAAATTCCACAAGAACAGTCTTAGCGAAAGGCTTCTAGAGGGGCAAGCTGTAACTCTGTGAGATGAACTAAGAGAACACAAAGCAGTTTCTCAGAATGCTTCTTTCCAGTTTTTAACGGAAGATATTTCCTTTTTCACCATAACCCTATATGGGCTTCCAAATATCACTTTGCAAATTCCACAAGAACAGTCTTAGCGAAAGGCTTCTTGAGAGGAACGCAGTAACTCTGTGAGATGAATTAAAAGAACACAAAGCAATTTCTCAGAAAGGTTCTTTCCAGTTTTTAACGGAAGATCTTTCCTTTTTCAACATAGCCCTCTATGGGATTC
The DNA here is from genome assembly GCF_047675955.1 of Chlorocebus sabaeus. NCBI lineage: Eukaryota > Metazoa > Chordata > Mammalia > Primates > Cercopithecidae > Chlorocebus > Chlorocebus sabaeus. Next base: position 266,813 of record NW_027328092.1, on the reverse strand, counting down.
CAAATATCACTTTCAAAATTCCAGAAGAACAGTCTTAGCGAAAGGCTTCTTGAGGGGAAAGCTGTAACTCTGTGAGATGAATTAACAGAACACGAAGTAGTTTCTCAGAAAGATTCTTTCCAGTTTTTAACGGAAGATATTCCCTTTTTCACCATAGCCCTCTATGGGCTTCCAATATCACTTTGAAAAATCCACAAGAAGAATCTTAGAGAATGGCTTCTTTCTGGGAAAGCAGTAACTCTGTGAGATGAATTAATAGAACACAGAGCAGTTTCTCAGAAAGCCTCTTTCAGTTTTTAACAAAAGATATTTCCTTTTTCACCATAGCCCTCTATGGGCTTCCAAATATCACTTTGCAAATTCCACAAGAAGTGTCTTCGCGAAAGGCTTCTTGAGGGCAAAGTTGTAACACTGTGAGATGAATTAACAGAACACAAAGTAGTTTCTCAGAATGCTTCTTTTCAGTTTTTATCTTAGGATATTTCCTTTTTCACCTTAGCCCTCTATGGGCTTGAAAATATCACTATGAAATTTCCACATGAAGAGTCTCAGCGAAAGGATTCTTGAGGTGAAAGCAGTGACTCTGTGAGATGAATTAACAGAACACAAAGCAGTTTCTCAGAAAGCTTCTTTCCAGTTTTTAAAGGAAGATATTTCCTTTTTCACCGTAGACCTCTACGGGCTTCCAAATAACACTTTGCCAATTCCACAAGAAGAGTCTTAGCGAAAGGCATCTTGAAGGGAAGGCTGTAACTCTGTGAGATGAATTAACAGGACACAAAGCAGTTTCTCATAAAGCTTCCTTCCAGTTTTTATCGGAAGATATTTCCTTTTACACCGTAGCCCTTTATGGACTTCCAGATATCAATGTGCAAATTTCACAAGAACAGTCTTAGCGAAAGGCTTCTTGAGGGGAAAGCTGTAACTCTGTGAGATGAATTAACAGAACACAGAGCAGTTTCTCAGAAAGCTTCTTTCCAGTTTTTAACGGAAGATATTTCCTTTTTCACCATAGCACTCTATGGGCTTCCAGATATCACCTTGAATATTCCACAAGAACAGACTTAGCGAAAGGCTTCCTGAAGGGAATGCTGTAACACTGTGAGATGAATTAACAGAACACAGAGCAGTTTCTCAGAAAGCTTCTTTACAGTTTTTAACGGTAGATATTTCCTTTTTCACCTTAACCCTCTAAGGGCTTCCAAATATCACTTTGCAAATTGCATAAGAACAGTGTTAGCGAAAGGCTTTTTGAGGAGAAAGCAGTAACTGTGAGTTGAATTAACCGAACACAAAGCAGTTTCTCAGGAAGCTTCTTTCCAGTTTTTAAGGGAAGATTTTCCTTTTTCACCATAACCCTCTATGGGCTTCCAAATATCACTTTTCAAATTCCACAAGAACAGTCTTAGCGAAAGGCTTCTTGAGGGGAACGCAGTAACTCTGTGAGATGAATTAAGAGAATACAGAGCAGTTTCTCAGAAAGTTTCTCTTCAGTTTTTATCTTAGGATATCTCCTTTTTCACCATAGCCCTCTGTGGGCTTCGAAATATCACTTTGCAAATTCCACATGAAGAGTCTTAGGGAAAGGCTTCTTGAGGGGAAAGATGTAAGTCTCTGAGATGAATTAACAGAACACAAAGTAGTTTCTCAGAAATCTTCTTCCAGATTTTAACGGAAGATACTTCCTTTTTCACCATAGCCCCCTATGGGCTTCCAAATATCACTTTCCAAATTCCACAAGATCTGCCTTAGCTAAAGGTTACTTGAGGAGAGATTAGTAACACTGTGAGATGAATTAACAGAACACAAAGCAGATTCTCAGAAAGCTTCTTTCCACTTTTTAACGGAAGATATTTCTTTTTTCACCATAGCCCTCTATGGGCTTCCAAATATCACTTTGCAAATTCCCCAAGAACAGTCTTAGCGAAAGACTGCTTGAGGGGAAAGCTGTAACTCTTGAGATGAATTAGCAGAACACAAAGCAGTTTCTCAGAAAGCTTCTTTCCTGTTTTTTAACGGAAGTTATTTCCTTTTTCACCGTAGCCCTCTATGGGCTTCCAAATATCACTTTCCAAATTCCAGAAGCACAGTCTTAGCGAAAACTTCTTGAGGAGAAAGCTGTATCTCTGTGAGATGAATTAACAGAACACAAAGCAGTTTCTCAGAAAGCTTCTTTCCAGTTTTTAACAGAAGATATTTCCTTTTTCATCATATCCTTCTATGGCTTTACAAATATCACTTTGAAATTCCACAAGAACAGTCTTAGCGAAAGGCTTCTTGTGGAGAAAGCTGTAACCCTGTGAGATGAATTAACAGAACACAAGGCAGTTTCTCAGAAAGCTTCTTTTCAGTTTTTATCTTAGGATATTTCCTTTTTCACCATAGCCCACTATGGGCTTCCAAATGTCACTTTGCAAATTCCACAAGAACAGTCTTAGCGAAAGGCTTCTCGAGGGGCAAGCTGTAACTCTGTGAGATGAACTAAGAGAACACAAAGCAGTTTCTCAGAATGCTTCTTTCCAGTTTTTAACGGAAGATATTTCCTTTTTCACCATAACCCTATATGGGCTTCCAAATATCACTTTGCAAATTCCACAAGAACAGTCTTAGCGAAAGGCTTCTTGAGAGGAACGCAGTAACTCTGTGAGATGAATTAAAAGAACACAAAGCAATTTCTCAGAAAGGTTCTTTCCAGTTTTTAACGGAAGATCTTTCCTTTTTCACCATAGCCCTCTATGGGATTCCAAATATCACTTTCAAAATTCCAGAAGAACAGTCTTAGCGAAAGGCTTCTTGAGGGGAAAGCTGTAACTCTGTGAGATGAATTAACAGAACACAAAGTAGTTTCTCAGAAAGATTCTTTCCAGTTTTTAACGGAAGATATTCCCTTTTTCACCATAGCCCTCTATGGGCTTCCAATATCACTTTGAAAAATCCACAAGAAGAATCTTAGAGAATGGCTTCTTTCTGGGAAAGCAGTAACTCTGTGAGATGAATTAATAGAACACAGAGCAGTTTCTCAGAAAGCCTCTTTCAGTTTTTAACAAAAGATATTTCCTTTTTCACCATAGCCCTCTATGGGCTTCCAAATATCACTTTGCAAATTCCACAAGAAGTGTCTTCGCGAAAGGCTTCTTGAGGGCAAAGCTGTAACACTGTGAGATGAATTAACAGAACACAAAGTAGTTTCTCAGAATGCTTCTTTTCAGTTTTTATCTTAGGATATTTCCTTTTTCACCTTAGCCCTCTATGGGCTTGAAAATATCACTATGAAATTTCCACATGAAGAGTCTCAGCGAAAGGATTCTTGAGGTGAAAGCAGTGACTCTGTGAGATGAATTAACAGAACACAAAGCAGTTTCTCAGAAAGCTTCTTTCCAGTTTTTAAAGGAAGATATTTCCTTTTTCACCGTAGACCTCTACGGGCTTCCAAATAACACTTTGCCAATTCCACAAGAAGAGTCTTAGCGAAAGGCATCTTGAAGGGAAGGCTGTAACTCTGTGAGATGAATTAACAGGACACAAAGCAGTTTCTCATAAAGCTTCCTTCCAGTTTTTATCGGAAGATATTTCCTTTTACACCGTAGCCCTGTATGGACTTCCAGATATCAATGTGCAAATTTCACAAGAACAGTCTTAGCGAAAGGCTTCTTGAGGGGAAAGCTGTAACTCTGTGAGATGAATTAACAGAACACAGAGCAGTTTCTCAGAAAGCTTCTTTCCAGTTTTTAACGGAAGATATTTCCTTTTTCACCGTAGCACTCTATGGGCTTCCAGATATCACCTTGAATATTCCACAAGAACAGACTTAGCGAAAGGCTTCCTGAAGGGAATGCTGTAACACTGTGAGATGAATTAACAGAACACAGAGCAGTTTCTCAGAAAGCTTCTTTACAGTTTTTAACGGTAGATATTTCCTTTTTCACCTTAACCCTCTAAGGGCTTCCAAATATCACTTTGCAAATTGCATAAGAACAGTGTTAGCGAAAGGCTTTTTGAGGAGAAAGCAGTAACTGTGAGTTGAATTAACCGAACACAAAGCAGTTTCTCAGGAAGCTTCTTTCCAGTTTTTAAGGGAAGATTTTCCTTTTTCACCATAACCCTCTATGGGCTTCCAAATATCACTTTTCAAATTCCACAAGAACAGTCTTAGCGAAAGGCTTCTTGAGGGGAATGCAGTAACTCTGTGAGATGAATTAACAGAACACAAAGCAATTTCTCAGAAAGATTCTTCCCAGTTTTTATCTTAGGATATTTCCTTTTTCACCATAGCCCTCTATGGGCTTCCAAATATCACTTTGCAAATTCCCCAAGAACAGTCTTAGCGAAAGACTGCTTGAGGGGAAAGCTGTAACTCTTGAGATGAATTAGCAGAACACAAAGCAGTTTCTCAGAAAGCTTCTTTCCTGTTTTTTAACGGAAGTTATTTCCTTTTTCACCGTAGCCCTCTATGGGCTTCCAAATATCACTTTCCAAATTCCAGAAGCACAGTCTTAGCGAAAACTTCTTGAGGAGAAAGCTGTATCTCTGTGAGATGAATTAACAGAACACAAAGCAGTTTCTCAGAAAGCTTCTTTCCAGTTTTTAACAGAAGATATTTCCTTTTTCATCATATCCTTCTATGGCTTTACAAATATCACTTTGAAATTCCACAAGAACAGTCTTAGCGAAAGGCTTCTTGTGGAGAAAGCTGTAACCCTGTGAGATGAATTAACAGAACACAAGGCAGTTTCTCAGAAAGCTTCTTTTCAGTTTTTATCTTAGGATATTTCCTTTTTCACCATAGCCCACTATGGGCTTCCAAATGTCACTTTGCAAATTCCACAAGAACAGTCTTAGCGAAAGGCTTCTAGAGGGGCAAGCTGTAACTCTGTGAGATGAACTAAGAGAACACAAAGCAGTTTCTCAGAATGCTTCTTTCCAGTTTTTAACGGAAGATATTTCCTTTTTCACCATAACCCTATATGGGCTTCCAAATATCACTTTGCAAATTCCACAAGAACAGTGTTAGCGAAAGGCTTCTTGAGAGGAACGCAGTAACTCTGTGAGATGAATTAAAAGAACACAAAGCAATTTCTCAGAAAGGTTCTTTCCAGTTTTTAACGGAAGATCTTTCCTTTTTCACCATAGCCCTCTATGGGATTCCAAATATCACTTTCAAAATTCCAGAAGAACAGTCTTAGCGAAAGGCTTCTTGAGGGGAAAGCTGTAACTCTGTGAGATGAATTAACAGAACACAAAGCAGTTTCTCAGAAAGATTCTTTCCAGTTTTTAACGGAAGATATTCCCTTTTTCACCATAGCCCTCTATGGGCTTCCAATATCACTTTGAAAAATCCACAAGAAGAATCTTAGAGAATGGCTTCTTTCTGGGAAAGCAGTAACTCTGTGAGATGAATTAATAGAACACAGAGCAGTTTCTCAGAAAGCCTCTTTCAGTTTTTAACAAAAGATATTTCCTTTTTCACCATAGCCCTCTATGGGCTTCCAAATATCACTTTGCAAATTCCACAAGAAGTGTCTTCGCGAAAGGCCTCTTGAGGGCAAAGCTGTAACACTGTGAGATGAATTAACAGAACACAAAGTAGTTTCTCAGAATGCTTCTTTTCAGTTTTTATCTTAGGATATTTCCTTTTTCACCTTAGCCCTCTATGGGCTTGAAAATATCACTATGAAATTTCCACATGAAGAGTCTCAGCGAAAGGATTCTTGAGGTGAAAGCAGTGACTCTGTGAGATGAATTAACAGAACACAAAGCAGTTTCTCAGAAAGCTTCTTTCCAGTTTTTAAAGGAAGATATTTCCTTTTTCACCGTAGACCTCTACGGGCTTCCAAATAACACTTTGCCAATTCCACAAGAAGAGTCTTAGCGAAAGGCATCTTGAAGGGAAGGCTGTAACTCTGTGAGATGAATTAACAGGACACAAAGCAGTTTCTCATAAAGCTTCCTTCCAGTTTTTATCGGAAGATATTTCCTTTTACACCGTAGCCCTGTATGGACTTCCAGATATCAATGTGCAAATTTCACAAGAACAGTCTTAGCGAAAGGCTTCTTGAGGGGAAAGCTGTAACTCTGTGAGATGAATTAACAGAACACAGAGCAGTTTCTCAGAAAGCTTCTTTCCAGTTTTTAACGGAAGATATTTCCTTTTTCACCATAGCACTCTATGGGCTTCCAGATATCACCTTGAATATTCCACAAGAACAGACTTAGCGAAAGGCTTCCTGAAGGGAATGCTGTAACACTGTGAGATGAATTAACAGAACACAGAGCAGTTTCTCAGAAAGCTTCTTTACAGTTTTTAACGGTAGATATTTCCTTTTTCACCTTAACCCTCTAAGGGCTTCCAAATATCACTTTGCAAATTGCATAAGAACAGTGTTAGCGAAAGGCTTTTTGAGGAGAAAGCAGTAACTGTGAGTTGAATTAACCGAACACAAAGCAGTTTCTCAGGAAGCTTCTTTCCAGTTTTTAAGGGAAGATTTTCCTTTTTCACCATAACCCTCTATGGGCTTCCAAATATCACTTTTCAAATTCCACAAGAACAGTCTTAGCGAAAGGCTTCTTGAGGGGAATGCAGTAACTCTGTGAGATGAATTAACAGAACACAAAGCAATTTCTCAGAAAGATTCTTCCCAGTTTTTATCTTAGGATATTTCCTTTTTCACCATAGCCCTCTATGGGCTTCCAAATATCACTTTGCAAATTCCCCAAGAACAGTCTTAGCGAAAGACTGCTTGAGGGGAAAGCTGTAACTCTTGAGATGAATTAGCAGAACACAAAGCAGTTTCTCAGAAAGCTTCTTTCCTGTTTTTTAACGGAAGTTATTTCCTTTTTCACCGTAGCCCTCTATGGGCTTCCAAATATCACTTTCCAAATTCCAGAAGCACAGTCTTAGCGAAAACTTCTTGAGGAGAAAGCTGTATCTCTGTGAGATGAATTAACAGAACACAAAGCAGTTTCTCAGAAAGCTTCTTTCCAGTTTTTAAAGGAAGATATTTCCTTTTTCACCGTAGACCTCTACGGGCTTCCAAATAACACTTTGCCAATTCCACAAGAAGAGTCTTAGCGAAAGGCATCTTGAAGGGAAGGCTGTAACTCTGTGAGATGAATTAACAGGACACAAAGCAGTTTCTCATAAAGCTTCCTTCCAGTTTTTATCGGAAGATATTTCCTTTTACACCGTAGCCCTGTATGGACTTCCAGATATCAATGTGCAAATTTCACAAGAACAGTCTTAGCGAAAGGCTTCTTGAGGGGAAAGCTGTAACTCTGTGAGATGAATTAACAGAACACAGAGCAGTTTCTCAGAAAGCTTCTTTCCAGTTTTTAACGGAAGATATTTCCTTTTTCACCGTAGCACTCTATGGGCTTCCAGATATCACCTTGAATATTCCACAAGAACAGACTTAGCGAAAGGCTTCCTGAAGGGAATGCTGTAACACTGTGAGATGAATTAACAGAACACAGAGCAGTTTCTCAGAAAGCTTCTTTACAGTTTTTAACGGTAGATATTTCCTTTTTCACCTTAACCCTCTAAGGGCTTCCAAATATCACTTTGCAAATTGCATAAGAACAGTGTTAGCGAAAGGCTTTTTGAGGAGAAAGCAGTAACTGTGAGTTGAATTAACCGAACACAAAGCAGTTTCTCAGGAAGCTTCTTTCCAGTTTTTAAGGGAAGATTTTCCTTTTTCACCATAACCCTCTATGGGCTTCCAAATATCACTTTTCAAATTCCACAAGAACAGTCTTAGCGAAAGGCTTCTTGAGGGGAATGCAGTAACTCTGTGAGATGAATTAACAGAACACAAAGCAATTTCTCAGAAAGATTCTTCCCAGTTTTTATCTTAGGATATTTCCTTTTTCACCATAGCCCTCTATGGGCTTCCAAATATCACTTTGCAAATTCCCCAAGAACAGTCTTAGCGAAAGACTGCTTGAGGGGAAAGCTGTAACTCTTGAGATGAATTAGCAGAACACAAAGCAGTTTCTCAGAAAGCTTCTTTCCTGTTTTTTAACGGAAGTTATTTCCTTTTTCACCGTAGCCCTCTATGGGCTTCCAAATATCACTTTCCAAATTCCAGAAGCACAGTCTTAGCGAAAACTTCTTGAGGAGAAAGCTGTATCTCTGTGAGATGAATTAACAGAACACAAAGCAGTTTCTCAGAAAGCTTCTTTCCAGTTTTTAACAGAAGATATTTCCTTTTTCATCATATCCTTCTATGGCTTTACAAATATCACTTTGAAATTCCACAAGAACAGTCTTAGCGAAAGGCTTCTTGTGGAGAAAGCTGTAACCCTGTGAGATGAATTAACAGAACACAAGGCAGTTTCTCAGAAAGCTTCTTTTCAGTTTTTATCTTAGGATATTTCCTTTTTCACCATAGCCCACTATGGGCTTCCAAATGTCACTTTGCAAATTCCACAAGAACAGTCTTAGCGAAAGGCTTCTAGAGGGGCAAGCTGTAACTCTGTGAGATGAACTAAGAGAACACAAAGCAGTTTCTCAGAATGCTTCTTTCCAGTTTTTAACGGAAGATATTTCCTTTTTCACCATAACCCTATATGGGCTTCCAAATATCACTTTGCAAATTCCACAAGAACAGTCTTAGCGAAAGGCTTCTTCAGAGGAACGCAGTAACTCTGTGAGATGAATTAAAAGAACACAAAGCAATTTCTCAGAAAGGTTCTTTCCAGTTTTTAACGGAAGATCTTTCCTTTTTCAACATAGCCCTCTATGGGATTCCAAATATCACTTTCAAAATTCCAGAAGAACAGTCTTAGCGAAAGGCTTCTTGAGGGGAAAGCTGTAACTCTGTGAGATGAATTAACAGAACACAAAGTAGTTTCTCAGAAAGATTCTTTCCAGTTTTTAACGGAAGATATTCCCTTTTTCACCATAGCCCTCTATGGGCTTCCAATATCACTTTGAAAAATCCACAAGAAGAATCTTAGAGAATGGCTTCTTTCTGGGAAAGCAGTAACTCTGTGAGATGAATTAATAGAACACAGAGCAGTTTCTCAGAAAGCCTCTTTCAGTTTTTAACAAAAGATATTTCCTTTTTCACCATAGCCCTCTATGGGCTTTCAAATATCACTTTGCAAATTCCACAAGAAGTGTCTTCGCGAAAGGCTTCTTGAGGGCAAAGCTGTAACACTGTGAGATGAATTAACAGAACACAAAGTAGTTTCTCAGAATGCTTCTTTTCAGTTTTTATCTTAGGATATTTCCTTTTTCACCTTAGCCCTCTATGGGCTTGAAAATATCACTATGAAATTTCCACATGAAGAGTCTCAGCGAAAGGATTCTTGAGGTGAAAGCAGTGACTCTGTGAGATGAATTAACAGAACACAAAGCAGTTTCTCAGAAAGCTTCTTTCCAGTTTTTAAAGGAAGATATTTCCTTTTTCACCGTAGACCTCTACGGGCTTCCAAATAACACTTTGCCAATTCCACAAGAAGAGTCTTAGCGAAAGGCATCTTGAAGGGAAGGCTGTAACTCTGTGAGATGAATTAACAGGACACAAAGCAGTTTCTCATAAAGCTTCCTTCCAGTTTTTATCGGAAGATATTTCCTTTTACACCGTAGCCCTGTATGGACTTCCAGATATCAATGTGCAAATTTCACAAGAACAGTCTTAGCGAAAGGCTTCTTGAGGGGAAAGCTGTAACTCTGTGAGATGAATTAACAGAACACAGAGCAGTTTCTCAGAAAGCTTCTTTCCAGTTTTTAACGGAAGATATTTCCTTTTTCACCGTAGCACTCTATGGGCTTCCAGATATCACCTTGAATATTCCACAAGAACAGACTTAGCGAAAGGCTTCCTGAAGGGAATGCTGTAACACTGTGAGATGAATTAACAGAACACAGAGCAGTTTCTCAGAAAGCTTCTTTACAGTTTTTAACGGTAGATATTTCCTTTTTCACCTTAACCCTCTAAGGGCTTCCAAATATCACTTTGCAAATTGCATAAGAACAGTGTTAGCGAAAGGCTTTTTGAGGAGAAAGCAGTAACTGTGAGTTGAATTAACCGAACACAAAGCAGTTTCTCAGGAAGCTTCTTTCCAGTTTTTAAGGGAAGATTTTCCTTTTTCACCATAACCCTCTATGGGCTTCCAAATATCACTTTTCAAATTCCACAAGAACAGTCTTAGCGAAAGGCTTCTTGAGGGGAATGCAGTAACTCTGTGAGATGAATTAACAGAACACAAAGCAATTTCTCAGAAAGATTCTTCCCAGTTTTTATCTTAGGATATTTCCTTTTTCACCATAGCCCTCTATGGGCTTCCAAATATCACTTTGCAAATTCCCCAAGAACAGTCTTAGCGAAAGACTGCTTGAGGGGAAAGCTGTAATTCTTGAGATGAATTAGCAGAACACAAAGCAGTTTCTCAGAAAGCTTCTTTCCTGTTTTTTAACGGAAGTTATTTCCTTTTTCACCGTAGCCCTCTATGGGCTTCCAAATATCACTTTCCAAATTCCAGAAGCACAGTCTTAGCGAAAACTTCTTGAGGAGAAAGCTGTATCTCTGTGAGATGAATTAACAGAACACAAAGCAGTTTCTCAGAAAGCTTCTTTCCAGTTTTTAACAGAAGATATTTCCTTTTTCATCATATCCTTCTATGGCTTTACAAATATCACTTTGAAATTCCACAAGAACAGTCTTAGCGAAAGGCTTCTTGTGGAGAAAGCTGTAACCCTGTGAGATGAATTAACAGAACACAAGGCAGTTTCTCAGAAAGCTTCTTTTCAGTTTTTATCTTAGGATATTTCCTTTTTCACCATAGCCCACTATGGGCTTCCAAATGTCACTTTGCAAATTCCACAAGAACAGTCTTAGCGAAAGGCTTCTAGAGGGGCAAGCTGTAACTCTGTGAGATGAACTAAGAGAACACAAAGCAGTTTCTCAGAATGCTTCTTTCCAGTTTTTAACGGAAGATATTTCCTTTTTCACCATAACCCTATATGGGCTTCCAAATATCACTTTGCAAATTCCACAAGAACAGTCTTAGCGAAAGGCTTCTTGAGAGGAACGCAGTAACTCTGTGAGATGAATTAAAAGAACACAAAGCAATTTCTCAGAAAGGTTCTTTCCAGTTTTTAACGGAAGATCTTTCCTTTTTCAACATAGCCCTCTATGGGATTCCAAATATCACTTTCAAAATTCCAGAAGAACAGTCTTAGCGAAAGGCTTCTTGAGGGGAAAGCTGTAACTCTGTGAGATGAATTAACAGAACACAAAGTAGTTTCTCAGAAAGATTCTTTCCAGTTTTTAACGGAAGATATTCCCTTTTTCACCATAGCCCTCTATGGGCTTCCAATAACACTTTGAAAAATCCACAAGAAGAATCTTAGAGAATGGCTTCTTTCTGGGAAAGCAGTAACTCTGTGAGATGAATTAATAGAACACAGAGCAGTTTCTCAGAAAGCCTCTTTCAGTTTTTAACAAAAGATATTTCCTTTTTCACCATAGCCCTCTATGGGCTTCCAAATATCACTTTGCAAATTCCACAAGAAGTGTCTTCGCGAAAGGCTTCTTGAGGGCAAAGCTGTAACACTGTGAGATGAATTAACAGAACACAAAGTAGTTTCTCAGAATGCTTCTTTTCAGTTTTTATCTTAGGATATTTCCTTTTTCACCTTAGCCCTCTATGGGCTTGAAAATATCACTATGAAATTTCCACATGAAGAGTCTCAGCGAAAGGATTCTTGAGGTGAAAGCAGTGACTCTGTGAGATGAATTAACAGAACACAAAGCAGTTTCTCAGAAAGCTTCTTTCCAGTTTTTAAAGGAAGATATTTCCTTTTTCACCGTAGACCTCTACGGGCTTCCAAATAACACTTTGCCAATTCCACAAGAAGAGTCTTAGCGAAAGGCATCTTGAAGGGAAGGCTGTAACTCTGTGAGATGAATTAACAGGACACAAAGCAGTTTCTCATAAAGCTTCCTTCCAGTTTTTATCGGAAGATATTTCCTTTTACACCGTAGCCCTGTATGGACTTCCAGATATCAATGTGCAAATTTCACAAGAACAGTCTTAGCGAAAGGCTTCTTGAGGGGAAAGCTGTAACTCTGTGAGATGAATTAACAGAACACAGAGCAGTTTCTCAGAAAGCTTCTTTCCAGTTTTTAACGGAAGATATTTCCTTTTTCACCGTAGCACTCTATGGGCTTCCAGATATCACCTTGAATATTCCACAAGAACAGACTTAGCGAAAGGCTTCCTGAAGGGAATGCTGTAACACTGTGAGATGAATTAACAGAACACAGAGCAGTTTCTCAGAAAGCTTCTTTACAGTTTTTAACGGTAGATATTTCCTTTTTCACCTTAACCCTCTAAGGGCTTCCAAATATCACTTTGCAAATTGCATAAGAACAGTGTTAGCGAAAGGCTTTTTGAGGAGAAAGCAGTAACTGTGAGTTGAATTAACCGAACACAAAGCAGTTTCTCAGGAAGCTTCTTTCCAGTTTTTAAGGGAAGATTTTCCTTTTTCACCATAACCCTCTATGGGCTTCCAAATATCACTTTTCAAATTCCACAAGAACAGTCTTAGCGAAAGGCTTCTTGAGGGGAATGCAGTAACTCTGTGAGATGAATTAACAGAACACAAAGCAATTTCTCAGAAAGATTCTTCCCAGTTTTTATCTTAGGATATTTCCTTTTTCACCATAGCCCTCTATGGGCTTCCAAATATCACTTTGCAAATTCCCCAAGAACAGTCTTAGTGAAAGGCTGCTTGAGGGGAAAGCTGTAACTCTTGAGATGAATTAGCAGAACACAAAGCAGTTTCTCAGAAAGCTTCTTTCCTGTTTTTTAACGGAAGTTATTTCCTTTTTCACCGTAGCCCTCTATGGGCTTCCAAATATCACTTTCCAAATTCCAGAAGCACAGTCTTAGCGAAAACTTCTTGAGGAGAAAGCTGTATCTCTGTGAGATGAATTAACAGAACACAAAGCAGTTTCTCAGAAAGCTTCTTTCCAGTTTTTAACAGAAGATATTTCCTTTTTCATCATATCCTTCTATGGCTTTACAAATATCACTTTGAAATTCCACAAGAACAGTCTTAGCGAAAGGCTTCTTGTGGAGAAAGATGTAACCCTGTGAGATGAATTAACAGAACACAAGGCAGTTTCTCAGAAAGCTTCTTTTCAGTTTTTATCTTAGGATATTTCCTTTTTCACCATAGCCCACTATGGGCTTCCAAATGTCACTTTGCAAATTCCACAAGAACAGTCTTAGCGAAAGGCTTCTAGAGGGGCAAGCTGTAACTCTGTGAGATGAACTAAGAGAACACAAAGCAGTTTCTCAGAATGCTTCTTTCCAGTTTTTAACGGAAGATATTTCCTTTTTCACCATAACCCTATATGGGCTTCCAAATATCACTTTGCAAATTCCACAAGAACAGTCTTAGCGAAAGGCTTCTTGAGAGGAACGCAGTAACTCTGTGAGATGAATTAAAAGAACACAAAGCAATTTCTCAGAAAGGTTCTTTCCAGTTTTTAACGGAAGATCTTTCCTTTTTCACCATAGCCCTCTATGGGATTCCAAATATCACTTTCAAAATTCCAGAAGAACAGTCTTAGCGAAAGGCTTCTTGAGGGGAAAGCTGTAACTCTGTGAGATGAATTAACAGAACACAAAGTAGTTTCTCAGAAAGATTCTTTCCAGTTTTTAACGGAAGATATTCCCTTTTTCACCATAGCCCTCTATGGGCTTCCAATATCACTTTGAAAAATCCACAAGAAGAATCTTAGAGAATGGCTTCTTTCTGGGAAAGCAGTAACTCTGTGAGATGAATTAATAGAACACAGAGCAGTTTCTCAGAAAGCCTCTTTCAGTTTTTAACAAAAGATATTTCCTTTTTCACCATAGCCCTCTATGGGCTTCCAAATATCACTTTGCAAATTCCACAAGAAGTGTCTTCGCGAAAGGCTTCTTGAGGGCAAAGCTGTAACACTGTGAGATGAATTAACAGAACACAAAGTAGTTTCTCAGAATGCTTCTTTTCAGTTTTTATCTTAGGATATTTCCTTTTTCACCTTAGCCCTCTATGGGCTTGAAAATATCACTATGAAATTTCCACATGAAGAGTCTCAGCGAAAGGATTCTTGAGGTGAAAGAAGTGACTCTGTGAGATGAATTAACAGAACACAAAGCAGTTTCTCAGAAAGCTTCTTTCCAGTTTTTAAAGGAAGATATTTCCTTTTTCACCGTAGACCTCTACGGGCTTCCAAATAACACTTTGCCAATTCCACAAGAAGAGTCTTAGCGAAAGGCATCTTGAAGGGAAGGCTGTAACTCTGTGAGATGAATTAACAGGACACAAAGCAGTTTCTCATAAAGCTTCCTTCCAGTTTTTATCGGAAGATATTTCCTTTTACACCGTAGCCCTGTATGGACTTCCAGATATCAATGTGCAAATTTCACAAGAACAGTCTTAGCGAAAGGCTTCTTGAGGGGAAAGCTGTAACTCTGTGAGATGAATTAACAGAACACAGAGCAGTTTCTCAGAAAGCTTCTTTCCAGTTTTTAACGGAAGATATTTCCTTTTTCACCGTAGCACTCTATGGGCTTCCAGATATCACCTTGAATATTCCACAAGAACAGACTTAGCGAAAGGCTTCCTGAAGGGAATGCTGTAACACTGTGAGATGAATTAACAGAACACAGAGCAGTTTCTCAGAAAGCTTCTTTACAGTTTTTAACGGTAGATATTTCCTTTTTCACCTTAACCCTCTAAGGGCTTCCAAATATCACTTTGCAAATTGCATAAGAACAGTGTTAGCGAAAGGCTTTTTGAGGAGAAAGCAGTAACTGTGAGTTGAATTAACCGAACACAAAGCAGTTTCTCAGGAAGCTTCTTTCCAGTTTTTAAGGGAAGATTTTCCTTTTTCACCATAACCCTCTATGGGCTTCCAAATATCACTTTTCAAATTCCACAAGAACAGTCTTAGCGAAAGGCTTCTTGAGGGGAATGCAGTAACTCTGTGAGATGAATTAACAGAACACAAAGCAATTTCTCAGAAAGATTCTTCCCAGTTTTTATCTTAGGATATTTCCTTTTTCACCATAGCCCTCTATGGGCTTCCAAATATCACTTTGCAAATTCCCCAAGAACAGTCTTAGTGAAAGGCTGCTTGAGGGGAAAGCTGTAACTCTTGAGATGAATTAGCAGAACACAAAGCAGTTTCTCAGAAAGCTTCTTTCCTGTTTTTTAACGGAAGTTATTTCCTTTTTCACCGTAGCCCTCTATGGGCTTCCAAATATCACTTTCCAAATTCCAGAAGCACAGTCTTAGCGAAAACTTCTTGAGGAGAAAGCTGTATCTCTGTGAGATGAATTAACAGAACACAAAGCAGTTTCTCAGAAAGCTTCTTTCCAGTTTTTAACAGAAGATATTTCCTTTTTCATCATATCCTTCTATGGCTTTACAAATATCACTTTGAAATTCCACAAGAACAGTCTTAGCGAAAGGCTTCTTGTGGAGAAAGCTGTAACCCTGTGAGATGAATTAACAGAACACAAGGCAGTTTCTCAGAAAGCTTCTTTTCAGTTTTTATCTTAGGATATTTCCTTTTTCACCATAGCCCACTATGGGCTTCCAAATGTCACTTTGCAAATTCCACAAGAACAGTCTTAGCGAAAGGCTTCTAGAGGGGCAAGCTGTAACTCTGTGAGATGAACTAAGAGAACACAAAGCAGTTTCTCAGAATGCTTCTTTCCAGTTTTTAACGGAAGATATTTCCTTTTTCACCATAACCCTATATGGGCTTCCAAATATCACTTTGCAAATTCCACAAGAACAGTCTTAGCGAAAGGCTTCTTGAGAGGAACGCAGTAACTCTGTGAGATGAATTAAAAGAACACAAAGCAATTTCTCAGAAAGGTTCTTTCCAGTTTTTAACGGAAGATCTTTCCTTTTTCACCATAGCCCTCTATGGGATTCCAAATATCACTTTCAAAATTCCAGAAGAACAGTCTTAGCGAAAGGCTTCTTGAGGGGAAAGCTGTAACTCTGTGAGATGAATTAACAGAACACAAAGTAGTTTCTCAGAAAGATTCTTTCCATTTTTTAACGGAAGATATTCCCTTTTTCACCATAGCCCTCTATGGGCTTCCAATATCACTTTGAAAAATCCACAAGAAGAATCTTAGAGAATGGCTTCTTTCTGGGAAAGCAGTAACTCTGTGAGATGAATTAATAGAACACAGAGCAGTTTCTCAGAAAGCCTCTTTCAGTTTTTAACAAAAGATATTTCCTTTTTCACCATAGCCCTCTATGGGCTTCCAAATATCACTTTGCAAATTCCACAAGAAGTGTCTTCGCGAAAGGCTTCTTGAGGGCAAAGCTGTAACACTGTGAGATGAATTAACAGAACACAAAGTAGTTTCTCAGAATGCTTCTTTTCAGTTTTTATCTTAGGATATTTCCTTTTTCACCTTAGCCCTCTATGGGCTTGAAAATATCACTATGAAATTTCCACATGAAGAGTCTCAGCGAAAGGATTCTTGAGGTGAAAGCAGTGACTCTGTGAGATGAATTAACAGAACACAAAGCAGTTTCTCAGAAAGCTTCTTTCCAGTTTTTAAAGGAAGATATTTCCTTTTTCACCGTAGACCTCTACGGGCTTCCAAATAACACTTTGCCAATTCCACAAGAAGAGTCTTAGCGAAAGGCATCTTGAAGGGAAGGCTGTAACTCTGTGAGATGAATTAACAGGACACAAAGCAGTTTCTCATAAAGCTTCCTTCCAGTTTTTATCGGAAGATATTTCCTTTTACACCGTAGCCCTGTATGGACTTCCAGATATCAATGTGCAAATTTCACAAGAACAGTCTTAGCGAAAGGCTTCTTGAGGGGAAAGCTGTAACTCTGTGAGATGAATTAACAGAACACAGAGCAGTTTCTCAGAAAGCTTCTTTCCAGTTTTTAACGGAAGATATTTCCTTTTTCACCGTAGCACTCTATGGGCTTCCAGATATCACCTTGAATATTCCACAAGAACAGACTTAGCGAAAGGCTTCCTGAAGGGAATGCTGTAACACTGTGAGATGAATTAACAGAACACAGAGCAGTTTCTCAGAAAGCTTCTTTACAGTTTTTAACGGTAGATATTTCCTTTTTC
Organism: Chlorocebus sabaeus; assembly: GCF_047675955.1. Taxonomy (NCBI): domain Eukaryota; kingdom Metazoa; phylum Chordata; class Mammalia; order Primates; family Cercopithecidae; genus Chlorocebus; species Chlorocebus sabaeus. Next base: position 249,684 of record NW_027328092.1, on the reverse strand, counting down.
ACCTTAACCCTCTAAGGGCTTCCAAATATCACTTTGCAAATTGCATAAGAACAGTGTTAGCGAAAGGCTTTTTGAGGAGAAAGCAGTAACTGTGAGTTGAATTAACCGAACACAAAGCAGTTTCTCAGGAAGCTTCTTTCCAGTTTTTAAGGGAAGATTTTCCTTTTTCACCATAACCCTCTATGGGCTTCCAAATATCACTTTTCAAATTCCACAAGAACAGTCTTAGCGAAAGGCTTCTTGAGGGGAATGCAGTAACTCTGTGAGATGAATTAACAGAACACAAAGCAATTTCTCAGAAAGATTCTTCCCAGTTTTTATCTTAGGATATTTCCTTTTTCACCATAGCCCTCTATGGGCTTCCAAATATCACTTTGCAAATTCCCCAAGAACAGTCTTAGTGAAAGGCTGCTTGAGGGGAAAGCTGTAACTCTTGAGATGAATTAGCAGAACACAAAGCAGTTTCTCAGAAAGCTTCTTTCCTGTTTTTTAACGGAAGTTATTTCCTTTTTCACCGTAGCCCTCTATGGGCTTCCAAATATCACTTTCCAAATTCCAGAAGCACAGTCTTAGCGAAAACTTCTTGAGGAGAAAGCTGTATCTCTGTGAGATGAATTAACAGAACACAAAGCAGTTTCTCAGAAAGCTTCTTTCCAGTTTTTAACAGAAGATATTTCCTTTTTCATCATATCCTTCTATGGCTTTACAAATATCACTTTGAAATTCCACAAGAACAGTCTTAGCGAAAGGCTTCTTGTGGAGAAAGATGTAACCCTGTGAGATGAATTAACAGAACACAAGGCAGTTTCTCAGAAAGCTTCTTTTCAGTTTTTATCTTAGGATATTTCCTTTTTCACCATAGCCCACTATGGGCTTCCAAATGTCACTTTGCAAATTCCACAAGAACAGTCTTAGCGAAAGGCTTCTAGAGGGGCAAGCTGTAACTCTGTGAGATGAACTAAGAGAACACAAAGCAGTTTCTCAGAATGCTTCTTTCCAGTTTTTAACGGAAGATATTTCCTTTTTCACCATAACCCTATATGGGCTTCCAAATATCACTTTGCAAATTCCACAAGAACAGTCTTAGCGAAAGGCTTCTTGAGAGGAACGCAGTAACTCTGTGAGATGAATTAAAAGAACACAAAGCAATTTCTCAGAAAGGTTCTTTCCAGTTTTTAACGGAAGATCTTTCCTTTTTCACCATAGCCCTCTATGGGATTCCAAATATCACTTTCAAAATTCCAGAAGAACAGTCTTAGCGAAAGGCTTCTTGAGGGGAAAGCTGTAACTCTGTGAGATGAATTAACAGAACACAAAGTAGTTTCTCAGAAAGATTCTTTCCAGTTTTTAACGGAAGATATTCCCTTTTTCACCATAGCCCTCTATGGGCTTCCAATATCACTTTGAAAAATCCACAAGAAGAATCTTAGAGAATGGCTTCTTTCTGGGAAAGCAGTAACTCTGTGAGATGAATTAATAGAACACAGAGCAGTTTCTCAGAAAGCCTCTTTCAGTTTTTAACAAAAGATATTTCCTTTTTCACCATAGCCCTCTATGGGCTTCCAAATATCACTTTGCAAATTCCACAAGAAGTGTCTTCGCGAAAGGCTTCTTGAGGGCAAAGCTGTAACACTGTGAGATGAATTAACAGAACACAAAGTAGTTTCTCAGAATGCTTCTTTTCAGTTTTTATCTTAGGATATTTCCTTTTTCACCTTAGCCCTCTATGGGCTTGAAAATATCACTATGAAATTTCCACATGAAGAGTCTCAGCGAAAGGATTCTTGAGGTGAAAGCAGTGACTCTGTGAGATGAATTAACAGAACACAAAGCAGTTTCTCAGAAAGCTTCTTTCCAGTTTTTAAAGGAAGATATTTCCTTTTTCACCGTAGACCTCTACGGGCTTCCAAATAACACTTTGCCAATTCCACAAGAAGAGTCTTAGCGAAAGGCATCTTGAAGGGAAGGCTGTAACTCTGTGAGATGAATTAACAGGACACAAAGCAGTTTCTCATAAAGCTTCCTTCCAGTTTTTATCGGAAGATATTTCCTTTTACACCGTAGCCCTGTATGGACTTCCAGATATCAATGTGCAAATTTCACAAGAACAGTCTTAGCGAAAGGCTTCTTGAGGGGAAAGCTGTAACTCTGTGAGATGAATTAACAGAACACAGAGCAGTTTCTCAGAAAGCTTCTTTCCAGTTTTTAACGGAAGATATTTCCTTTTTCACCGTAGCACTCTATGGGCTTCCAGATATCACCTTGAATATTCCACAAGAACAGACTTAGCGAAAGGCTTCCTGAAGGGAATGCTGTAACACTGTGAGATGAATTAACAGAACACAGAGCAGTTTCTCAGAAAGCTTCTTTACAGTTTTTAAAGGTAGATATTTCCTTTTTCACCTTAACCCTCTAAGGGCTTCCAAATATCACTTTGCAAATTGCATAAGAACAGTGTTAGCGAAAGGCTTTTTGAGGAGAAAGCAGTAACTGTGAGTTGAATTAACCGAACACAAAGCAGTTTCTCAGGAAGCTTCTTTCCAGTTTTTAAGGGAAGATTTTCCTTTTTCACCATAACCCTCTATGGGCTTCCAAATATCACTTTTCAAATTCCACAAGAACAGTCTTAGCGAAAGGCTTCTTGAGGGGAATGCAGTAACTCTGTGAGATGAATTAACAGAACACAAAGCAATTTCTCAGAAAGATTCTTCCCAGTTTTTATCTTAGGATATTTCCTTTTTCACCATAGCCCTCTATGGGCTTCCAAATATCACTTTGCAAATTCCCCAAGAACAGTCTTAGTGAAAGGCTGCTTGAGGGGAAAGCTGTAACTCTTGAGATGAATTAGCAGAACACAAAGCAGTTTCTCAGAAAGCTTCTTTCCTGTTTTTTAACGGAAGTTATTTCCTTTTTCACCGTAGCCCTCTATGGGCTTCCAAATATCACTTTCCAAATTCCAGAAGCACAGTCTTAGCGAAAACTTCTTGAGGAGAAAGCTGTATCTCTGTGAGATGAATTAACAGAACACAAAGCAGTTTCTCAGAAAGCTTCTTTCCAGTTTTTAACAGAAGATATTTCCTTTTTCATCATATCCTTCTATGGCTTTACAAATATCACTTTGAAATTCCACAGAACAGTCTTAGCGAAAGGCTTCTTGTGGAGAAAGCTGTAACCCTGTGAGATGAATTAACAGAACACAAGGCAGTTTCTCAGAAAGCTTCTTTTCAGTTTTTATCTTAGGATATTTCCTTTTTCACCATAGCCCACTATGGGCTTCCAAATGTCACTTTGCAAATTCCACAAGAACAGTCTTAGCGAAAGGCTTCTAGAGGGGCAAGCTGTAACTCTGTGAGATGAACTAAGAGAACACAAAGCAGTTTCTCAGAATGCTTCTTTCCAGTTTTTAACGGAAGATATTTCCTTTTTCACCATAACCCTATATGGGCTTCCAAATATCACTTTGCAAATTCCACAAGAACAGTCTTAGCGAAAGGCTTCTTGAGAGGAACGCAGTAACTCTGTGAGATGAATTAAAAGAACACAAAGCAATTTCTCAGAAAGGTTCTTTCCAGTTTTTAACGGAAGATCTTTCCTTTTTCACCATAGCCCTCTATGGGATTCCAAATATCACTTTCAAAATTCCAGAAGAACAGTCTTAGCGAAAGGCTTCTTGAGGGGAAAGCTGTAACTCTGTGAGATGAATTAACAGAACACAAAGTAGTTTCTCAGAAAGATTCTTTCCATTTTTTAACGGAAGATATTCCCTTTTTCACCATAGCCCTCTATGGGCTTCCAATATCACTTTGAAAAATCCACAAGAAGAATCTTAGAGAATGGCTTCTTTCTGGGAAAGCAGTAACTCTGTGAGATGAATTAATAGAACACAGAGCAGTTTCTCAGAAAGCCTCTTTCAGTTTTTAACAAAAGATATTTCCTTTTTCACCATAGCCCTCTATGGGCTTCCAAATATCACTTTGCAAATTCCACAAGAAGTGTCTTCGCGAAAGGCTTCTTGAGGGCAAAGCTGTAACACTGTGAGATGAATTAACAGAACACAAAGTAGTTTCTCAGAATGCTTCTTTTCAGTTTTTATCTTAGGATATTTCCTTTTTCACCTTAGCCCTCTATGGGCTTGAAAATATCACTATGAAATTTCCACATGAAGAGTCTCAGCGAAAGGATTCTTGAGGTGAAAGCAGTGACTCTGTGAGATGAATTAACAGAACACAAAGCAGTTTCTCAGAAAGCTTCTTTCCAGTTTTTAAAGGAAGATATTTCCTTTTTCACCGTAGACCTCTACGGGCTTCCAAATAACACTTTGCCAATTCCACAAGAAGAGTCTTAGCGAAAGGCATCTTGAAGGGAAGGCTGTAACTCTGTGAGATGAATTAACAGGACACAAAGCAGTTTCTCATAAAGCTTCCTTCCAGTTTTTATCGGAAGATATTTCCTTTTACACCGTAGCCCTGTATGGACTTCCAAATATCAATGTGTAAATTTCACAAGAACAGTCTTAGCGAAAGGCTTCTTGAGGGGAAAGCTGTAACTCTGTGAGATGAATTAACAGAACACAGAGCAGTTTCTCAGAAAGCTTCTTTCCAGTTTTTAACGGAAGATATTTCCTTTTTCACCATAGCACTCTATGGGCTTCCAGATATCACCTTGAATATTCCACAAGAACAGACTTAGCGAAAGGCTTCCTGAAGGGAATGCTGTAACACTGTGAGATGAATTAACAGAACACAGAGCAGTTTCTCAGAAAGCTTCTTTACAGTTTTTAACGGTAGATATTTCCTTTTTCACCTTAACCCTCTAAGGGCTTCCAAATATCACTTTGCAAATTGCATAAGAACAGTGTTAGCGAAAGGCTTTTTGAGGAGAAAGCAGTAACTGTGAGTTGAATTAACCGAACACAAAGCAGTTTCTCAGGAAGCTTCTTTCCAGTTTTTAAGGGAAGATTTTCCTTTTTCACCATAACCCTCTATGGGCTTCCAAATATCACTTTTCAAATTCCACAAGAACAGTCTTAGCGAAAGGCTTCTTGAGGGGAACGCAGTAACTCTGTGAGATGAATTAACAGAACACAAAGCAATTTCTCAGAAAGATTCTTTCCAGTTTTGATCTTAGGATATTTCCTTTTTCACCATAGCCCTCTATGGGCTTCCAAATATCACTTTGCAAATTCCCCAAGAACAGTCTTAGCGAAAGACTGCTTGAGTTGAAAGCTGTAACTCTTGACATGAATTAGCAGAACACAAAGCAGTTTCTCAGAAAGCTTCTTTCCTGTTTTTTAACGGAAGTTATTTCCTTTTTCACCGTAGCCCTCTATGGGCTTCCAAATATCACTTTCCAAATTCCAGAAGCACAGTCTTAGCGAAAACTTCTTGAGGAGAAAGCTGTATCTCTGTGAGATGAATTAACAGAACACAAAGCAGTTTCTCAGAAAGCTTCTTTCCAGTTTTTAACAGAAGATATTTCCTTTTTCATCATATCCTTCTATGGCTTTACAAATATCACTTTGAAATTCCACAAGAACAGTCTTAGCGAAAGGCTTCTTGTGGAGAAAGCTGTAACCCTGTGAGATGAATTAACAGAACACAAGGCAGTTTCTCAGAAAGCTTCTTTTCAGTTTTTATCTTAGGATATTTCCTTTTTCACCATAGCCCACTATGGGCTTCCAAATGTCACTTTGCAAATTCCACAAGAACAGTCTTAGCGAAAGGCTTCTAGAGGGGCAAGCTGTAACTCTGTGAGATGAACTAAAAGAACACAAAGCAGTTTCTCAGAATGCTTCTTTCCAGTTTTTAACGGAAGATATTTCCTTTTTCACCGTAACCCTCTATGGGCTTCCAAATATCACTTTGCAAATTCCACAAGAACAGTCTTAGCGAAAGGCTTCTTGAGAGGAACGCAGTAACTCTGTGAGATGAATTAAAAGAACACAAAGCAATTTCTCAGAAAGGTTCTTTCCAGTTTTTAACGGAAGATCTTTCCTTTTTCACCATAGCCCTCTATGGGATTCCAAATATCACTTTCAAAATTCCAGAAGAACAGTCTTAGCGAAAGGCTTCTTGAGGGGAAAGCTGTAACTCTGTGAGATGAATTAACAGAACACAAAGTAGTTTCTCAGAAAGATTCTTTCCAGTTTTTAACGGAAGATATTCCCTTTTTCACCATAGCCCTCTATGGGCTTCCAATATCACTTTAAAAAATCCACAAGAAGAATCTTAGAGAATGGCTTCTTTCTGGGAAAGCAGTAACTCTGTGAGATGAATTAATAGAACACAGAGCAGTTTCTCAGAAAGCCTCTTTCAGTTTTTAACAAAAGATATTTCCTTTTTCACCATAGCCCTCTATGGGCTTCCAAATATCACTTTGCAAATTCCACAAGAAGTGTCTTCGCGAAAGGCTTCTTGAGGGCAAAGCTGTAACACTGTGAGATGAATTAACAGAACACAAAGTAGTTTCTCAGAATGCTTCTTTTCAGTTTTTATCTTAGGATATTTCCTTTTTCACCTTAGCCCTCTATGGGCTTGAAAATATCACTATGAAATTTCCACATGAAGAGTCTCAGCGAAAGGATTCTTGAGGTGAAAGCAGTGACTCTGTGAGATGAATTAACAGAACACAAAGCAGTTTCTCAGAAAGCTTCTTTCCAGTTTTTAAAGGAAGATATTTCCTTTTTCACCGTAGACCTCTACGGGCTTCCAAATAACACTTTGCCAATTCCACAAGAAGAGTCTTAGCGAAAGGCATCTTGAAGGGAAGGCTGTAACTCTGTGAGATGAATTAACAGGACACAAAGCAGTTTCTCATAAAGCTTCCTTCCAGTTTTTATAGGAAGATATTTCCTTTTACACCGTAGCCCTGTATGGACTTCCAAATATCAATGTGCAAATTTCACAAGAACAGTCTTAGCGAAAGGCTTGTTGAGGGGAAAGCTGTAACTCTGTGAGATGAATTAACAGAACACAGAGCAGTTTCTCAGAAAGCTTCTTTCCAGTTTTTAACGGAAGATATTTCCTTTTTCACCATAGCACTCTATGGGCTTCCAGATATCACCTTGAATATTCCACAAGAACAGACTTAGCGAAAGGCTTCCTGAAGGGAATGCTGTAACACTGTGAGATGAATTAACAGAACACAGAGCAGTTTCTCAGAAAGCTTCTTTACAGTTTTTAACGGTAGATATTTCCTTTTTCACCTTAACCCTCTAAGGGCTTCCAAATATCACTTTGCAAATTGCATAAGAACAGTGTTAGCGAAAGGCTTTTTGAGGAGAAAGCAGTAACTGTGAGTTGAATTAACCGAACACAAAGCAGTTTCTCAGGAAGCTTCTTTCCAGTTTTTAAGGGAAGATTTTCCTTTTTCACCATAACCCTCTATGGGCTTCCAAATATCACTTTTCAAATTCCACAAGAACAGTCTTAGCGAAAGGCTTCTTGAGGGGAATGCAGTAACTCTGTGAGATGAATTAACAGAACACAAAGCAATTTCTCAGAAAGATTCTTTCCAGTTTTGATCTTAGGATATTTCCTTTTTCACCATAGCCCTCTATGGGCTTCCAAATATCACTTTGCAAATTCCCCAAGAACAGTCTTAGCGAAAGACTGCTTGAGTTGAAAGCTGTAACTCTTGACATGAATTAGCAGAACACAAAGCAGTTTCTCAGAAAGCTTCTTTCCTGTTTTTTAACGGAAGTTATTTCCTTTTTCACCGTAGCCCTCTATGGGCTTATAATTATCACTTTCCAAATTCCAGAAGCACAGTCTTAGCGAAAACTTCTTGAGGAGAAAGCTGTATCTCTGTGAGATGAATTAACAGAACACAAAGCAGTTTCTCAGAAAGCTTCTTTCCAGTTTTTAACAGAAGATATTTCCTTTTTCATCATATCCTTCTATGGCTTTACAAATATCACTTTGAAATTCCACAAGAACAGTCTTAGCGAAAGGCTTCTTGTGGAGAAAGCTGTAACCCTGTGAGATGAATTAACAGAACACAAGGCAGTTTCTCAGAAAGCTTCTTTTCAGTTTTTATCTTAGGATATTTCCTTTTTCACCATAGCCCACTATGGGCTTCCAAATGTCACTTTGCAAATTCCACAAGAACAGTCTTAGCGAAAGGCTTCTAGAGGGGCAAGCTGTAACTCTGTGAGATGAACTAAGAGAACACAAAGCAGTTTCTCAGAATGCTTCTTTCCAGTTTTTAACGGAAGATATTTCCTTTTTCACCATAACCCTATATGGGCTTCCAAATATCACTTTGCAAATTCCACAAGAACAGTCTTAGCGAAAGGCTTCTTGAGAGGAACGCAGTAACTCTGTGAGATGAATTAAAAGAACACAAAGCAATTTCTCAGAAAGGTTCTTTCCAGTTTTTAACGGAAGATCTTTCCTTTTTCACCATAGCCCTCTATGGGATTCCAAATATCACTTTCAAAATTCCAGAAGAACGGTCTTAGCGAAAGGCTTCTTGAGGGGAAAGCTGTAACTCTGTGAGATGAATTAACAGAACACGAAGTAGTTTCTCAGAAAGATTCTTTCCAGTTTTTAACGGAAGATATTCCCTTTTTCACCATAGCCCTCTATGGGCTTCCAATATCACTTTGAAAAATCCACAAGAAGAATCTTAGAGAATGGCTTCTTTCTGGGAAAGCAGTAACTCTGTGAGATGAATTAATAGAACACAGAGCAGTTTCTCAGAAAGCCTCTTTCAGTTTTTAACAAAAGATATTTCCTTTTTCACCATAGCCCTCTATGGGCTTCCAAATATCACTTTGCAAATTCCACAAGAAGTGTCTTCGCGAAAGGCCTCTTGAGGGCAAAGCTGTAACACTGTGAGATGAATTAACAGAACACAAAGTAGTTTCTCAGAATGCTTCTTTTCAGTTTTTATCTTAGGATATTTCCTTTTTCACCTTAGCCCTCTATGGGCTTGAAAATATCACTATGAAATTTCCACATGAAGAGTCTCAGCGAAAGGATTCTTGAGGTGAAAGCAGTGACTCTGTGAGATGAATTAACAGAACACAAAGCAGTTTCTCAGAAAGCTTCTTTCCAGTTTTTAAAGGAAGATATTTCCTTTTTCACCGTAGACCTCTACGGGCTTCCAAATAACACTTTGCCAATTCCACAAGAAGAGTCTTAGCGAAAGGCATCTTGAAGGGAAGGCTGTAACTCTGTGAGATGAATTAACAGGACACAAAGCAGTTTCTCATAAAGCTTCCTTCCAGTTTTTATCGGAAGATATTTCCTTTTACACCGTAGCCCTGTATGGACTTCCAGATATCAATGTGCAAATTTCACAAGAACAGTCTTAGCGAAAGGCTTCTTGAGGGGAAAGCTGTAACTCTGTGAGATGAATTAACAGAACACAGAGCAGTTTCTCAGAAAGCTTCTTTCCAGTTTTTAACGGAAGATATTTCCTTTTTCACCATAGCACTCTATGGGCTTCCAGATATCACCTTGAATATTCCACAAGAACAGACTTAGCGAAAGGCTTCCTGAAGGGAATGCTGTAACACTGTGAGATGAATTAACAGAACACAGAGCAGTTTCTCAGAAAGCTTCTTTACAGTTTTTAACGGTAGATATTTCCTTTTTCACCTTAACCCTCTAAGGGCTTCCAAATATCACTTTGCAAATTGCATAAGAACAGTGTTAGCGAAAGGCTTTTTGAGGAGAAAGCAGTAACTGTGAGTTGAATTAACCGAACACAAAGCAGTTTCTCAGGAAGCTTCTTTCCAGTTTTTAAGGGAAGATTTTCCTTTTTCACCATAACCCTCTATGGGCTTCCAAATATCACTTTTCAAATTCCACAAGAACAGTCTTAGCGAAAGGCTTCTTGAGGGGAACGCAGTAACTCTGTGAGATGAATTAAGAGAATACAGAGCAGTTTCTCAGAAAGTTTCTCTTCAGTTTTTATCTTAGGATATCTCCTTTTTCACCATAGCCCTCTGTGGGCTTCGAAATATCACTTTGCAAATTCCACATGAAGAGTCTTAGGGAAAGGCTTCATGAGGGGAAAGATGTAAGTCTCTGAGATGAATTAACAGAACACAAAGTAGTTTCTCAGAAATCTTCTTCCAGATTTTAACGGAAGATACTTCCTTTTTCACCATAGCCCCCTATGGGCTTCCAAATATCACTTTCGAAATTCCACAAGATCTGCCTTAGCTAAAGGTTACTTGAGGAGAGATTTGTAACACTGTGAGATGAATTAACAGAACACAAAGCAGATTCTCAGAAAGCTTCTTTCCACTTTTTAACGGAAGATATTTCTTTTTTCACCATAGCCCTCTATGGGCTTCCAAATATCACTTTGCAAATTCCCCAAGAACAGTCTTAGCGAAAGACTGCTTGAGGGGAAACCTGTACCTCTTGAGATGAATTAGCAGAACACAAAGCAGTTTCTCAGAAAGCTTCTTTCCTGTTTTTTAACGGAAGTTATTTCCTTTTTCACCGTAGCCCTCTATGGGCTTCCAAATATCACTTTCCAAATTCCAGAAGCACAGTCTTAGCGAAAACTTCTTGAGGAGAAAGCTGTATCTCTGTGAGATGAATTAACAGAACACAAAGCAGTTTCTCAGAAAGCTTCTTTCCAGTTTTTAACAGAAGATATTTCCTTTTTCATCATATCCTTCTATGGCTTTACAAATATCACTTTGAAATTCCACAAGAACAGTCTTAGCGAAAGGCTTCTTGTGGAGAAAGCTGTAACCCTGTGAGATGAATTAACAGAACACAAGGCAGTTTCTCAGAAAGCTTCTTTTCAGTTTTTATCTTAGGATATTTCCTTTTTCACCATAGCCCACTATGGGCTTCCAAATGTCACTTTGCAAATTCCACAAGAACAGTCTTAGCGAAAGGCTTCTAGAGGGGCAAGCTGTAACTCTGTGAGATGAACTAAGAGAACACAAAGCAGTTTCTCAGAATGCTTCTTTCCAGTTTTTAACGGAAGATATTTCCTTTTTCACCATAACCCTATATGGGCTTCCAAATATCACTTTGCAAATTCCACAAGAACAGTCTTAGCGAAAGGCTTCTTCAGAGGAACGCAGTAACTCTGTGAGATGAATTAAAAGAACACAAAGCAATTTCTCAGAAAGGTTCTTTCCAGTTTTTAACGGAAGATCTTTCCTTTTTCACCATAGCCCTCTATGGGATTCCAAATATCACTTTCAAAATTCCAGAAGAACAGTCTTAGCGAAAGGCTTCTTGAGGGGAAAGCTGTAACTCTGTGAGATGAATTAACAGAACACAAAGTAGTTTCTCAGAAAGATTCTTTCCAGTTTTTAACGGAAGATATTCCCTTTTTCACCATAGCCCTCTATGGGCTTCCAATATCACTTTGAAAAATCCACAAGAAGAATCTTAGAGAATGGCTTCCTTCTGGGAAAGCAGTAACTCTGTGAGATGAATTAATAGAACACAGAGCAGTTTCTCAGAAAGCCTCTTTCAGTTTTTAACAAAAGATATTTCCTTTTTCACCATAGCCCTCTATGGGCTTCCAAATATCACTTTGAAATTCCACAAGAAGTGTCTTCGCGAAAGGCCTCTTGAGGGCAAAGCTGTAACACTGTGAGATGAATTAACAGAACACAAAGTAGTTTCTCAGAATGCTTCTTTTCAGTTTTTATCTTAGGATATTTCCTTTTTCACCTTAGCCCTCTATGGGCTTGAAAATATCACTATGAAATTTCCACATGAAGAGTCTCAGCGAAAGGATTCTTGAGGTGAAAGCAGTGACTCTGTGAGATGAATTAACAGAACACAAAGCAGTTTCTCAGACAGCTTCTTTCCTGTTTTTAAAGGAAGATATTTCCTTTTTCACCGTAGACCTCTACGGGCTTCCAAATAACACTTTGCCAATTCCACAAGAAGAGTCTTAGCGAAAGGCATCTTGAAGGGAAGGCTGTAACTCTGTGAGATGAATTAACAGGACACAAAGCAGTTTCTCATAAAGCTTCCTTCCAGTTTTTATCGGAAGATATTTCCTTTTAAAACGTAGCCCTGTATGGACTTCCAGATATCAATGTGCAAATTCCAGAAGAACAGTCTTAGCGAAAGGCTTCTTGAGGGGAAAGCTGTAACTCTGCGAGATGAATTAACAGAACACAGAGCAGTTTCTCAGAAAGCTTCTTTCCAGTTTTTAACGGAAGATATTTCCTTTTTCACCATAGGACTCTATGGGCTTCCAGATATCACCTTGAATATTCCACAAGAACAGACTTAGCGAAAGGCTTCCTGAAGGGAATGCTGTAACACTGTGAGATGAATTAACAGAACACAGAGCAGTTTCTCAGAAAGCTTCTTTACAGTTTTTAACGGTAGATATTTCCTTTTTCACCTTAACCCTCTAAGGGCTTCCAAATATCACTTTGCAAATTGCATAAGAACAGTGTTAGCGAAAGGCTTTTTGAGGAGAAAGCAGTAACTGTGAGTTGAATTAACCGAACACAAAGCAGTTTCTCAGGAAGCTTCTTTCCAGTTTTTAAGGGAAGATTTTCCTTTTTCACCATAACCCTCTATGGGCTTCCAAATATCACTTTTCAAATTCCACAAGAACAGTCTTAGCGAAAGGCTTCTTGAGGGGAACGCAGTAACTCTGTGAGATGAATTAAGAGAATACAGAGCAGTTTCTCAGAAAGTTTCTCTTCAGTTTTTATCTTAGGATATCTCCTTTTTCACCATAGCCCTCTGTGGGCTTCGAAATATCACTTTGCAAATTCCACATGAAGAGTCTTAGGGAAAGGCTTCATGAGGGGAAAGATGTAAGTCTCTGAGATGAATTAACAGAACACAAAGTAGTTTCTCAGAAATCTTCTTCCAGATTTTAACGGAAGATACTTCCTTTTTCACCATAGCCCCCTATGGGCTTCCAAATATCACTTTCGAAATTCCACAAGATCTGCCTTAGCTAAAGGTTACTTGAGGAGAGATTTGTAACACTGTGAGATGAATTAACAGAACACAAAGCAGATTCTCAGAAAGCTTCTTTCCACTTTTTAACGGAAGATATTTCTTTTTTCACCATAGCCCTCTATGGGCTTCCAAATATCACTTTGCAAATTCCCCAAGAACAGTCTTAGCGAAAGACTGCTTGAGGGGAAAGCTGTAACTCTTGAGATGAATTAGCAGAACACAAAGCAGTTTCTCAGAAAGCTTCTTTCCTGTTTTTTAACGGAAGTTATTTCCTTTTTCACCGTAGCCCTCTATGGGCTTCCAAATATCACTTTCCAAATTCCAGAAGCACAGTCTTAGCGAAAACTTCTTGAGGAGAAAGCTGTATCTCTGTGAGATGAATTAACAGAACACAAAGCAGTTTCTCAGAAAGCTTCTTTCCAGTTTTTAACAGAAGATATTTCCTTTTTCATCATATCCTTCTATGGCTTTACAAATATCACTTTGAAATTCCACAAGAACAGTCTTAGCGAAAGGCTTCTTGTGGAGAAAGCTGTAACCCTGTGAGATGAATTAACAGAACACAAGGCAGTTTCTCAGAAAGCTTCTTTTCAGTTTTTATCTTAGGATATTTCCTTTTTCACCATAGCCCACTATGGGCTTCCAAATGTCACTTTGCAAATTCCACAAGTACAGTCTTAGCGAAAGGCTTCTAGAGGGGCAAGCTGTAACTCTGTGAGATGAACTAAGAGAACACAAAGCAGTTTCTCAGAATGCTTCTTTCCAGTTTTTAACGGAAGATATTTCCTTTTTCACCATAACCCTATATGGGCTTCCAAATATCACTTTGCAAATTCCACAAGAACAGTCTTAGCGAAAGGCTTCTTGAGAGGAACGCAGTACCTCTGTGAGATGAATTAAAAGAACACAAAGCAATTTCTCAGAAAGGTTCTTTCCAGTTTTTAACGGAAGATCTTTCATTTTTCAACATAGCCCTCTATGGGATTCCAAATATCACTTTCAAAATTCCAGAAGAACAGTCTTAGCGAAAGGCTTCTTGAGGGGAAAGCTGTAACTCTGTGAGATGAATTAACAGAACACAAAGTAGTTTCTCAGAAAGATTCTTTCCAGTTTTTAACGGAAGATATTCCCTTTTTCACCATAGCCCTCTATGGGCTTCCAATATCACTTTGAAAAATCCACAAGAAGAATCTTAGAGAATGGCTTCCTTCTGGGAAAGCAGTAACTCTGTGAGATGAATTAATAGAACACAGAGCAGTTTCTCAGAAAGCCTCTTTCAGTTTTTAACAAAAGATATTTCCTTTTTCACCATAGCCCTCTATGGGCTTCCAAATATCACTTTGCAAATTCCACAAGAAGTGTCTTCGCGAAAGGCCTCTTGAGGGCAAAGCTGTAACACTGTGAGATGAATTAACAGAACACAAAGTAGTTTCTCAGAATGCTTCTTTTCAGTTTTTATCTTAGGATATTTCCTTTTTCACCTTAGCCCTCTATGGGCTTGAAAATATCACTATGAAATTTCCACATGAAGAGTCTCAGCGAAAGGATTCTTGAGGTGAAAGCAGTGACTCTGTGAGATGAATTAACAGAACACAAAGCAGTTTCTCAGAAAGCTTCTTTCCAGTTTTTAAAGGAAGATATTTCCTTTTTCACCGTAGACCTCTACGGGCTTCCAAATAACACTTTGCCAATTCCACAAGAAGAGTCTTAGCGAAAGGCATCTTGAAGGGAAGGCTGTAACTCTGTGAGATGAATTAACAGGACACAAAGCAGTTTCTCATAAAGCTTCCTTCCAGTTTTTATCGGAAGATATTTCCTTTTACACCGTAGCCCTGTATGGACTTCCAGATATCAATGTGCAAATTTCACAAGAACAGTCTTAGCGAAAGGCTTCTTGAGGGGAAAGCTGTAACTCTGCGAGATGAATTAACAGAACACAGAGCAGTTTCTCAGAAAGCTTCTTTCCAGTTTTTAACGGAAGATATTTCCTTTTTCACCATAGCACTCTATGGGCTTCCAGATATCACCTTGAATATTCCACAAGAACAGACTTAGCGAAAGGCTTCCTGAAGGGAATGCTGTAACACTGTGAGATGAATTAACAGAACACAGAGCAGTTTCTCAGAAAGCTTCTTTACAGTTTTTAACGGTAGATATTTCCTTTTTCACCTTAACCCTCTAAGGGCTTCCAAATATCACTTTGCAAATTGCATAAGAACAGTGTTAGCGAAAGGCTTTTTGAGGAGAAAGCAGTAACTGTGAGTTGAATTAACCGAACACAAAGCAGTTTCTCAGGAAGCTTCTTTCCAGTTTTTAAGGGAAGATTTTCCTTTTTCACCATAACCCTCTATGGGCTTCCAAATATCACTTTTCAAATTCCACAAGAACAGTCTTAGCGAAAGGCTTCTTGAGGGGAACGCAGTAACTCTGTGAGATGAATTAAGAGAATACAGAGCAGTTTCTCAGAAAGTTTCTCTTCAGTTTTTATCTTAGGATATCTCCTTTTTCACCATAGCCCTCTGTGGGCTTCGAAATATCACTTTGCAAATTCCACAAGAAGAGTCTTAGGGAAAGGCTTCATGAGGGGAAAGATGTAAGTCTCTGAGATGAATTAACAGAACACAAAGTAGTTTCTCAGAAATCTTCTTCCAGATTTTAACGGAAGATACTTCCTTTTTCACCATAGCCCCCTATGGGCTTCCAAATATCACTTTCGAAATTCCACAAGATCTGCCTTAGCTAAAGGTTACTTGAGGAGAGATTTGTAACACTGTGAGATGAATTAACAGAACACAAAGCAGATTCTCAGAAAGCTTCTTTCCACTTTTTAACGGAAGATATTTCTTTTTTCACCATAGCCCTCTATGGGCTTCCAAATATCACTTTGCAAATTCCCCAAGAACAGTCTTAGCGAAAGACTGCTTGAGGGGAAAGCTGTAACTCTTGAGATGAATTAGCAGAACACAAAGCAGTTTCTCAGAAAGCTTCTTTCCTGTTTTTTAACGGAAGTTATTTCCTTTTTCACCGTAGCCCTCTATGGGCTTCCAAATATCACTTTCCAAATTCCAGAAGCACAGTCTTAGCGAAAACTTCTTGAGGAGAAAGCTGTATCTCTGTGAGATGAATTAACAGAACACAAAGCAGTTTCTCAGAAAGCTTCTTTCCAGTTTTTAACAGAAGATATTTCCTTTTTCATCATATCCTTCTATGGCTTTACAAATATCACTTTGAAATTCCACAAGAACAGTCTTAGCGAAAGGCTTCTTGTGGAGAAAGCTGTAACCCTGTGAGATGAATTAACAGAACACAAGGCAGTTTCTCAGAAAGCTTCTTTTCAGTTTTTATCTTAGGATATTTTCTTTTTCACCATAGCCCACTATGGGCTTCCAAATGTCACTTTGCAAATTCCACAAGAACAGTCTTAGCGAAAGGCTTCTAGAGGGGCAAGCTGTAACTCTGTGAGATGAACTAAGAGAACACAAAGCAGTTTCTCAGAATGCTTCTTTCCAGTTTTTAACGGAAGATATTTCCTTTTTCACCATAACCCTATATGGGCTTCCAAATATCACTTTGCAAATTCCACAAGAACAGTCTTAGCGAAAGGCTTCTTGAGAGGAACGCAGTAACTCTGTGAGATGAATTAAAAGAACACAAAGCAATTTCTCAGAAAGGTTCTTTCCAGTTTTTAACGGAAGATCTTTCCTTTTTCACCATAGCCCTCTATGGGATTCCAAATATCACTTTCAAAATTCCAGAAGAACAGTCTTAGCGAAAGGCTTCTTGAGGGGAAAGCTGTAACTCTGTGAGATGAATTAACAGAACACGAAGTAGTTTCTCAGAAAGATTCTTTCCAGTTTTTAACGGAAGATATTCCCTTTTTCACCATAGCCCTCTATGGGCTTCCAATATCACTTTGAAAAATCCACAAGAAGAATCTTAGAGAATGGCTTCTTTCTGGGAAAGCAGTAACTCTGTGAGATGAATTAATAGAACACAGAGCAGTTTCTCAGAAAGCCTCTTTCAGTTTTTAACAAAAGATATTTCCTTTTTCACCATAGCCCTCTATGGGCTTCCAAATATCACTTTGCAAATTCCACAAGAAGTGTCTTCGCGAAAGGCTTCTTGAGGGCAAAGCTGTAACACTGTGAGATGAATTAACAGAACACAAAGTAGTTTCTCAGAATGCTTCTTTTCAGTTTTTATCTTAGGATATTTCCTTTTTCACCTTAGCCCTCTATGGGCTTGAAAATATCACTATGAAATTTCCACATGAAGAGTCTCAGCGAAAGGATTCTTGAGGTGAAAGCAGTGACTCTGTGAGATGAATTAACAGAACACAAAGCAGTTTCTCAGAAAGCTTCTTTCCAGTTTTTAAAGGAAGATATTTCCTTTTTCACCGTAGACCTCTACGGGCTTCCAAATAACACTTTGCCAATTCCACAAGAAGAGTCTTAGCGAAAGGCATCTTGAAGGGAAGGCTGTAACTCTGTGAGATGAATTAACAGGACACAAAGCAGTTTCTCATAAAGCTTCCTTCCAGTTTTTATCGGAAGATATTTCCTTTTACACCGTAGTCCTGTATGGACTTCCAGATATCAATGTGCAAATTTCACAAGAACAGTCTTAGCGAAAGGCTTGTTGAGGGGAAAGCTGTAACTCTGTGAGATGAATTAACAGAACACAGAGCAGTTTCTCAGAAAGCTTCTTTCCAGTTTTTAACGGAAGATATTTCCTTTTTCACCATAGCACTCTATGGGCTTCCAGATATCACCTTGAATATTCCACAAGAACAGACTTAGCGAAAGGCTTCCTGAAGGGAATGCTGTAACACTGTGAGATGAATTAACAGAACACAGAGCAGTTTCTCAGAAAGCTTCTTTACAGTTTTTAACGGTAGATATTTCCTTTTTCACCTTCACCCTCTAAGGGCTTCCAAATATCACTTTGCAAATTGCATAAGAACAGTGTTAGCGAAAGGCTTTTTGAGGAGAAAGCAGTAACTGTGAGTTGAATTAACCGAACACAAAGCAGTTTCTCAGGAAGCTTCTTTCCAGTTTTTAAGGGAAGATTTTCCTTTTTCACCATAACCCTCTATGGGCTTCCAAATATCACTTTTCAAATTCCACAAGAACAGTCTTAGCGAAAGGCTTCTTGAGGGGAACGCAGTAACTCTGTGAGATGAATTAAGAGAATACAGAGCAGTTTCTCAGAAAGTTTCTCTTCAGTTTTTATCTTAGGATATCTCCTTTTTCACCATAGCCCTCTGTGGGCTTCGAAATATCACTTTGCAAATTCCACAAGAAGAGTCTTAGGGAAAGGCTTCATGAGGGGAAAGATGTAAGTCTCTGAGATGAATTAACAGAACACAAAGTAGTTTCTCAGAAATCTTCTTCCAGATTTTAACGGAAGATACTTCCTTTTTCACCATAGCCCCCTATAGGCTTCCAAATATCACTTTCCAAATTCCACAAGATCAGCCTTAGCTAAAGGTTACTTGAGGAGAGATTTGTAACACTGTGAGATGAATTAACAGAACACAAAGCAGATTCTCAGAAAGCTTCTTTCCACTTTTTAACGGAAGATACTTCTTTTTTCACCATAGCCCTCTATGGGCTTCCAAATATCACTTTGCAAATTCCCCAAGAACAGTCTTAGCGAAAGACTGCTTGAGGGGAAAGCTGTAACTCTTGAGATGAATTAGCAGAACAGAAAGCAGTTTCTCAGAAAGCTTCTTTCCTGTTTTTTAACGGAAGTTATTTCCTTTTTCACCGTAGCCCTCTATGGGCTTCCAAATATCACTTTCCAAATTCCACAAGATCAGCCTTAGCTAAAGGTTACTTGAGGAGAGATTTGTAACACTGTGAGATGAATTAACAGAACACAAAGCAGATTCTCAGAAAGCTTCTTTCCACTTTTTAACGGAAGATACTTCTTTTTTCACCATAGCCCTCTATGGGCTTCCAAATATCACTTTGCAAATTCCCCAAGAACAGTCTTAGCGAAAGACTGCTTGAGGGGAAAGCTGTAACTCTTGAGATGAATTAGCAGAACAGAAAGCAGCTTCTCAGAAAGCTTCTTTCCTGTTTTTTAACGGAAGTTATTTCCTTATTCACCGTAGCCCTCTATGGGCTTCCAAATATCACTTTCCAAATTCCAGAAGCACAGTCTTAGCGAAAACTTCTTGAGGAGAAAGCTGTATCTCTGTGAGATGAATTAACAGAACACAAAGCAGTTTCTCAGAAAGCTTCTTTCCAGTTTTTAACGGAAGATATTTCCTTTTTCACCATAGCACTCTATGGGCTTCCAGATATCACCTTGAATATTCCACAAGAACAGACTTAGCGAAAGGCTTCCTGAAGGGAATGCTGTAACACTGTGAGATGAATTAACAGAACACAGAGCAGTTTCTCAGAAAGCTTCTTTACAGTTTTTAACGGTAGATATTTCCTTTTTCACCTTAACCCTCTAAGGGCTTCCAAATATCACTTTGCAAATTGCATAAGAACAGTGTTAGCGAAAGGCTTTTTGAGGAGAAAGCAGTAACTGTGAGTTGAATTAACCGAATACAAAGCAGTTTCTCAGGAAGCTTCTTTCCAGTTTTTAAGGGAAGATTTTCCTTTTTCACCATAACCCTCTATGGGCTTCCAAATATCACTTTTCAAATTCCACAAGAACAGTCTTAGCGAAAGGCTTCTTGAGGGGAATGCAGTAACTCTGTGAGATGAATTAACAGAACACAAAGCAATTTCTCAGAAAGATTCTTCCCAGTTTTTATCTTAGGATATTTCCTTTTTCACCATAGCCCTCTATGGGCTTCCAAATATCACTTTGCAAATTCCCCAAGAACAGTCTTAGCGAAAGACTGCTTGAGGGGAAAGCTGTAACTCTTGAGATGAATTAGCAGAACACAAAGCAGTTTCTCAGAAAGCTTCTTTCCTGTTTTTTAACGGAAGTTATTTCCTTTTTCACCGTAGCCCTCTATGGGCTTCCAAATATCACTTTCCAAATTCCAGAAGCACAGTCTTAGCGAAAACTTCTTGAGGAGAAAGCTGTATCTCTGTGAGATGAATTAACAGAACACAAAGCAGTTTCTCAGAAAGCTTCTTTCCAGTTTTTAACAGAAGATATTTCCTTTTTCATCATATCCTTCTATGGCTTTACAAATATCACTTTGAAATTCCACAAGAACAGTCTTAGCGAAAGGCTTCTTGTGGAGAAAGCTGTAACCCTGTGAGATGAATTAACAGAACACAAGGCAGTTTCTCAGAAAGCTTCTTTACAGTTTTTAACGGTAGATATTTCCTTTTTCACCTTAACCCTCTAAGGGCTTCCAAATATCACTTTGCAAATTGCATAAGAACAGTGTTAGCGAAAGGCTTTTTGAGGAGAAAGCAGTAACTGTGAGTTGAATTAACCGAATACAAAGCAGTTTCTCAGGAAGCTTCTTTCCAGTTTTTAAGGGAAGATTTTCCTTTTTCACCATAACCCTCTATGGGCTTCCAAATATCACTTTTCAAATTCCACAAGAACAGTCTTAGCGAAAGGCTTCTTGAGGGGAATGCAGTAACTCTGTGAGATGAATTAACAGAACACAAAGCAATTTCTCAGAAAGATTCTTCCCAGTTTTTATCTTAGGATATTTCCTTTTTCACCATAGCCCTCTATGGGCTTCCAAATATCACTTTGCAAATTCCCCAAGAACAGTCTTAGCGAAAGACTGCTTGAGGGGAAAGCTGTAACTCTTGAGATGAATTAGCAGAACACAAAGCAGTTTCTCAGAAAGCTTCTTTCCTGTTTTTTAACGGAAGTTATTTCCTTTTTCACCGTAGCCCTCTATGGGCTTCCAAATATCACTTTCCAAATTCCAGAAGCACAGTCTTAGCGAAAACTTCTTGAGGAGAAAGCTGTATCTCTGTGAGATGAATTAACAGAACACAAAGCAGTTTCTCAGAAAGCTTCTTTCCAGTTTTTAACAGAAGATATTTCCTTTTTCATCATATCCTTCTATGGCTTTACAAATATCACTTTGAAATTCCACAAGAACAGTCTTAGCGAAAGGCTTCTTGTGGAGAAAGCTGTAACCCTGTGAGATGAATTAACAGAACACAAGGCAGTTTCTCAGAAAGCTTCTTTTCAGTTTTTATCTTAGGATATTTCCTTTTTCACCATAGCCCACTATGGGCTTCCAAATGTCACTTTGCAAATTCCACAAGAACAGTCTTAGCGAAAGGCTTCTAGAGGGGCAAGCTGTAACTCTGTGAGATGAACTAAGAGAACACAAAGCAGTTTCTCAGAATGCTTCTTTCCAGTTTTTAACGGAAGATATTTCCTTTTTCACCATAACCCTATATGGGCTTCCAAATATCACTTTGCAAATTCCACAAGAACAGTCTTAGCGAAAGGCTTCTTGAGAGGAACGCAGTAACTCTGTGAGATGAATTAAAAGAACACAAAGCAATTTCTCAGAAAGGTTCTTTCCAGTTTTTAACGGAAGATCTTTCCTTTTTCACCATAGCCCTCTATGGGATTCCAAATATCACTTTCAAAATTCCAGAAGAACAGTCTTAGCGAAAGGCTTCTTGAGGGGAAAGCTGTAACTCTGTGAGATGAATTAACAGAACACAAAGTAGTTTCTCAGAAAGATTCTTTCCAGTTTTTAACGGAAGATATTCCCTTTTTCACCATAGCCCTCTATGGGCTTCCAATATCACTTTGAAAAATCCACAAGAAGAATCTTAGAGAATGGCTTCCTTCTGGGAAAGCAGTAACTCTGTGAGATGAATTAATAGAACACAGAGCAGTTTCTCAGAAAGCCTCTTTCAGTTTTTAACAAAAGATATTTCCTTTTTCACCATAGCCCTCTATGGGCTTCCAAATATCACTTTGAAATTCCACAAGAAGTGTCTTCGCGAAAGGCCTCTTGAGGGCAAAGCTGTAACACTGTGAGATGAATTAACAGAACACAAAGTAGTTTCTCAGAATGCTTCTTTTCAGTTTTTATCTTAGGATATTTCCTTTTTCACCTTAGCCCTCTATGGGCTTGAAAATATCACTATGAAATTTCCACATGAAGAGTCTCAGCGAAAGGATTCTTGAGGTGAAAGCAGTGACTCTGTGAGATGAATTAACAGAACACAAAGCAGTTTCTCAGACAGCTTCTTTCCTGTTTTTAAAGGAAGATATTTCCTTTTTCACCGTAGACCTCTACGGGCTTCCAAATAACACTTTGCCAATTCCACAAGAAGAGTCTTAGCGAAAGGCATCTTGAAGGGAAGGCTGTAACTCTGTGAGATGAATTAACAGGACACAAAGCAGTTTCTCATAAAGCTTCCTTCCAGTTTTTATCGGAAGATATTTCCTTTTAAAACGTAGCCCTGTATGGACTTCCAGATATCAATGTGCAAATTCCAGAAGAACAGTCTTAGCGAAAGGCTTCTTGAGGGGAAAGCTGTAACTCTGCGAGATGAATTAACAGAACACAGAGCAGTTTCTCAGAAAGCTTCTTTCCAGTTTTTAACGGAAGATATTTCCTTTTTCACCATAGGACTCTATGGGCTTCCAGATATCACCTTGAATATTCCACAAGAACAGACTTAGCGAAAGGCTTCCTGAAGGGAATGCTGTAACACTGTGAGATGAATTAACAGAACACAGAGCAGTTTCTCAGAAAGCTTCTTTACAGTTTTTAACGGTAGATATTTCCTTTTTCACCTTAACCCTCTAAGGGCTTCCAAATATCACTTTGCAAATTGCATAAGAACAGTGTTAGCGAAAGGCTTTTTGAGGAGAAAGCAGTAACTGTGAGTTGAATTAACCGAACACAAAGCAGTTTCTCAGGAAGCTTCTTTCCAGTTTTTAAGGGAAGATTTTCCTTTTTCACCATAACCCTCTATGGGCTTCCAAATATCACTTTTCAAATTCCACAAGAACAGTCTTAGCGAAAGGCTTCTTGAGGGGAACGCAGTAACTCTGTGAGATGAATTAAGAGAATACAGAGCAGTTTCTCAGAAAGTTTCTCTTCAGTTTTTATCTTAGGATATCTCCTTTTTCACCATAGCCCTCTGTGGGCTTCGAAATATCACTTTGCAAATTCCACATGAAGAGTCTTAGGGAAAGGCTTCATGAGGGGAAAGATGTAAGTCTCTGAGATGAATTAACAGAACACAAAGTAGTTTCTCAGAAATCTTCTTCCAGATTTTAACGGAAGATACTTCCTTTTTCACCATAGCCCCCTATGGGCTTCCAAATATCACTTTCGAAATTCCACAAGATCTGCCTTAGCTAAAGGTTACTTGAGGAGAGATTTGTAACACTGTGAGATGAATTAACAGAACACAAAGCAGATTCTCAGAAAGCTTCTTTCCACTTTTTAACGGAAGATATTTCTTTTTTCACCATAGCCCTCTATGGGCTTCCAAATATCACTTTGCAAATTCCCCAAGAACAGTCTTAGCGAAAGACTGCTTGAGGGGAAAGCTGTAACTCTTGAGATGAATTAGCAGAACACAAAGCAGTTTCTCAGAAAGCTTCTTTCCTGTGTTTTAACGGAAGTTATTTCCTTTTTCACCGTAGCCCTCTATGGGCTTCCAAATATCACTTTCCAAATTCCAGAAGCACAGTCTTAGCGAAAACTTCTTGAGGAGAAAGCTGTATCTCTGTGAGATGAATTAACAGAACACAAAGCAGTTTCTCAGAAAGCTTCTTTCCAGTTTTTAACAGAAGATATTTCCTTTTTCATCATATCCTTCTATGGCTTTACAAATATCACTTTGAAATTCCACAAGAACAGTCTTAGCGAAAGGCTTCTTGTGGAGAAAGCTGTAACCCTGTGAGATGAATTAACAGAACACAAGGCAGTTTCTCAGAAAGCTTCTTTTCAGTTTTTATCTTAGGATATTTCCTTTTTCACCATAGCCCACTATGGGCTTCCAAATGTCACTTTGCAAATTCCACAAGTACAGTCTTAGCGAAAGGCTTCTAGAGGGGCAAGCTGTAACTCTGTGAGATGAACTAAGAGAACACAAAGCAGTTTCTCAGAATGCTTCTTTCCAGTTTTTAACGGAAGATATTTCCTTTTTCACCATAACCCTATATGGGCTTCCAAATATCACTTTGCAAATTCCACAAGAACAGTCTTAGCGAAAGGCTTCTTGAGAGGAACGCAGTACCTCTGTGAGATGAATTAAAAGAACACAAAGCAATTTCTCAGAAAGGTTCTTTCCAGTTTTTAACGGAAGATCTTTCCTTTTTCACCATAGCCCTCTATGGGATTCCAAATATCACTTTCAAAATTCCAGAAGAACAGTCTTAGCGAAAGGCTTCTTGAGGGGAAAGCTGTAACTCTGTGAGATGAATTAACAGAACACAAAGTAGTTTCTCAGAAAGATTCTTTCCAGTTTTTAACGGAAGATATTCCCTTTTTCACCATAGCCCTCTATGGGCTTCCAATATCACTTTGAAAAATCCACAAGAAGAATCTTAGAGAATGGCTTCCTTCTGGGAAAGCAGTAACTCTGTGAGATGAATTAATAGAACACAGAGCAGTTTCTCAGAAAGCCTCTTTCAGTTTTTAACAAAAGATATTTCCTTTTTCACCATAGCCCTCTATGGGCTTCCAAATATCACTTTGAAATTCCACAAGAAGTGTCTTCGCGAAAGGCCTCTTGAGGGCAAAGCTGTAACACTGTGAGATGAATTAACAGAACACAAAGTAGTTTCTCAGAATGCTTCTTTTCAGTTTTTATCTTAGGATATTTCCTTTTTCACCTTAGCCCTCTATGGGCTTGAAAATATCACTATGAAATTTCCACATGAAGAGTCTCAGCGAAAGGATTCTTGAGGTGAAAGCAGTGACTCTGTGAGATGAATTAACAGAACACAAAGCAGTTTCTCAGACAGCTTCTTTCCTGTTTTTAAAGGAAGATATTTCCTTTTTCACCGTAGACCTCTACGGGCTTCCAAATAACACTTTGCCAATTCCACAAGAAGAGTCTTAGCGAAAGGCATCTTGAAGGGAAGGCTGTAACTCTGTGAGATGAATTAACAGGACACAAAGCAGTTTCTCATAAAGCTTCCTTCCAGTTTTTATCGGAAGATATTTCCTTTTAAAACGTAGCCCTGTATGGACTTCCAGATATCAATGTGCAAATTCCAGAAGAACAGTCTTAGCGAAAGGCTTCTTGAGGGGAAAGCTGTAACTCTGCGAGATGAATTAACAGAACACAGAGCAGTTTCTCAGAAAGCTTCTTTCCAGTTTTTAACGGAAGATATTTCCTTTTTCACCATAGGACTCTATGGGCTTCCAGATATCACCTTGAATATTCCACAAGAACAGACTTAGCGAAAGGCTTCCTGAAGGGAATGCTGTAACACTGTGAGATGAATTAACAGAACACAGAGCAGTTTCTCAGAAAGCTTCTTTACAGTTTTTAACGGTAGATATTTCCTTTTTCACCTTAACCCTCTAAGGGCTTCCAAATATCACTTTGCAAATTGCATAAGAACAGTGTTAGCGAAAGGCTTTTTGAGGAGAAAGCAGTAACTGTGAGTTGAATTAACCGAACACAAAGCAGTTTCTCAGGAAGCTTCTTTCCAGTTTTTAAGGGAAGATTTTCCTTTTTCACCATAACCCTCTATGGGCTTCCAAATATCACTTTTCAAATTCCACAAGAACAGTCTTAGCGAAAGGCTTCTTGAGGGGAACGCAGTAACTCTGTGAGATGAATTAAGAGAATACAGAGCAGTTTCTCAGAAAGTTTCTCTTCAGTTTTTATCTTAGGATATCTCCTTTTTCACCATAGCCCTCTGTGGGCTTCGAAATATCACTTTGCAAATTCCACATGAAGAGTCTTAGGGAAAGGCTTCATGAGGGGAAAGATGTAAGTCTCTGAGATGAATTAACAGAACACAAAGTAGTTTCTCAGAAATCTTCTTCCAGATTTTAACGGAAGATACTTCCTTTTTCACCATAGCCCCCTATGGGCTTCCAAATATCACTTTCGAAATTCCACAAGATCTGCCTTAGCTAAAGGTTACTTGAGGAGAGATTTGTAACACTGTGAGATGAATTAACAGAACACAAAGCAGATTCTCAGAAAGCTTCTTTCCACTTTTTAACGGAAGATATTTCTTTTTTCACCATAGCCCTCTATGGGCTTCCAAATATCACTTTGCAAATTCCCCAAGAACAGTCTTAGCGAAAGACTGCTTGAGGGGAAACCTGTAACTCTTGAGATGAATTAGCAGAACACAAAGCAGTTTCTCAGAAAGCTTCTTTCCTGTGTTTTAACGGAAGTTATTTCCTTTTTCACCGTAGCCCTCTATGGGCTTCCAAATATCACTTTCCAAATTCCAGAAGCACAGTCTTAGCGAAAACTTCTTGAGGAGAAAGCTGTATCTCTGTGAGATGAATTAACAGAACACAAAGCAGTTTCTCAGAAAGCTTCTTTCCAGTTTTTAACAGAAGATATTTCCTTTTTCATCATATCCTTCTATGGCTTTACAAATATCACTTTGAAATTCCACAAGAACAGTCTTAGCGAAAGGCTTCTTGTGGAGAAAGCTGTAACCCTGTGAGATGAATTAACAGAACACAAGGCAGTTTCTCAGAAAGCTTCTTTTCAGTTTTTATCTTAGGATATTTCCTTTTTCACCATAGCCCACTATGGGCTTCCAAATGTCACTTTGCAAATTCCACAAGTACAGTCTTAGCGAAAGGCTTCTAGAGGGGCAAGCTGTAACTCTGTGAGATGAACTAAGAGAACACAAAGCAGTTTCTCAGAATGCTTCTTTCCAGTTTTTAACGGAAGATATTTCCTTTTTCACCATAACCCTATATGGGCTTCCAAATATCACTTTGCAAATTCCACAAGAACAGTCTTAGCGAAAGGCTTCTTGAGAGGAACGCAGTACCTCTGTGAGATGAATTAAAAGAACACAAAGCAATTTCTCAGAAAGGTTCTTTCCAGTTTTTAACGGAAGATCTTTCCTTTTTCAACATAGCCCTCTATGGGATTCCAAATATCACTTTCAAAATTCCAGAAGAACAGTCTTAGCGAAAGGCTTCTTGAGGGGAAAGCTGTAACTCTGTGAGATGAATTAACAGAACACAAAGTAGTTTCTCAGAAAGATTCTTTCCAGTTTTTAACGGAAGATATTCCCTTTTTCACCATAGCCCTCTATGGGCTTCCAATATCACTTTGAAAAATCCACAAGAAGAATCTTAGAGAATGGCTTCCTTCTGGGAAAGCAGTAACTCTGTGAGATGAATTAATAGAACACAGAGCAGTTTCTCAGAAAGCCTCTTTCAGTTTTTAACAAAAGATATTTCCTTTTTCACCATAGCCCTCTATGGGCTTCCAAATATCACTTTGCAAATTCCACAAGAAGTGTCTTCGCGAAAGGCCTCTTGAGGGCAAAGCTGTAACACTGTGAGATGAATTAACAGAACACAAAGTAGTTTCTCAGAATGCTTCTTTTCAGTTTTTATCTTAGGATATTTCCTTTTTCACCTTAGCCCTCTATGGGCTTGAAAATATCACTATGAAATTTCCACATGAAGAGTCTCAGCGAAAGGATTCTTGAGGTGAAAGCAGTGACTCTGTGAGATGAATTAACAGAACACAAAGCAGTTTCTCAGAAAGCTTCTTTCCAGTTTTTAAAGGAAGATATTTCCTTTTTCACCGTAGACCTCTACGGGCTTCCAAATAACACTTTGCCAATTCCACAAGAAGAGTCTTAGCGAAAGGCATCTTGAAGGGAAGGCTGTAACTCTGTGAGATGAATTAACAGGACACAAAGCAGTTTCTCATAAAGCTTCCTTCCAGTTTTTATCGGAAGATATTTCCTTTTACACCGTAGCCCTGTATGGACTTCCAGATATCAATGTGCAAATTTCACAAGAACAGTCTTAGCGAAAGGCTTCTTGAGGGGAAAGCTGTAACTCTGCGAGATGAATTAACAGAACACAGAGCAGTTTCTCAGAAAGCTTCTTTCCAGTTTTTAACGGAAGATATTTCCTTTTTCACCATAGCACTCTATGGGCTTCCAGATATCACCTTGAATATTCCACAAGAACAGACTTAGCGAAAGGCTTCCTGAAGGGAATGCTGTAACACTGTGAGATGAATTAACAGAACACAGAGCAGTTTCTCAGAAAGCTTCTTTACAGTTTTTAACGGTAGATATTTCCTTTTTCACCTTAACCCTCTAAGGGCTTCCAAATATCACTTTGCAAATTGCATAAGAACAGTGTTAGCGAAAGGCTTTTTGAGGAGAAAGCAGTAACTGTGAGTTGAATTAACCGAACACAAAGCAGTTTCTCAGGAAGCTTCTTTCCAGTTTTTAAGGGA
This sequence comes from Chlorocebus sabaeus, assembly GCF_047675955.1. Classification (NCBI taxonomy): domain Eukaryota; kingdom Metazoa; phylum Chordata; class Mammalia; order Primates; family Cercopithecidae; genus Chlorocebus; species Chlorocebus sabaeus. The sequence goes on along the minus strand of NW_027328092.1, from coordinate 221,411 downwards.
AGATTTTCCTTTTTCACCATAACCCTCTATGGGCTTCCAAATATCACTTTTCAAATTCCACAAGAACAGTCTTAGCGAAAGGCTTCTTGAGGGGAACGCAGTAACTCTGTGAGATGAATTAAGAGAATACAGAGCAGTTTCTCAGAAAGTTTCTCTTCAGTTTTTATCTTAGGATATCTCCTTTTTCACCATAGCCCTCTGTGGGCTTCGAAATATCACTTTGCAAATTCCACATGAAGAGTCTTAGGGAAAGGCTTCATGAGGGGAAAGATGTAAGTCTCTGAGATGAATTAACAGAACACAAAGTAGTTTCTCAGAAATCTTCTTCCAGATTTTAACGGAAGATACTTCCTTTTTCACCATAGCCCCCTATGGGCTTCCAAATATCACTTTCGAAATTCCACAAGATCTGCCTTAGCTAAAGGTTACTTGAGGAGAGATTTGTAACACTGTGAGATGAATTAACAGAACACAAAGCAGATTCTCAGAAAGCTTCTTTCCACTTTTTAACGGAAGATATTTCTTTTTTCACCATAGCCCTCTATGGGCTTCCAAATATCACTTTGCAAATTCCCCAAGAACAGTCTTAGCGAAAGACTGCTTGAGGGGAAAGCTGTAACTCTTGAGATGAATTAGCAGAACACAAAGCAGTTTCTCAGAAAGCTTCTTTCCTGTGTTTTAACGGAAGTTATTTCCTTTTTCACCGTAGCCCTCTATGGGCTTCCAAATATCACTTTCCAAATTCCAGAAGCACAGTCTTAGCGAAAACTTCTTGAGGAGAAAGCTGTATCTCTGTGAGATGAATTAACAGAACACAAAGCAGTTTCTCAGAAAGCTTCTTTCCAGTTTTTAACAGAAGATATTTCCTTTTTCATCATATCCTTCTATGGCTTTACAAATATCACTTTGAAATTCCACAAGAACAGTCTTAGCGAAAGGCTTCTTGTGGAGAAAGCTGTAACCCTGTGAGATGAATTAACAGAACACAAGGCAGTTTCTCAGAAAGCTTCTTTTCAGTTTTTATCTTAGGATATTTCCTTTTTCACCATAGCCCACTATGGGCTTCCAAATGTCACTTTGCAAATTCCACAAGTACAGTCTTAGCGAAAGGCTTCTAGAGGGGCAAGCTGTAACTCTGTGAGATGAACTAAGAGAACACAAAGCAGTTTCTCAGAATGCTTCTTTCCAGTTTTTAACGGAAGATATTTCCTTTTTCACCATAACCCTATATGGGCTTCCAAATATCACTTTGCAAATTCCACAAGAACAGTCTTAGCGAAAGGCTTCTTGAGAGGAACGCAGTACCTCTGTGAGATGAATTAAAAGAACACAAAGCAATTTCTCAGAAAGGTTCTTTCCAGTTTTTAACGGAAGATCTTTCCTTTTTCAACATAGCCCTCTATGGGATTCCAAATATCACTTTCAAAATTCCAGAAGAACAGTCTTAGCGAAAGGCTTCTTGAGGGGAAAGCTGTAACTCTGTGAGATGAATTAACAGAACACAAAGTAGTTTCTCAGAAAGATTCTTTCCAGTTTTTAACGGAAGATATTCCCTTTTTCACCATAGCCCTCTATGGGCTTCCAATATCACTTTGAAAAATCCACAAGAAGAATCTTAGAGAATGGCTTCCTTCTGGGAAAGCAGTAACTCTGTGAGATGAATTAATAGAACACAGAGCAGTTTCTCAGAAAGCCTCTTTCAGTTTTTAACAAAAGATATTTCCTTTTTCACCATAGCCCTCTATGGGCTTCCAAATATCACTTTGCAAATTCCACAAGAAGTGTCTTCGCGAAAGGCCTCTTGAGGGCAAAGCTGTAACACTGTGAGATGAATTAACAGAACACAAAGTAGTTTCTCAGAATGCTTCTTTTCAGTTTTTATCTTAGGATATTTCCTTTTTCACCTTAGCCCTCTATGGGCTTGAAAATATCACTATGAAATTTCCACATGAAGAGTCTCAGCGAAAGGATTCTTGAGGTGAAAGCAGTGACTCTGTGAGATGAATTAACAGAACACAAAGCAGTTTCTCAGAAAGCTTCTTTCCAGTTTTTAAAGGAAGATATTTACTTTTTCACCGTAGACCTCTACGGGCTTCCAAATAACACTTTGCCAATTCCACAAGAAGAGTCTTAGCGAAAGGCATCTTGAAGGGAAGGCTGTAACTCTGTGAGATGAATTAACAGGACACAAAGCAGTTTCTCATAAAGCTTCCTTCCAGTTTTTATCGGAAGATATTTCCTTTTACACCGTAGCCCTGTATGGACTTCCAGATATCAATGTGCAAATTTCACAAGAACAGTCTTAGCGAAAGGCTTCTTGAGGGGAAAGCTGTAACTCTGCGAGATGAATTAACAGAACACAGAGCAGTTTCTCAGAAAGCTTCTTTCCAGTTTTTAACGGAAGATATTTCCTTTTTCACCATAGCACTCTATGGGCTTCCAGATATCACCTTGAATATTCCACAAGAACAGACTTAGCGAAAGGCTTCCTGAAGGGAATGCTGTAACACTGTGAGATGAATTAACAGAACACAGAGCAGTTTCTCAGAAAGCTTCTTTACAGTTTTTAACGGTAGATATTTCCTTTTTCACCTTAACCCTCTAAGGGCTTCCAAATATCACTTTGCAAATTGCATAAGAACAGTGTTAGCGAAAGGCTTTTTGAGGAGAAAGCAGTAACTGTGAGTTGAATTAACCGAACACAAAGCAGTTTCTCAGGAAGCTTCTTTCCAGTTTTTAAGGGAAGATTTTCCTTTTTCACCATAACCCTCTATGGGCTTCCAAATATCACTTTTCAAATTCCACAAGAACAGTCTTAGCGAAAGGCTTCTTGAGGGGAACGCAGTAACTCTGTGAGATGAATTAAGAGAATACAGAGCAGTTTCTCAGAAAGTTTCTCTTCAGTTTTTATCTTAGGATATCTCCTTTTTCACCATAGCCCTCTGTGGGCTTCGAAATATCACTTTGCAAATTCCACAAGAAGAGTCTTAGGGAAAGGCTTCATGAGGGGAAAGATGTAAGTCTCTGAGATGAATTAACAGAACACAAAGTAGTTTCTCAGAAATCTTCTTCCAGATTTTAACGGAAGATACTTCCTTTTTCACCATAGCCCCCTATGGGCTTCCAAATATCACTTTCGAAATTCCACAAGATCTGCCTTAGCTAAAGGTTACTTGAGGAGAGATTTGTAACACTGTGAGATGAATTAACAGAACACAAAGCAGATTCTCAGAAAGCTTCTTTCCACTTTTTAACGGAAGATATTTCTTTTTTCACCATAGCCCTCTATGGGCTTCCAAATATCACTTTGCAAATTCCCCAAGAACAGTCTTAGCGAAAGACTGCTTGAGGGGAAACCTGTACCTCTTGAGATGAATTAGCAGAACACAAAGCAGTTTCTCAGAAAGCTTCTTTCCTGTTTTTTAACGGAAGTTATTTCCTTTTTCACCGTAGCCCTCTATGGGCTTCCAAATATCACTTTCCAAATTCCAGAAGCACAGTCTTAGCGAAAACTTCTTGAGGAGAAAGCTGTATCTCTGTGAGATGAATTAACAGAACACAAAGCAGTTTCTCAGAAAGCTTCTTTCCAGTTTTTAACAGAAGATATTTCCTTTTTCATCATATCCTTCTATGGCTTTACAAATATCACTTTGAAATTCCACAAGAACAGTCTTAGCGAAAGGCTTCTTGTGGAGAAAGCTGTAACCCTGTGAGATGAATTAACAGAACACAAGGCAGTTTCTCAGAAAGCTTCTTTTCAGTTTTTATCTTAGGATATTTCCTTTTTCACCATAGCCCACTATGGGCTTCCAAATGTCACTTTGCAAATTCCACAAGAACAGTCTTAGCGAAAGGCTTCTAGAGGGGCAAGCTGTAACTCTGTGAGATGAACTAAGAGAACACAAAGCAGTTTCTCAGAATGCTTCTTTCCAGTTTTTAACGGAAGATATTTCCTTTTTCACCATAACCCTATATGGGCTTCCAAATATCACTTTGCAAATTCCACAAGAACAGTCTTAGCGAAAGGCTTCTTGAGAGGAACGCAGTAACTCTGTGAGATGAATTAAAAGAACACAAAGCAATTTCTCAGAAAGGTTCTTTCCAGTTTTTAACGGAAGATCTTTCCTTTTTCACCATAGCCCTCTATGGGATTCCAAATATCACTTTCAAAATTCCAGAAGAACAGTCTTAGCGAAAGGCTTCTTGAGGGGAAAGCTGTAACTCTGTGAGATGAATTAACAGAACACAAAGTAGTTTCTCAGAAAGATTCTTTCCAGTTTTTAACGGAAGATATTCCCTTTTTCACCATAGCCCTCTATGGGCTTCCAATATCACTTTGAAAAATCCACAAGAAGAATCTTAGAGAATGGCTTCCTTCTGGGAAAGCAGTAACTCTGTGAGATGAATTAATAGAACACAGAGCAGTTTCTCAGAAAGCCTCTTTCAGTTTTTAACAAAAGATATTTCCTTTTTCACCATAGCCCTCTATGGGCTTCCAAATATCACTTTGAAATTCCACAAGAAGTGTCTTCGCGAAAGGCCTCTTGAGGGCAAAGCTGTAACACTGTGAGATGAATTAACAGAACACAAAGTAGTTTCTCAGAATGCTTCTTTTCAGTTTTTATCTTAGGATATTTCCTTTTTCACCTTAGCCCTCTATGGGCTTGAAAATATCACTATGAAATTTCCACATGAAGAGTCTCAGCGAAAGGATTCTTGAGGTGAAAGCAGTGACTCTGTGAGATGAATTAACAGAACACAAAGCAGTTTCTCAGACAGCTTCTTTCCTGTTTTTAAAGGAAGATATTTCCTTTTTCACCGTAGACCTCTACGGGCTTCCAAATAACACTTTGCCAATTCCACAAGAAGAGTCTTAGCGAAAGGCATCTTGAAGGGAAGGCTGTAACTCTGTGAGATGAATTAACAGGACACAAAGCAGTTTCTCATAAAGCTTCCTTCCAGTTTTTATCGGAAGATATTTCCTTTTAAAACGTAGCCCTGTATGGACTTCCAGATATCAATGTGCAAATTCCAGAAGAACAGTCTTAGCGAAAGGCTTCTTGAGGGGAAAGCTGTAACTCTGCGAGATGAATTAACAGAACACAGAGCAGTTTCTCAGAAAGCTTCTTTCCAGTTTTTAACGGAAGATATTTCCTTTTTCACCATAGGACTCTATGGGCTTCCAGATATCACCTTGAATATTCCACAAGAACAGACTTAGCGAAAGGCTTCCTGAAGGGAATGCTGTAACACTGTGAGATGAATTAACAGAACACAGAGCAGTTTCTCAGAAAGCTTCTTTACAGTTTTTAACGGTAGATATTTCCTTTTTCACCTTAACCCTCTAAGGGCTTCCAAATATCACTTTGCAAATTGCATAAGAACAGTGTTAGCGAAAGGCTTTTTGAGGAGAAAGCAGTAACTGTGAGTTGAATTAACCGAACACAAAGCAGTTTCTCAGGAAGCTTCTTTCCAGTTTTTAAGGGAAGATTTTCCTTTTTCACCATAACCCTCTATGGGCTTCCAAATATCACTTTTCAAATTCCACAAGAACAGTCTTAGCGAAAGGCTTCTTGAGGGGAACGCAGTAACTCTGTGAGATGAATTAAGAGAATACAGAGCAGTTTCTCAGAAAGTTTCTCTTCAGTTTTTATCTTAGGATATCTCCTTTTTCACCATAGCCCTCTGTGGGCTTCGAAATATCACTTTGCAAATTCCACATGAAGAGTCTTAGGGAAAGGCTTCATGAGGGGAAAGATGTAAGTCTCTGAGATGAATTAACAGAACACAAAGTAGTTTCTCAGAAATCTTCTTCCAGATTTTAACGGAAGATACTTCCTTTTTCACCATAGCCCCCTATGGGCTTCCAAATATCACTTTCGAAATTCCACAAGATCTGCCTTAGCTAAAGGTTACTTGAGGAGAGATTTGTAACACTGTGAGATGAATTAACAGAACACAAAGCAGATTCTCAGAAAGCTTCTTTCCACTTTTTAACGGAAGATATTTCTTTTTTCACCATAGCCCTCTATGGGCTTCCAAATATCACTTTGCAAATTCCCCAAGAACAGTCTTAGCGAAAGACTGCTTGAGGGGAAACCTGTACCTCTTGAGATGAATTAGCAGAACACAAAGCAGTTTCTCAGAAAGCTTCTTTCCTGTTTTTTAACGGAAGTTATTTCCTTTTTCACCGTAGCCCTCTATGGGCTTCCAAATATCACTTTCCAAATTCCAGAAGCACAGTCTTAGCGAAAACTTCTTGAGGAGAAAGCTGTATCTCTGTGAGATGAATTAACAGAACACAAAGCAGTTTCTCAGAAAGCTTCTTTCCAGTTTTTAACAGAAGATATTTCCTTTTTCATCATATCCTTCTATGGCTTTACAAATATCACTTTGAAATTCCACAAGAACAGTCTTAGCGAAAGGCTTCTTGTGGAGAAAGCTGTAACCCTGTGAGATGAATTAACAGAACACAAGGCAGTTTCTCAGAAAGCTTCTTTTCAGTTTTTATCTTAGGATATTTCCTTTTTCACCATAGCCCACTATGGGCTTCCAAATGTCACTTTGCAAATTCCACAAGAACAGTCTTAGCGAAAGGCTTCTAGAGGGGCAAGCTGTAACTCTGTGAGATGAACTAAGAGAACACAAAGCAGTTTCTCAGAATGCTTCTTTCCAGTTTTTAACGGAAGATATTTCCTTTTTCACCATAACCCTATATGGGCTTCCAAATATCACTTTGCAAATTCCACAAGAACAGTCTTAGCGAAAGGCTTCTTGAGAGGAACGCAGTAACTCTGTGAGATGAATTAAAAGAACACAAAGCAATTTCTCAGAAAGGTTCTTTCCAGTTTTTAACGGAAGATCTTTCCTTTTTCACCATAGCCCTCTATGGGATTCCAAATATCACTTTCAAAATTCCAGAAGAACAGTCTTAGCGAAAGGCTTCTTGAGGGGAAAGCTGTAACTCTGTGAGATGAATTAACAGAACACAAAGTAGTTTCTCAGAAAGATTCTTTCCAGTTTTTAACGGAAGATATTCCCTTTTTCACCATAGCCCTCTATGGGCTTCCAATATCACTTTGAAAAATCCACAAGAAGAATCTTAGAGAATGGCTTCCTTCTGGGAAAGCAGTAACTCTGTGAGATGAATTAATAGAACACAGAGCAGTTTCTCAGAAAGCCTCTTTCAGTTTTTAACAAAAGATATTTCCTTTTTCACCATAGCCCTCTATGGGCTTCCAAATATCACTTTGAAATTCCACAAGAAGTGTCTTCGCGAAAGGCCTCTTGAGGGCAAAGCTGTAACACTGTGAGATGAATTAACAGAACACAAAGTAGTTTCTCAGAATGCTTCTTTTCAGTTTTTATCTTAGGATATTTCCTTTTTCACCTTAGCCCTCTATGGGCTTGAAAATATCACTATGAAATTTCCACATGAAGAGTCTCAGCGAAAGGATTCTTGAGGTGAAAGCAGTGACTCTGTGAGATGAATTAACAGAACACAAAGCAGTTTCTCAGACAGCTTCTTTCCTGTTTTTAAAGGAAGATATTTCCTTTTTCACCGTAGACCTCTACGGGCTTCCAAATAACACTTTGCCAATTCCACAAGAAGAGTCTTAGCGAAAGGCATCTTGAAGGGAAGGCTGTAACTCTGTGAGATGAATTAACAGGACACAAAGCAGTTTCTCATAAAGCTTCCTTCCAGTTTTTATCGGAAGATATTTCCTTTTAAAACGTAGCCCTGTATGGACTTCCAGATATCAATGTGCAAATTCCAGAAGAACAGTCTTAGCGAAAGGCTTCTTGAGGGGAAAGCTGTAACTCTGCGAGATGAATTAACAGAACACAGAGCAGTTTCTCAGAAAGCTTCTTTCCAGTTTTTAACGGAAGATATTTCCTTTTTCACCATAGGACTCTATGGGCTTCCAGATATCACCTTGAATATTCCACAAGAACAGACTTAGCGAAAGGCTTCCTGAAGGGAATGCTGTAACACTGTGAGATGAATTAACAGAACACAGAGCAGTTTCTCAGAAAGCTTCTTTACAGTTTTTAACGGTAGATATTTCCTTTTTCACCTTAACCCTCTAAGGGCTTCCAAATATCACTTTGCAAATTGCATAAGAACAGTGTTAGCGAAAGGCTTTTTGAGGAGAAAGCAGTAACTGTGAGTTGAATTAACCGAACACAAAGCAGTTTCTCAGGAAGCTTCTTTCCAGTTTTTAAGGGAAGATTTTCCTTTTTCACCATAACCCTCTATGGGCTTCCAAATATCACTTTTCAAATTCCACAAGAACAGTCTTAGCGAAAGGCTTCTTGAGGGGAACGCAGTAACTCTGTGAGATGAATTAAGAGAATACAGAGCAGTTTCTCAGAAAGTTTCTCTTCAGTTTTTATCTTAGGATATCTCCTTTTTCACCATAGCCCTCTGTGGGCTTCGAAATATCACTTTGCAAATTCCACATGAAGAGTCTTAGGGAAAGGCTTCATGAGGGGAAAGATGTAAGTCTCTGAGATGAATTAACAGAACACAAAGTAGTTTCTCAGAAATCTTCTTCCAGATTTTAACGGAAGATACTTCCTTTTTCACCATAGCCCCCTATGGGCTTCCAAATATCACTTTCGAAATTCCACAAGATCTGCCTTAGCTAAAGGTTACTTGAGGAGAGATTTGTAACACTGTGAGATGAATTAACAGAACACAAAGCAGATTCTCAGAAAGCTTCTTTCCACTTTTTAACGGAAGATATTTCTTTTTTCACCATAGCCCTCTATGGGCTTCCAAATATCACTTTGCAAATTCCCCAAGAACAGTCTTAGCGAAAGACTGCTTGAGGGGAAAGCTGTAACTCTTGAGATGAATTAGCAGAACACAAAGCAGTTTCTCAGAAAGCTTCTTTCCTGTGTTTTAACGGAAGTTATTTCCTTTTTCACCGTAGCCCTCTATGGGCTTCCAAATATCACTTTCCAAATTCCAGAAGCACAGTCTTAGCGAAAACTTCTTGAGGAGAAAGCTGTATCTCTGTGAGATGAATTAACAGAACACAAAGCAGTTTCTCAGAAAGCTTCTTTCCAGTTTTTAACAGAAGATATTTCCTTTTTCATCATATCCTTCTATGGCTTTACAAATATCACTTTGAAATTCCACAAGAACAGTCTTAGCGAAAGGCTTCTTGTGGAGAAAGCTGTAACCCTGTGAGATGAATTAACAGAACACAAGGCAGTTTCTCAGAAAGCTTCTTTTCAGTTTTTATCTTAGGATATTTCCTTTTTCACCATAGCCCACTATGGGCTTCCAAATGTCACTTTGCAAATTCCACAAGTACAGTCTTAGCGAAAGGCTTCTAGAGGGGCAAGCTGTAACTCTGTGAGATGAACTAAGAGAACACAAAGCAGTTTCTCAGAATGCTTCTTTCCAGTTTTTAACGGAAGATATTTCCTTTTTCACCATAACCCTATATGGGCTTCCAAATATCACTTTGCAAATTCCACAAGAACAGTCTTAGCGAAAGGCTTCTTGAGAGGAACGCAGTACCTCTGTGAGATGAATTAAAAGAACACAAAGCAATTTCTCAGAAAGGTTCTTTCCAGTTTTTAACGGAAGATCTTTCCTTTTTCAACATAGCCCTCTATGGGATTCCAAATATCACTTTCAAAATTCCAGAAGAACAGTCTTAGCGAAAGGCTTCTTGAGGGGAAAGCTGTAACTCTGTGAGATGAATTAACAGAACACAAAGTAGTTTCTCAGAAAGATTCTTTCCAGTTTTTAACGGAAGATATTCCCTTTTTCACCATAGCCCTCTATGGGCTTCCAATATCACTTTGAAAAATCCACAAGAAGAATCTTAGAGAATGGCTTCCTTCTGGGAAAGCAGTAACTCTGTGAGATGAATTAATAGAACACAGAGCAGTTTCTCAGAAAGCCTCTTTCAGTTTTTAACAAAAGATATTTCCTTTTTCACCATAGCCCTCTATGGGCTTCCAAATATCACTTTGCAAATTCCACAAGAAGTGTCTTCGCGAAAGGCCTCTTGAGGGCAAAGCTGTAACACTGTGAGATGAATTAACAGAACACAAAGTAGTTTCTCAGAATGCTTCTTTTCAGTTTTTATCTTAGGATATTTCCTTTTTCACCTTAGCCCTCTATGGGCTTGAAAATATCACTATGAAATTTCCACATGAAGAGTCTCAGCGAAAGGATTCTTGAGGTGAAAGCAGTGACTCTGTGAGATGAATTAACAGAACACAAAGCAGTTTCTCAGACAGCTTCTTTCCTGTTTTTAAAGGAAGATATTTCCTTTTTCACCGTAGACCTCTACGGGCTTCCAAATAACACTTTGCCAATTCCACAAGAAGAGTCTTAGCGAAAGGCATCTTGAAGGGAAGGCTGTAACTCTGTGAGATGAATTAACAGGACACAAAGCAGTTTCTCATAAAGCTTCCTTCCAGTTTTTATCGGAAGATATTTCCTTTTAAAACGTAGCCCTGTATGGACTTCCAGATATCAATGTGCAAATTCCAGAAGAACAGTCTTAGCGAAAGGCTTCTTGAGGGGAAAGCTGTAACTCTGCGAGATGAATTAACAGAACACAGAGCAGTTTCTCAGAAAGCTTCTTTCCAGTTTTTAACGGAAGATATTTCCTTTTTCACCATAGGACTCTATGGGCTTCCAGATATCACCTTGAATATTCCACAAGAACAGACTTAGCGAAAGGCTTCCTGAAGGGAATGCTGTAACACTGTGAGATGAATTAACAGAACACAGAGCAGTTTCTCAGAAAGCTTCTTTACAGTTTTTAACGGTAGATATTTCCTTTTTCACCTTAACCCTCTAAGGGCTTCCAAATATCACTTTGCAAATTGCATAAGAACAGTGTTAGCGAAAGGCTTTTTGAGGAGAAAGCAGTAACTGTGAGTTGAATTAACCGAACACAAAGCAGTTTCTCAGGAAGCTTCTTTCCAGTTTTTAAGGGAAGATTTTCCTTTTTCACCATAACCCTCTATGGGCTTCCAAATATCACTTTTCAAATTCCACAAGAACAGTCTTAGCGAAAGGCTTCTTGAGGGGAACGCAGTAACTCTGTGAGATGAATTAAGAGAATACAGAGCAGTTTCTCAGAAAGTTTCTCTTCAGTTTTTATCTTAGGATATCTCCTTTTTCACCATAGCCCTCTGTGGGCTTCGAAATATCACTTTGCAAATTCCACATGAAGAGTCTTAGGGAAAGGCTTCATGAGGGGAAAGATGTAAGTCTCTGAGATGAATTAACAGAACACAAAGTAGTTTCTCAGAAATCTTCTTCCAGATTTTAACGGAAGATACTTCCTTTTTCACCATAGCCCCCTATGGGCTTCCAAATATCACTTTCGAAATTCCACAAGATCTGCCTTAGCTAAAGGTTACTTGAGGAGAGATTTGTAACACTGTGAGATGAATTAACAGAACACAAAGCAGATTCTCAGAAAGCTTCTTTCCACTTTTTAACGGAAGATATTTCTTTTTTCACCATAGCCCTCTATGGGCTTCCAAATATCACTTTGCAAATTCCCCAAGAACAGTCTTAGCGAAAGACTGCTTGAGGGGAAACCTGTACCTCTTGAGATGAATTAGCAGAACACAAAGCAGTTTCTCAGAAAGCTTCTTTCCTGTTTTTTAACGGAAGTTATTTCCTTTTTCACCGTAGCCCTCTATGGGCTTCCAAATATCACTTTCCAAATTCCAGAAGCACAGTCTTAGCGAAAACTTCTTGAGGAGAAAGCTGTATCTCTGTGAGATGAATTAACAGAACACAAAGCAGTTTCTCAGAAAGCTTCTTTCCAGTTTTTAACAGAAGATATTTCCTTTTTCATCATATCCTTCTATGGCTTTACAAATATCACTTTGAAATTCCACAAGAACAGTCTTAGCGAAAGGCTTCTTGTGGAGAAAGCTGTAACCCTGTGAGATGAATTAACAGAACACAAGGCAGTTTCTCAGAAAGCTTCTTTTCAGTTTTTATCTTAGGATATTTCCTTTTTCACCATAGCCCACTATGGGCTTCCAAATGTCACTTTGCAAATTCCACAAGAACAGTCTTAGCGAAAGGCTTCTAGAGGGGCAAGCTGTAACTCTGTGAGATGAACTAAGAGAACACAAAGCAGTTTCTCAGAATGCTTCTTTCCAGTTTTTAACGGAAGATATTTCCTTTTTCACCATAACCCTATATGGGCTTCCAAATATCACTTTGCAAATTCCACAAGAACAGTCTTAGCGAAAGGCTTCTTGAGAGGAACGCAGTAACTCTGTGAGATGAATTAAAAGAACACAAAGCAATTTCTCAGAAAGGTTCTTTCCAGTTTTTAACGGAAGATCTTTCCTTTTTCACCATAGCCCTCTATGGGATTCCAAATATCACTTTCAAAATTCCAGAAGAACAGTCTTAGCGAAAGGCTTCTTGAGGGGAAAGCTGTAACTCTGTGAGATGAATTAACAGAACACAAAGTAGTTTCTCAGAAAGATTCTTTCCAGTTTTTAACGGAAGATATTCCCTTTTTCACCATAGCCCTCTATGGGCTTCCAATATCACTTTGAAAAATCCACAAGAAGAATCTTAGAGAATGGCTTCCTTCTGGGAAAGCAGTAACTCTGTGAGATGAATTAATAGAACACAGAGCAGTTTCTCAGAAAGCCTCTTTCAGTTTTTAACAAAAGATATTTCCTTTTTCACCATAGCCCTCTATGGGCTTCCAAATATCACTTTGAAATTCCACAAGAAGTGTCTTCGCGAAAGGCCTCTTGAGGGCAAAGCTGTAACACTGTGAGATGAATTAACAGAACACAAAGTAGTTTCTCAGAATGCTTCTTTTCAGTTTTTATCTTAGGATATTTCCTTTTTCACCTTAGCCCTCTATGGGCTTGAAAATATCACTATGAAATTTCCACATGAAGAGTCTCAGCGAAAGGATTCTTGAGGTGAAAGCAGTGACTCTGTGAGATGAATTAACAGAACACAAAGCAGTTTCTCAGACAGCTTCTTTCCTGTTTTTAAAGGAAGATATTTCCTTTTTCACCGTAGACCTCTACGGGCTTCCAAATAACACTTTGCCAATTCCACAAGAAGAGTCTTAGCGAAAGGCATCTTGAAGGGAAGGCTGTAACTCTGTGAGATGAATTAACAGGACACAAAGCAGTTTCTCATAAAGCTTCCTTCCAGTTTTTATCGGAAGATATTTCCTTTTAAAACGTAGCCCTGTATGGACTTCCAGATATCAATGTGCAAATTCCAGAAGAACAGTCTTAGCGAAAGGCTTCTTGAGGGGAAAGCTGTAACTCTGCGAGATGAATTAACAGAACACAGAGCAGTTTCTCAGAAAGCTTCTTTCCAGTTTTTAACGGAAGATATTTCCTTTTTCACCATAGGACTCTATGGGCTTCCAGATATCACCTTGAATATTCCACAAGAACAGACTTAGCGAAAGGCTTCCTGAAGGGAATGCTGTAACACTGTGAGATGAATTAACAGAACACAGAGCAGTTTCTCAGAAAGCTTCTTTACAGTTTTTAACGGTAGATATTTCCTTTTTCACCTTAACCCTCTAAGGGCTTCCAAATATCACTTTGCAAATTGCATAAGAACAGTGTTAGCGAAAGGCTTTTTGAGGAGAAAGCAGTAACTGTGAGTTGAATTAACCGAACACAAAGCAGTTTCTCAGGAAGCTTCTTTCCAGTTTTTAAGGGAAGATTTTCCTTTTTCACCATAACCCTCTATGGGCTTCCAAATATCACTTTTCAAATTCCACAAGAACAGTCTTAGCGAAAGGCTTCTTGAGGGGAACGCAGTAACTCTGTGAGATGAATTAAGAGAATACAGAGCAGTTTCTCAGAAAGTTTCTCTTCAGTTTTTATCTTAGGATATCTCCTTTTTCACCATAGCCCTCTGTGGGCTTCGAAATATCACTTTGCAAATTCCACATGAAGAGTCTTAGGGAAAGGCTTCATGAGGGGAAAGATGTAAGTCTCTGAGATGAATTAACAGAACACAAAGTAGTTTCTCAGAAATCTTCTTCCAGATTTTAACGGAAGATACTTCCTTTTTCACCATAGCCCCCTATGGGCTTCCAAATATCACTTTCGAAATTCCACAAGATCTGCCTTAGCTAAAGGTTACTTGAGGAGAGATTTGTAACACTGTGAGATGAATTAACAGAACACAAAGCAGATTCTCAGAAAGCTTCTTTCCACTTTTTAACGGAAGATATTTCTTTTTTCACCATAGCCCTCTATGGGCTTCCAAATATCACTTTGCAAATTCCCCAAGAACAGTCTTAGCGAAAGACTGCTTGAGGGGAAAGCTGTAACTCTTGAGATGAATTAGCAGAACACAAAGCAGTTTCTCAGAAAGCTTCTTTCCTGTGTTTTAACGGAAGTTATTTCCTTTTTCACCGTAGCCCTCTATGGGCTTCCAAATATCACTTTCCAAATTCCAGAAGCACAGTCTTAGCGAAAACTTCTTGAGGAGAAAGCTGTATCTCTGTGAGATGAATTAACAGAACACAAAGCAGTTTCTCAGAAAGCTTCTTTCCAGTTTTTAACAGAAGATATTTCCTTTTTCATCATATCCTTCTATGGCTTTACAAATATCACTTTGAAATTCCACAAGAACAGTCTTAGCGAAAGGCTTCTTGTGGAGAAAGCTGTAACCCTGTGAGATGAATTAACAGAACACAAGGCAGTTTCTCAGAAAGCTTCTTTTCAGTTTTTATCTTAGGATATTTCCTTTTTCACCATAGCCCACTATGGGCTTCCAAATGTCACTTTGCAAATTCCACAAGTACAGTCTTAGCGAAAGGCTTCTAGAGGGGCAAGCTGTAACTCTGTGAGATGAACTAAGAGAACACAAAGCAGTTTCTCAGAATGCTTCTTTCCAGTTTTTAACGGAAGATATTTCCTTTTTCACCATAACCCTATATGGGCTTCCAAATATCACTTTGCAAATTCCACAAGAACAGTCTTAGCGAAAGGCTTCTTGAGAGGAACGCAGTACCTCTGTGAGATGAATTAAAAGAACACAAAGCAATTTCTCAGAAAGGTTCTTTCCAGTTTTTAACGGAAGATCTTTCCTTTTTCAACATAGCCCTCTATGGGATTCCAAATATCACTTTCAAAATTCCAGAAGAACAGTCTTAGCGAAAGGCTTCTTGAGGGGAAAGCTGTAACTCTGTGAGATGAATTAACAGAACACAAAGTAGTTTCTCAGAAAGATTCTTTCCAGTTTTTAACGGAAGATATTCCCTTTTTCACCATAGCCCTCTATGGGCTTCCAATATCACTTTGAAAAATCCACAAGAAGAATCTTAGAGAATGGCTTCCTTCTGGGAAAGCAGTAACTCTGTGAGATGAATTAATAGAACACAGAGCAGTTTCTCAGAAAGCCTCTTTCAGTTTTTAACAAAAGATATTTCCTTTTTCACCATAGCCCTCTATGGGCTTCCAAATATCACTTTGCAAATTCCACAAGAAGTGTCTTCGCGAAAGGCCTCTTGAGGGCAAAGCTGTAACACTGTGAGATGAATTAACAGAACACAAAGTAGTTTCTCAGAATGCTTCTTTTCAGTTTTTATCTTAGGATATTTCCTTTTTCACCTTAGCCCTCTATGGGCTTGAAAATATCACTATGAAATTTCCACATGAAGAGTCTCAGCGAAAGGATTCTTGAGGTGAAAGCAGTGACTCTGTGAGATGAATTAACAGAACACAAAGCAGTTTCTCAGAAAGCTTCTTTCCAGTTTTTAAAGGAAGATATTTCCTTTTTCACCGTAGACCTCTACGGGCTTCCAAATAACACTTTGCCAATTCCACAAGAAGAGTCTTAGCGAAAGGCATCTTGAAGGGAAGGCTGTAACTCTGTGAGATGAATTAACAGGACACAAAGCAGTTTCTCATAAAGCTTCCTTCCAGTTTTTATCGGAAGATATTTCCTTTTACACCGTAGCCCTGTATGGACTTCCAGATATCAATGTGCAAATTTCACAAGAACAGTCTTAGCGAAAGGCTTCTTGAGGGGAAAGCTGTAACTCTGCGAGATGAATTAACAGAACACAGAGCAGTTTCTCAGAAAGCTTCTTTCCAGTTTTTAACGGAAGATATTTCCTTTTTCACCATAGCACTCTATGGGCTTCCAGATATCACCTTGAATATTCCACAAGAACAGACTTAGCGAAAGGCTTCCTGAAGGGAATGCTGTAACACTGTGAGATGAATTAACAGAACACAGAGCAGTTTCTCAGAAAGCTTCTTTACAGTTTTTAACGGTAGATATTTCCTTTTTCACCTTAACCCTCTAAGGGCTTCCAAATATCACTTTGCAAATTGCATAAGAACAGTGTTAGCGAAAGGCTTTTTGAGGAGAAAGCAGTAACTGTGAGTTGAATTAACCGAACACAAAGCAGTTTCTCAGGAAGCTTCTTTCCAGTTTTTAAGGGAAGATTTTCCTTTTTCACCATAACCCTCTATGGGCTTCCAAATATCACTTTTCAAATTCCACAAGAACAGTCTTAGCGAAAGGCTTCTTGAGGGGAACGCAGTAACTCTGTGAGATGAATTAAGAGAATACAGAGCAGTTTCTCAGAAAGTTTCTCTTCAGTTTTTATCTTAGGATATCTCCTTTTTCACCATAGCCCTCTGTGGGCTTCGAAATATCACTTTGCAAATTCCACAAGAAGAGTCTTAGGGAAAGGCTTCATGAGGGGAAAGATGTAAGTCTCTGAGATGAATTAACAGAACACAAAGTAGTTTCTCAGAAATCTTCTTCCAGATTTTAACGGAAGATACTTCCTTTTTCACCATAGCCCCCTATGGGCTTCCAAATATCACTTTCGAAATTCCACAAGATCTGCCTTAGCTAAAGGTTACTTGAGGAGAGATTTGTAACACTGTGAGATGAATTAACAGAACACAAAGCAGATTCTCAGAAAGCTTCTTTCCACTTTTTAACGGAAGATATTTCTTTTTTCACCATAGCCCTCTATGGGCTTCCAAATATCACTTTGCAAATTCCCCAAGAACAGTCTTAGCGAAAGACTGCTTGAGGGGAAAGCTGTAACTCTTGAGATGAATTAGCAGAACACAAAGCAGTTTCTCAGAAAGCTTCTTTCCTGTGTTTTAACGGAAGTTATTTCCTTTTTCACCGTAGCCCTCTATGGGCTTCCAAATATCACTTTCCAAATTCCAGAAGCACAGTCTTAGCGAAAACTTCTTGAGGAGAAAGCTGTATCTCTGTGAGATGAATTAACAGAACACAAAGCAGTTTCTCAGAAAGCTTCTTTCCAGTTTTTAACAGAAGATATTTCCTTTTTCATCATATCCTTCTATGGCTTTACAAATATCACTTTGAAATTCCACAAGAACAGTCTTAGCGAAAGGCTTCTTGTGGAGAAAGCTGTAACCCTGTGAGATGAATTAACAGAACACAAGGCAGTTTCTCAGAAAGCTTCTTTTCAGTTTTTATCTTAGGATATTTCCTTTTTCACCATAGCCCACTATGGGCTTCCAAATGTCACTTTGCAAATTCCACAAGTACAGTCTTAGCGAAAGGCTTCTAGAGGGGCAAGCTGTAACTCTGTGAGATGAACTAAGAGAACACAAAGCAGTTTCTCAGAATGCTTCTTTCCAGTTTTTAACGGAAGATATTTCCTTTTTCACCATAACCCTATATGGGCTTCCAAATATCACTTTGCAAATTCCACAAGAACAGTCTTAGCGAAAGGCTTCTTGAGAGGAACGCAGTACCTCTGTGAGATGAATTAAAAGAACACAAAGCAATTTCTCAGAAAGGTTCTTTCCAGTTTTTAACGGAAGATCTTTCCTTTTTCAACATAGCCCTCTATGGGATTCCAAATATCACTTTCAAAATTCCAGAAGAACAGTCTTAGCGAAAGGCTTCTTGAGGGGAAAGCTGTAACTCTGTGAGATGAATTAACAGAACACAAAGTAGTTTCTCAGAAAGATTCTTTCCAGTTTTTAACGGAAGATATTCCCTTTTTCACCATAGCCCTCTATGGGCTTCCAATATCACTTTGAAAAATCCACAAGAAGAATCTTAGAGAATGGCTTCCTTCTGGGAAAGCAGTAACTCTGTGAGATGAATTAATAGAACACAGAGCAGTTTCTCAGAAAGCCTCTTTCAGTTTTTAACAAAAGATATTTCCTTTTTCACCATAGCCCTCTATGGGCTTCCAAATATCACTTTGCAAATTCCACAAGAAGTGTCTTCGCGAAAGGCCTCTTGAGGGCAAAGCTGTAACACTGTGAGATGAATTAACAGAACACAAAGTAGTTTCTCAGAATGCTTCTTTTCAGTTTTTATCTTAGGATATTTCCTTTTTCACCTTAGCCCTCTATGGGCTTGAAAATATCACTATGAAATTTCCACATGAAGAGTCTCAGCGAAAGGATTCTTGAGGTGAAAGCAGTGACTCTGTGAGATGAATTAACAGAACACAAAGCAGTTTCTCAGAAAGCTTCTTTCCAGTTTTTAAAGGAAGATATTTCCTTTTTCACCGTAGACCTCTACGGGCTTCCAAATAACACTTTGCCAATTCCACAAGAAGAGTCTTAGCGAAAGGCATCTTGAAGGGAAGGCTGTAACTCTGTGAGATGAATTAACAGGACACAAAGCAGTTTCTCATAAAGCTTCCTTCCAGTTTTTATCGGAAGATATTTCCTTTTACACCGTAGCCCTGTATGGACTTCCAGATATCAATGTGCAAATTTCACAAGAACAGTCTTAGCGAAAGGCTTCTTGAGGGGAAAGCTGTAACTCTGCGAGATGAATTAACAGAACACAGAGCAGTTTCTCAGAAAGCTTCTTTCCAGTTTTTAACGGAAGATATTTCCTTTTTCACCATAGCACTCTATGGGCTTCCAGATATCACCTTGAATATTCCACAAGAACAGACTTAGCGAAAGGCTTCCTGAAGGGAATGCTGTAACACTGTGAGATGAATTAACAGAACACAGAGCAGTTTCTCAGAAAGCTTCTTTACAGTTTTTAACGGTAGATATTTCCTTTTTCACCTTAACCCTCTAAGGGCTTCCAAATATCACTTTGCAAATTGCATAAGAACAGTGTTAGCGAAAGGCTTTTTGAGGAGAAAGCAGTAACTGTGAGTTGAATTAACCGAACACAAAGCAGTTTCTCAGGAAGCTTCTTTCCAGTTTTTAAGGGAAGATTTTCCTTTTTCACCATAACCCTCTATGGGCTTCCAAATATCACTTTTCAAATTCCACAAGAACAGTCTTAGCGAAAGGCTTCTTGAGGGGAACGCAGTAACTCTGTGAGATGAATTAAGAGAATACAGAGCAGTTTCTCAGAAAGTTTCTCTTCAGTTTTTATCTTAGGATATCTCCTTTTTCACCATAGCCCTCTGTGGGCTTCGAAATATCACTTTGCAAATTCCACAAGAAGAGTCTTAGGGAAAGGCTTCATGAGGGGAAAGATGTAAGTCTCTGAGATGAATTAACAGAACACAAAGTAGTTTCTCAGAAATCTTCTTCCAGATTTTAACGGAAGATACTTCCTTTTTCACCATAGCCCCCTATGGGCTTCCAAATATCACTTTCGAAATTCCACAAGATCTGCCTTAGCTAAAGGTTACTTGAGGAGAGATTTGTAACACTGTGAGATGAATTAACAGAACACAAAGCAGATTCTCAGAAAGCTTCTTTCCACTTTTTAACGGAAGATATTTCTTTTTTCACCATAGCCCTCTATGGGCTTCCAAATATCACTTTGCAAATTCCCCAAGAACAGTCTTAGCGAAAGACTGCTTGAGGGGAAAGCTGTAACTCTTGAGATGAATTAGCAGAACACAAAGCAGTTTCTCAGAAAGCTTCTTTCCTGTTTTTTAACGGAAGTTATTTCCTTTTTCACCGTAGCCCTCTATGGGCTTCCAAATATCACTTTCCAAATTCCAGAAGCACAGTCTTAGCGAAAACTTCTTGAGGAGAAAGCTGTATCTCTGTGAGATGAATTAACAGAACACAAAGCAGTTTCTCAGAAAGCTTCTTTCCAGTTTTTAACAGAAGATATTTCCTTTTTCATCATATCCTTCTATGGCTTTACAAATATCACTTTGAAATTCCACAAGAACAGTCTTAGCGAAAGGCTTCTTGTGGAGAAAGCTGTAACCCTGTGAGATGAATTAACAGAACACAAGGCAGTTTCTCAGAAAGCTTCTTTTCAGTTTTTATCTTAGGATATTTTCTTTTTCACCATAGCCCACTATGGGCTTCCAAATGTCACTTTGCAAATTCCACAAGAACAGTCTTAGCGAAAGGCTTCTAGAGGGGCAAGCTGTAACTCTGTGAGATGAACTAAGAGAACACAAAGCAGTTTCTCAGAATGCTTCTTTCCAGTTTTTAACGGAAGATATTTCCTTTTTCACCATAACCCTATATGGGCTTCCAAATATCACTTTGCAAATTCCACAAGAACAGTCTTAGCGAAAGGCTTCTTGAGAGGAACGCAGTAACTCTGTGAGATGAATTAAAAGAACACAAAGCAATTTCTCAGAAAGGTTCTTTCCAGTTTTTAACGGAAGATCTTTCCTTTTTCACCATAGCCCTCTATGGGATTCCAAATATCACTTTCAAAATTCCAGAAGAACAGTCTTAGCGAAAGGCTTCTTGAGGGGAAAGCTGTAACTCTGTGAGATGAATTAACAGAACACGAAGTAGTTTCTCAGAAAGATTCTTTCCAGTTTTTAACGGAAGATATTCCCTTTTTCACCATAGCCCTCTATGGGCTTCCAATATCACTTTGAAAAATCCACAAGAAGAATCTTAGAGAATGGCTTCTTTCTGGGAAAGCAGTAACTCTGTGAGATGAATTAATAGAACACAGAGCAGTTTCTCAGAAAGCCTCTTTCAGTTTTTAACAAAAGATATTTCCTTTTTCACCATAGCCCTCTATGGGCTTCCAAATATCACTTTGCAAATTCCACAAGAAGTGTCTTCGCGAAAGGCTTCTTGAGGGCAAAGCTGTAACACTGTGAGATGAATTAACAGAACACAAAGTAGTTTCTCAGAATGCTTCTTTTCAGTTTTTATCTTAGGATATTTCCTTTTTCACCTTAGCCCTCTATGGGCTTGAAAATATCACTATGAAATTTCCACATGAAGAGTCTCAGCGAAAGGATTCTTGAGGTGAAAGCAGTGACTCTGTGAGATGAATTAACAGAACACAAAGCAGTTTCTCAGAAAGCTTCTTTCCAGTTTTTAAAGGAAGATATTTCCTTTTTCACCGTAGACCTCTACGGGCTTCCAAATAACACTTTGCCAATTCCACAAGAAGAGTCTTAGCGAAAGGCATCTTGAAGGGAAGGCTGTAACTCTGTGAGATGAATTAACAGGACACAAAGCAGTTTCTCATAAAGCTTCCTTCCAGTTTTTATCGGAAGATATTTCCTTTTACACCGTAGCCCTGTATGGACTTCCAGATATCAATGTGCAAATTTCACAAGAACAGTCTTAGCGAAAGGCTTCTTGAGGGGAAAGCTGTAACTCTGTGAGATGAATTAACAGAACACAGAGCAGTTTCTCAGAAAGCTTCTTTCCAGTTTTTAACGGAAGATATTTCCTTTTTCACCATAGCACTCTATGGGCTTCCAGATATCACCTTGAATATTCCACAAGAACAGACTTAGCGAAAGGCTTCCTGAAGGGAATGCTGTAACACTGTGAGATGAATTAACAGAACACAGAGCAGTTTCTCAGAAAGCTTCTTTACAGTTTTTAACGGTAGATATTTCCTTTTTCACCTTAACCCTCTAAGGGCTTCCAAATATCACTTTGCAAATTGCATAAGAACAGTGTTAGCGAAAGGCTTTTTGAGGAGAAAGCAGTAACTGTGAGTTGAATTAACCGAACACAAAGCAGTTTCTCAGGAAGCTTCTTTCCAGTTTTTAAGGGAAGATTTTCCTTTTTCACCATAACCCTCTATGGGCTTCCAAATATCACTTTTCAAATTCCACAAGAACAGTCTTAGCGAAAGGCTTCTTGAGGGGAACGCAGTAACTCTGTGAGATGAATTAAGAGAATACAGAGCAGTTTCTCAGAAAGTTTCTCTTCAGTTTTTATCTTAGGATATCTCCTTTTTCACCATAGCCCTCTGTGGGCTTCGAAATATCACTTTGCAAATTCCACAAGAAGAGTCTTAGGGAAAGGCTTCATGAGGGGAAAGATGTAAGTCTCTGAGATGAATTAACAGAACACAAAGTAGTTTCTCAGAAATCTTCTTCCAGATTTTAACGGAAGATACTTCCTTTTTCACCATAGCCCCCTATAGGCTTCCAAATATCACTTTCCAAATTCCACAAGATCAGCCTTAGCTAAAGGTTACTTGAGGAGAGATTTGTAACACTGTGAGATGAATTAACAGAACACAAAGCAGATTCTCAGAAAGCTTCTTTCCACTTTTTAACGGAAGATACTTCTTTTTTCACCATAGCCCTCTATGGGCTTCCAAATATCACTTTGCAAATTCCCCAAGAACAGTCTTAGCGAAAGACTGCTTGAGGGGAAAGCTGTAACTCTTGAGATGAATTAGCAGAACAGAAAGCAGTTTCTCAGAAAGCTTCTTTCCTGTTTTTTAACGGAAGTTATTTCCTTTTTCACCGTAGCCCTCTATGGGCTTCCAAATATCACTTTCCAAATTCCACAAGATCAGCCTTAGCTAAAGGTTACTTGAGGAGAGATTTGTAACACTGTGAGATGAATTAACAGAACACAAAGCAGATTCTCAGAAAGCTTCTTTCCACTTTTTAACGGAAGATACTTCTTTTTTCACCATAGCCCTCTATGGGCTTCCAAATATCACTTTGCAAATTCCCCAAGAACAGTCTTAGCGAAAGACTGCTTGAGGGGAAAGCTGTAACTCTTGAGATGAATTAGCAGAACAGAAAGCAGCTTCTCAGAAAGCTTCTTTCCTGTTTTTTAACGGAAGTTATTTCCTTATTCACCGTAGCCCTCTATGGGCTTCCAAATATCACTTTCCAAATTCCAGAAGCACAGTCTTAGCGAAAACTTCTTGAGGAGAAAGCTGTATCTCTGTGAGATGAATTAACAGAACACAAAGCAGTTTCTCAGAAAGCTTCTTTCCAGTTTTTAACGGAAGATATTTCCTTTTTCACCATAGCACTCTATGGGCTTCCAGATATCACCTTGAATATTCCACAAGAACAGACTTAGCGAAAGGCTTCCTGAAGGGAATGCTGTAACACTGTGAGATGAATTAACAGAACACAGAGCAGTTTCTCAGAAAGCTTCTTTACAGTTTTTAACGGTAGATATTTCCTTTTTCACCTTAACCCTCTAAGGGCTTCCAAATATCACTTTGCAAATTGCATAAGAACAGTGTTAGCGAAAGGCTTTTTGAGGAGAAAGCAGTAACTGTGAGTTGAATTAACCGAATACAAAGCAGTTTCTCAGGAAGCTTCTTTCCAGTTTTTAAGGGAAGATTTTCCTTTTTCACCATAACCCTCTATGGGCTTCCAAATATCACTTTTCAAATTCCACAAGAACAGTCTTAGCGAAAGGCTTCTTGAGGGGAATGCAGTAACTCTGTGAGATGAATTAACAGAACACAAAGCAATTTCTCAGAAAGATTCTTCCCAGTTTTTATCTTAGGATATTTCCTTTTTCACCATAGCCCTCTATGGGCTTCCAAATATCACTTTGCAAATTCCCCAAGAACAGTCTTAGCGAAAGACTGCTTGAGGGGAAAGCTGTAACTCTTGAGATGAATTAGCAGAACACAAAGCAGTTTCTCAGAAAGCTTCTTTCCTGTTTTTTAACGGAAGTTATTTCCTTTTTCACCGTAGCCCTCTATGGGCTTCCAAATATCACTTTCCAAATTCCAGAAGCACAGTCTTAGCGAAAACTTCTTGAGGAGAAAGCTGTATCTCTGTGAGATGAATTAACAGAACACAAAGCAGTTTCTCAGAAAGCTTCTTTCCAGTTTTTAACAGAAGATATTTCCTTTTTCATCATATCCTTCTATGGCTTTACAAATATCACTTTGAAATTCCACAAGAACAGTCTTAGCGAAAGGCTTCTTGTGGAGAAAGCTGTAACCCTGTGAGATGAATTAACAGAACACAAGGCAGTTTCTCAGAAAGCTTCTTTTCAGTTTTTATCTTAGGATATTTCCTTTTTCACCATAGCCCACTATGGGCTTCCAAATGTCACTTTGCAAATTCCACAAGAACAGTCTTAGCGAAAGGCTTCTAGAGGGGCAAGCTGTAACTCTGTGAGATGAACTAAGAGAACACAAAGCAGTTTCTCAGAATGCTTCTTTCCAGTTTTTAACGGAAGATATTTCCTTTTTCACCATAACCCTATATGGGCTTCCAAATATCACTTTGCAAATTCCACAAGAACAGTCTTAGCGAAAGGCTTCTTGAGAGGAACGCAGTAACTCTGTGAGATGAATTAAAAGAACACAAAGCAATTTCTCAGAAAGGTTCTTTCCAGTTTTTAACGGAAGATCTTTCCTTTTTCACCATAGCCCTCTATGGGATTCCAAATATCACTTTCAAAATTCCAGAAGAACAGTCTTAGCGAAAGGCTTCTTGAGGGGAAAGCTGTAACTCTGTGAGATGAATTAACAGAACACAAAGTAGTTTCTCAGAAAGATTCTTTCCAGTTTTTAACGGAAGATATTCCCTTTTTCACCATAGCCCTCTATGGGCTTCCAATATCACTTTGAAAAATCCACAAGAAGAATCTTAGAGAATGGCTTCTTTCTGGGAAAGCAGTAACTCTGTGAGATGAATTAATAGAACACAGAGCAGTTTCTCAGAAAGCCTCTTTCAGTTTTTAACAAAAGATATTTCCTTTTTCACCATAGCCCTCTATGGGCTTCCAAATATCACTTTGCAAATTCCACAAGAAGTGTCTTCGCGAAAGGCTTCTTGAGGGCAAAGCTGTAACACTGTGAGATGAATTAACAGAACACAAAGTAGTTTCTCAGAATGCTTCTTTTCAGTTTTTATCTTAGGATATTTCCTTTTTCACCTTAGCCCTCTATGGGCTTGAAAATATCACTATGAAATTTCCACATGAAGAGTCTCAGCGAAAGGATTCTTGAGGTGAAAGCAGTGACTCTGTGAGATGAATTAACAGAACACAAAGCAGTTTCTCAGAAAGCTTCTTTCCAGTTTTTAAAGGAAGATATTTCCTTTTTCACCGTAGACCTCTACGGGCTTCCAAATAACACTTTGCCAATTCCACAAGAAGAGTCTTAGCGAAAGGCATCTTGAAGGGAAGGCTGTAACTCTGTGAGATGAATTAACAGGACACAAAGCAGTTTCTCATAAAGCTTCCTTCCAGTTTTTATCGGAAGATATTTCCTTTTACACCGTAGCCCTGTATGGACTTCCAGATATCAATGTGCAAATTTCACAAGAACAGTCTTAGCGAAAGGCTTCTTGAGGGGAAAGCTGTAACTCTGTGAGATGAATTAACAGAACACAGAGCAGTTTCTCAGAAAGCTTCTTTCCAGTTTTTAACGGAAGATATTTCCTTTTTCACCGTAGCACTCTATGGGCTTCCAGATATCACCTTGAATATTCCACAAGAACAGACTTAGCGAAAGGCTTCCTGAAGGGAATGCTGTAACACTGTGAGATGAATTAACAGAACACAGAGCAGTTTCTCAGAAAGCTTCTTTACAATTTTTAACGGTAGATATTTCCTTTTTCACCTTAACCCTCTAAGGGCTTCCAAATATCACTTTGCAAATTGCATAAGAACAGTGTTAGCGAAAGGCTTTTTGAGGAGAAAGCAGTAACTGTGAGTTGAATTAACCGAACACAAAGCAGTTTCTCAGGAAGCTTCTTTCCAGTTTTTAAGGGAAGATTTTCCTTTTTCACCATAACCCTCTATGGGCTTCCAAATATCACTTTTCAAATTCCACAAGAACAGTCTTAGCGAAAGGCTTCTTGAGGGGAATGCAGAAACTCTGTGAGATGAATTAACAGAACACAAAGCAATTTCTCAGAAAGATTCTTCCCAGTTTTTATCTTAGGATATTTCCTTTTTCACCATAGCCCTCTATGGGCTTCCAAATATCACTTTGCAAATTCCCCAAGAACAGTCTTAGCGAAAGACTGCTTGAGGGGAAAGCTGTAACTCTTGAGATGAATTAGCAGAACACAAAGCAGTTTCTCAGAAAGCTTCTTTCCTGTTTTTTAACGGAAGTTATTTCCTTTTTCACCGTAGCCCTCTATGGGCTTCCAAATATCACTTTCCAAATTCCAGAAGCACAGTCTTAGCGAAAACTTCTTGAGGAGAAAGCTGTATCTCTGTGAGATGAATTAACAGAACACAAAGCAGTTTCTCAGAAAGCTTCTTTCCAGTTTTTAACAGAAGATATTTCCTTTTTCATCATATCCTTCTATGGCTTTACAAATATCACTTTGAAATTCCACAAGAACAGTCTTAGCGAAAGGCTTCTTGTGGAGAAAGCTGTAACCCTGTGAGATGAATTAACAGAACACAAGGCAGTTTCTCAGAAAGCTTCTTTTCAGTTTTTATCTTAGGATATTTCCTTTTTCACCATAGCCCACTATGGGCTTCCAAATGTCACTTTGCAAATTCCACAAGAACAGTCTTAGCGAAAGGCTTCTAGAGGGACAAGCTGTAACTCTGTGAGATGAACTAAGAGAACACAAAGCAGTTTCTCAGAATGCTTCTTTCCAGTTTTTAACGGAAGATATTTCCTTTTTCACCATAACCCTATATGGGCTTCCAAATATCACTTTGCAAATTCCACAAGAACAGTCTTAGCGAAAGGCTTCTTCAGAGGAACGCAGTAACTCTGTGAGATGAATTAAAAGAACACAAAGCAATTTCTCAGAAAGGTTCTTTCCAGTTTTTAACGGAAGATCTTTCCTTTTTCAACATAGCCCTCTATGGGATTCCAAATATCACTTTCAAAATTCCAGAAGAACAGTCTTAGCGAAAGGCTTCTTGAGGGGAAAGCTGTAACTCTGTGAGATGAATTAACAGAACACAAAGTAGTTTCTCAGAAAGATTCTTTCCAGTTTTTAACGGAAGATATTCCCTTTTTCACCATAGCCCTCTATGGGCTTCCAATATCACTTTGAAAAATCCACAAGAAGAATCTTAGAGAATGGCTTCTTTCTGGGAAAGCAGTAACTCTGTGAGATGAATTAATAGAACACAGAGCAGTTTCTCAGAAAGCCTCTTTCAGTTTTTAACAAAAGATATTTCCTTTTTCACCATAGCCCTCTATGGGCTTCCAAATATCACTTTGCAAATTCCACAAGAAGTGTCTTCGCGAAAGGCTTCTTGAGGGCAAAGCTGTAACACTGTGAGATGAATTAACAGAACACAAAGTAGTTTCTCAGAATGCTTCTTTTCAGTTTTTATCTTAGGATATTTCCTTTTTCACCTTAGCCCTCTATGGGCTTGAAAATATCACTATGAAATTTCCACATGAAGAGTCTCAGCGAAAGGATTCTTGAGGTGAAAGCAGTGACTCTGTGAGATGAATTAACAGAACACAAAGCAGTTTCTCAGAAAGCTTCTTTCCAGTTTTTAAAGGAAGATATTTCCTTTTTCACCGTAGACCTCTACGGGCTTCCAAATAACACTTTGCCAATTCCACAAGAAGAGTCTTAGCGAAAGGCATCTTGAAGGGAAGGCGGTAACTCTGTGAGATGAATTAACAGGACACAAAGCAGTTTCTCATAAAGCTTCCTTCCAGTTTTTATCGGAAGATATTTCCTTTTACACTGTAGCCCTGTATGGACTTCCAAATATCAATGTGCGAATTTCACAAGAACAGTCTTAGCGAAAGGCTTCTTGAGGGGAAAGCTGTAACTCTGTGAGATGAATTAACAGAACACAGAGCAGTTTCTCAGAAAGCTTCTTTCCAGTTTTTAACGGAAGATATTTCCTTTTTCACCATAGCACTCTATGGGCTTCCAGATATCACCTTGAATATTCCACAAGAACAGACTTAGCGAAAGGCTTCCTGAAGGGAATGCTGTAACACTGTGAGATGAATTAACAGAACACAGAGCAGTTTCTCAGAAAGCTTCTTTACAGTTTTTAACGGTAGATATTTCCTTTTTCACCTTAACCCTCTAAGGGCTTCCAAATATCACTTTGCAAATTGCATAAGAACAGTGTTAGCGAAAGGCTTTTTGAGGAGAAAGCAGTAACTGTGAGTTGAATTAACCGAACACAAAGCAGTTTCTCAGGAAGCTTCTTTCCAGTTTTTAAGGGAAGATTTTCCTTTTTCACCATAACCCTCTATGGGCTTCCAAATATCACTTTTCAAATTCCACAAGAACAGTCTTAGCGAAAGGCTTCTTGAGGGGAACGCAGTAACTCTGTGAGATGAATTAAGAGAATACAGAGCAGTTTCTCAGAAAGTTTCTCTTCAGTTTTTATCTTAGGATATCTCCTTTTTCACCATAGCCCTCTGTGGGCTTCGAAATATCACTTTGCAAATTCCACAAGAAGAGTCTTAGGGAAAGGCTTCATGAGGGGAAAGATGTAAGTCTCTGAGATGAATTAACAGAACACAAAGTAGTTTCTCAGAAATCTTCTTCCAGATTTTAACGGAAGATACTTCCTTTTTCACCATAGCCCCCTATGGGCTTCCAAATATCACTTTCGAAATTCCACAAGATCTGCCTTAGCTAAAGGTTACTTGAGGAGAGATTTGTAACACTGTGAGATGAATTAACAGAACACAAAGCAGATTCTCAGAAAGCTTCTTTCCACTTTTTAACGGAAGATATTTCTTTTTTCACCATAGCCCTCTATGGGCTTCCAAATATCACTTTGCAAATTCCCCAAGAACAGTCTTAGCGAAAGACTGCTTGAGGGGAAAGCTGTAACTCTTGAGATGAATTAGCAGAACACAAAGCAGTTTCTCAGAAAGCTTCTTTCCTGTTTTTTAACGGAAGTTATTTCCTTTTTCACCGTAGCCCTCTATGGGCTTCCAAATATCACTTTCCAAATTCCAGAAGCACAGTCTTAACGAAAACTTCTTGAGGAGAAAGCTGTATCTCTGTGAGATGAGTTAACAGAACACAAAGCAGTTTCTCAGAAAGCTTCTTTCCAGTTTTTAACAGAAGATATTTCCTTTTTCATCATATCCTTCTATGGCTTTACAAATATCACTTTGAAATTCCACAAGAACAGTCTTAGCGAAAGGCTTCTTGTGGAGAAAGCTGTAACCCTGTGAGATGAATTAACAGAACACAAGGCAGTTTCTCAGAAAGCTTCTTTTCAGTTTTTATCTTAGGATATTTCCTTTTTCACCATAGCCCACTATGGGCTTCCAAATGTCACTTTGCAAATTCCACAAGAACAGTCTTAGCGAAAGGCTTCTAGAGGGGCAAGCTGTAACTCTGTGAGATGAACTAAGAGAACACAAAGCAGTTTCTCAGAATGCTTCTTTCCAGTTTTTAACGGAAGATATTTCCTTTTTCACCATAACCCTATATGGGCTTCCAAATATCACTTTGCAAATTCCACAAGAACAGTCTTAGCGAAAGGCTTCTTGAGAGGAACGCAGTAACTCTGTGAGATGAATTAAAAGAACACAAAGCAATTTCTCAGAAAGGTTCTTTCCAGTTTTTAACGGAAGATCTTTCCTTTTTCAACATAGCCCTCTATGGGATTCCAAATATCACTTTCAAAATTCCAGAAGAACAGTCTTAGCGAAAGGCTTCTTGAGGGGAAAGCTGTAACTCTGTGAGATGAATTAACAGAACACAAAGTAGTTTCTCAGAAAGATTCTTTCCAGTTTTTAACGGAAGATATTCCCTTTTTCACCATAGCCCTCTATGGGCTTCCAATATCACTTTGAAAAATCCACAAGAAGAATCTTAGAGAATGGCTTCTTTCTGGGAAAGCAGTAACTC
This sequence comes from Chlorocebus sabaeus, assembly GCF_047675955.1. NCBI lineage: Eukaryota > Metazoa > Chordata > Mammalia > Primates > Cercopithecidae > Chlorocebus > Chlorocebus sabaeus. Next base: position 191,466 of record NW_027328092.1, on the reverse strand, counting down.
TGTGAGACGAATTAATAGAACACAGAGCAGTTTCTCAGAAAGCCTCTTTCAGTTTTTAACAAAAGATATTTCCTTTTTCACCATAGCCCTCTATGGGCTTCCAAATATCACTTTGCAAATTCCACAAGAAGTGTCTTCGCGAAAGACTTCTTGAGGGCAAAGCTGTAACACTGTGAGATGAATTAACAGAACACAAAGTAGTTTCTCAGAATGCTTCTTTTCAGTTTTTATCTTAGGATATTTCCTTTTTCACCTTAGCCCTCTATGGGCTTGAAAATATCACTATGAAATTTCCACATGAAGAGTCTCAGCGAAAGGATTCTTGAGGTGAAAGCAGTGACTCTGTGAGATGAATTAACAGAACACAAAGCAGTTTCTCAGAAAGCTTCTTTCCAGTTTTTAAAGGAAGATATTTCCTTTTTCACCGTAGACCTCTACGGGCTTCCAAATAACACTTTGCCAATTCCACAAGAAGAGTCTTAGCGAAAGGCATCTTGAAGGGAAGGCTGTAACTCTGTGAGATGAATTAACAGGACACAAAGCAGTTTCTCATAAAGCTTCCTTCCAGTTTTTATCGGAAGATATTTCCTTTTACACCGTAGCCCTGTATGGACTTCCAAATATCAATGTGCGAATTTCACAAGAACAGTCTTAGCGAAAGTCTTCTTGAGGGGAAAGCTGTAACTCTGCGAGATGAATTAACAGAACACAGAGCAGTTTCTCAGAAAGCTTCTTTCCAGTTTTTAACGGAAGATATTTCCTTTTTCACCATAGGACTCTATGGGCTTCCAGATATCACCTTGAATATTCCACAAGAACAGACTTAGCGAAAGGCTTCCTGAAGGGAATGCTGTAACACTGTGAGATGAATTAACAGAACACAGAGCAGTTTCTCAGAAAGCTTCTTTACAGTTTTTAACGGTAGATATTTCCTTTTTCACCTTAACCCTCTAAGGGCTTCCAAATATCACTTTGCAAATTGCATAAGAACAGTGTTAGCGAAAGGCTTTTTGAGGAGAAAGCAGTAACTGTGAGTTGAATTAACCGAACACAAAGCAGTTTCTCAGGAAGCTTCTTTCCAGTTTTTAAGGGAAGATTTTCCTTTTTCACCATAACCCTCTATGGGCTTCCAAATATCACTTTTCAAATTCCACAAGAACAGTCTTAGCGAAAGGCTTCTTGAGGGGAATGCAGAAACTCTGTGAGATGAATTAACAGAACACAAAGCAATTTCTCAGAAAGATTCTTCCCAGTTTTTATCTTAGGATATTTCCTTTTTCACCATAGCCCTCTATGGGCTTCCAAATATCACTTTGCAAATTCCCCAAGAACAGTCTTAGCGAAAGACTGCTTGAGGGGAAAGCTGTAACTCTTGAGATGAATTAGCAGAACACAAAGCAGTTTCTCAGAAAGCTTCTTTCCTGTTTTTTAACGGAAGTTATTTCCTTTTTCACCGTAGCCCTCTATGGGCTTCCAAATATCACTTTCCAAATTCCAGAAGCACAGTCTTAGCGAAAACTTCTTGAGGAGAAAGCTGTATCTCTGTGAGATGAATTAACAGAACACAAAGCAGTTTCTCAGAAAGCTTCTTTCCAGTTTTTAACAGAAGATATTTCCTTTTTCATCATATCCTTCTATGGCTTTACAAATATCACTTTGAAATTCCACAAGAACAGTCTTAGCGAAAGGCTTCTTGTGGAGAAAGCTGTAACCCTGTGAGATGAATTAACAGAACACAAGGCAGTTTCTCAGAAAGCTTCTTTTCAGTTTTTATCTTAGGATATTTCCTTTTTCACCATAGCCCACTATGGGCTTCCAAATGTCACTTTGCAAATTCCACAAGAACAGTCTTAGCGAAAGGCTTCTAGAGGGACAAGCTGTAACTCTGTGAGATGAACTAAGAGAACACAAAGCAGTTTCTCAGAATGCTTCTTTCCAGTTTTTAACGGAAGATATTTCCTTTTTCACCATAACCCTATATGGGCTTCCAAATATCACTTTGCAAATTCCACAAGAACAGTCTTAGCGAAAGGCTTCTTCAGAGGAACGCAGTAACTCTGTGAGATGAATTAAAAGAACACAAAGCAATTTCTCAGAAAGGTTCTTTCCAGTTTTTAACGGAAGATCTTTCCTTTTTCAACATAGCCCTCTATGGGATTCCAAATATCACTTTCAAAATTCCAGAAGAACAGTCTTAGCGAAAGGCTTCTTGAGGGGAAAGCTGTAACTCTGTGAGATGAATTAACAGAACACAAAGTAGTTTCTCAGAAAGATTCTTTCCAGTTTTTAACGGAAGATATTCCCTTTTTCACCATAGCCCTCTATGGGCTTCCAATATCACTTTGAAAAATCCACAAGAAGAATCTTAGAGAATGGCTTCTTTCTGGGAAAGCAGTAACTCTGTGAGATGAATTAATAGAACACAGAGCAGTTTCTCAGAAAGCCTCTTTCAGTTTTTAACAAAAGATATTTCCTTTTTCACCATAGCCCTCTATGGGCTTCCAAATATCACTTTGCAAATTCCACAAGAAGTGTCTTCGCGAAAGGCTTCTTGAGGGCAAAGCTGTAACACTGTGAGATGAATTAACAGAACACAAAGTAGTTTCTCAGAATGCTTCTTTTCAGTTTTTATCTTAGGATATTTCCTTTTTCACCTTAGCCCTCTATGGGCTTGAAAATATCACTATGAAATTTCCACATGAAGAGTCTCAGCGAAAGGATTCTTGAGGTGAAAGCAGTGACTCTGTGAGATGAATTAACAGAACACAAAGCAGTTTCTCAGAAAGCTTCTTTCCAGTTTTTAAAGGAAGATATTTCCTTTTTCACCGTAGACCTCTACGGGCTTCCAAATAACACTTTGCCAATTCCACAAGAAGAGTCTTAGCGAAAGGCATCTTGAAGGGAAGGCGGTAACTCTGTGAGATGAATTAACAGGACACAAAGCAGTTTCTCATAAAGCTTCCTTCCAGTTTTTATCGGAAGATATTTCCTTTTACACTGTAGCCCTGTATGGACTTCCAAATATCAATGTGCGAATTTCACAAGAACAGTCTTAGCGAAAGGCTTCTTGAGGGGAAAGCTGTAACTCTGTGAGATGAATTAACAGAACACAGAGCAGTTTCTCAGAAAGCTTCTTTCCAGTTTTTAACGGAAGATATTTCCTTTTTCACCATAGCACTCTATGGGCTTCCAGATATCACCTTGAATATTCCACAAGAACAGACTTAGCGAAAGGCTTCCTGAAGGGAATGCTGTAACACTGTGAGATGAATTAACAGAACACAGAGCAGTTTCTCAGAAAGCTTCTTTACAGTTTTTAACGGTAGATATTTCCTTTTTCACCTTAACCCTCTAAGGGCTTCCAAATATCACTTTGCAAATTGCATAAGAACAGTGTTAGCGAAAGGCTTTTTGAGGAGAAAGCAGTAACTGTGAGTTGAATTAACCGAACACAAAGCAGTTTCTCAGGAAGCTTCTTTCCAGTTTTTAAGGGAAGATTTTCCTTTTTCACCATAACCCTCTATGGGCTTCCAAATATCACTTTTCAAATTCCACAAGAACAGTCTTAGCGAAAGGCTTCTTGAGGGGAACGCAGTAACTCTGTGAGATGAATTAAGAGAATACAGAGCAGTTTCTCAGAAAGTTTCTCTTCAGTTTTTATCTTAGGATATCTCCTTTTTCACCATAGCCCTCTGTGGGCTTCGAAATATCACTTTGCAAATTCCACAAGAAGAGTCTTAGGGAAAGGCTTCATGAGGGGAAAGATGTAAGTCTCTGAGATGAATTAACAGAACACAAAGTAGTTTCTCAGAAATCTTCTTCCAGATTTTAACGGAAGATACTTCCTTTTTCACCATAGCCCCCTATGGGCTTCCAAATATCACTTTCGAAATTCCACAAGATCTGCCTTAGCTAAAGGTTACTTGAGGAGAGATTTGTAACACTGTGAGATGAATTAACAGAACACAAAGCAGATTCTCAGAAAGCTTCTTTCCACTTTTTAACGGAAGATATTTCTTTTTTCACCATAGCCCTCTATGGGCTTCCAAATATCACTTTGCAAATTCCCCAAGAACAGTCTTAGCGAAAGACTGCTTGAGGGGAAAGCTGTAACTCTTGAGATGAATTAGCAGAACACAAAGCAGTTTCTCAGAAAGCTTCTTTCCTGTTTTTTAACGGAAGTTATTTCCTTTTTCACCGTAGCCCTCTATGGGCTTCCAAATATCACTTTCCAAATTCCAGAAGCACAGTCTTAACGAAAACTTCTTGAGGAGAAAGCTGTATCTCTGTGAGATGAGTTAACAGAACACAAAGCAGTTTCTCAGAAAGCTTCTTTCCAGTTTTTAACAGAAGATATTTCCTTTTTCATCATATCCTTCTATGGCTTTACAAATATCACTTTGAAATTCCACAAGAACAGTCTTAGCGAAAGGCTTCTTGTGGAGAAAGCTGTAACCCTGTGAGATGAATTAACAGAACACAAGGCAGTTTCTCAGAAAGCTTCTTTTCAGTTTTTATCTTAGGATATTTCCTTTTTCACCATAGCCCACTATGGGCTTCCAAATGTCACTTTGCAAATTCCACAAGAACAGTCTTAGCGAAAGGCTTCTAGAGGGGCAAGCTGTAACTCTGTGAGATGAACTAAGAGAACACAAAGCAGTTTCTCAGAATGCTTCTTTCCAGTTTTTAACGGAAGATATTTCCTTTTTCACCATAACCCTATATGGGCTTCCAAATATCACTTTGCAAATTCCACAAGAACAGTCTTAGCGAAAGGCTTCTTGAGAGGAACGCAGTAACTCTGTGAGATGAATTAAAAGAACACAAAGCAATTTCTCAGAAAGGTTCTTTCCAGTTTTTAACGGAAGATCTTTCCTTTTTCAACATAGCCCTCTATGGGATTCCAAATATCACTTTCAAAATTCCAGAAGAACAGTCTTAGCGAAAGGCTTCTTGAGGGGAAAGCTGTAACTCTGTGAGATGAATTAACAGAACACAAAGTAGTTTCTCAGAAAGATTCTTTCCAGTTTTTAACGGAAGATATTCCCTTTTTCACCATAGCCCTCTATGGGCTTCCAATATCACTTTGAAAAATCCACAAGAAGAATCTTAGAGAATGGCTTCTTTCTGGGAAAGCAGTAACTCTGTGAGACGAATTAATAGAACACAGAGCAGTTTCTCAGAAAGCCTCTTTCAGTTTTTAACAAAAGATATTTCCTTTTTCACCATAGCCCTCTATGGGCTTCCAAATATCACTTTGCAAATTCCACAAGAAGTGTCTTCGCGAAAGACTTCTTGAGGGCAAAGCTGTAACACTGTGAGATGAATTAACAGAACACAAAGTAGTTTCTCAGAATGCTTCTTTTCAGTTTTTATCTTAGGATATTTCCTTTTTCACCTTAGCCCTCTATGGGCTTGAAAATATCACTATGAAATTTCCACATGAAGAGTCTCAGCGAAAGGATTCTTGAGGTGAAAGCAGTGACTCTGTGAGATGAATTAACAGAACACAAAGCAGTTTCTCAGAAAGCTTCTTTCCAGTTTTTAAAGGAAGATATTTCCTTTTTCACCGTAGACCTCTACGGGCTTCCAAATAACACTTTGCCAATTCCACAAGAAGAGTCTTAGCGAAAGGCATCTTGAAGGGAAGGCTGTAACTCTGTGAGATGAATTAACAGGACACAAAGCAGTTTCTCATAAAGCTTCCTTCCAGTTTTTATCGGAAGATATTTCCTTTTACACCGTAGCCCTGTATGGACTTCCAAATATCAATGTGCGAATTTCACAAGAACAGTCTTAGCGAAAGTCTTCTTGAGGGGAAAGCTGTAACTCTGCGAGATGAATTAACAGAACACAGAGCAGTTTCTCAGAAAGCTTCTTTCCAGTTTTTAACGGAAGATATTTCCTTTTTCACCATAGGACTCTATGGGCTTCCAGATATCACCTTGAATATTCCACAAGAACAGACTTAGCGAAAGGCTTCCTGAAGGGAATGCTGTAACACTGTGAGATGAATTAACAGAACACAGAGCAGTTTCTCAGAAAGCTTCTTTACAGTTTTTAACGGTAGATATTTCCTTTTTCACCTTAACCCTCTAAGGGCTTCCAAATATCACTTTGCAAATTGCATAAGAACAGTGTTAGCGAAAGGCTTTTTGAGGAGAAAGCAGTAACTGTGAGTTGAATTAACCGAACACAAAGCAGTTTCTCAGGAAGCTTCTTTCCAGTTTTTAAGGGAAGATTTTCCTTTTTCACCATAACCCTCTATGGGCTTCCAAATATCACTTTTCAAATTCCACAAGAACAGTCTTAGCGAAAGGCTTCTTGAGGGGAACGCAGTAACTCTGTGAGATGAATTAAGAGAATACAGAGCAGTTTCTCAGAAAGTTTCTCTTCAGTTTTTATCTTAGGATATCTCCTTTTTCACCATAGCCCTCTGTGGGCTTCGAAATATCACTTTGCAAATTCCACAAGAAGAGTCTTAGGGAAAGGCTTCATGAGGGGAAAGATGTAAGTCTCTGAGATGAATTAACAGAACACAAAGTAGTTTCTCAGAAATCTTCTTCCAGATTTAAACGGAAGATACTTCCTTTTTCACCATAGCCCCCTATGGGCTTCCAAATATCACTTTCGAAATTCCACAAGATCTGCCTTAGCTAAAGGTTACTTGAGGAGAGATTTGTAACACTGTGAGATGAATTAACAGAACACAAAGCAGATTCTCAGAAAGCTTCTTTCCACTTTTTAACGGAAGATACTTCTTTTTTCACCATAGCCCTCTATGGGCTTCCAAATATCACTTTGCAAATTCCCCAAGAACAGTCTTAGCGAAAGACTGCTTGAGGGGAAAGCTGTAACTCTTGAGATGAATTAGCAGAACACAAAGCAGTTTCTCAGAAAGCTTCTTTCCTGTTTTTTAACGGAAGTTATTTCCTTTTTCACCGTAGCCCTCTATGGGCTTCCAAATATCACTTTCCAAATTCCAGAAGCACAGTCTTAGCGAAAACTTCTTGAGGAGAAAGCTGTATCTCTGTGAGATGAATTAACAGAACACAAAGCAGTTTCTCAGAAAGCTTCTTTCCAGTTTTTAACAGAAGATATTTCCTTTTTCATCATATCCTTCTATGGCTTTACAAATATCACTTTGAAATTCCACAAGAACAGTCTTAACGAAAGGCTTCTTGTGGAGAAAGCTGTAACCCTGTGAGATGAATTAACAGAACACAAGGCAGTTTCTCAGAAAGCTTCTTTTCAGTTTTTACCTTAGGATATTTCCTTTTTCACCATAGCCCACTATGGGCTTCCAAATGTCACTTTGCAAATTCCACAAGAACAGTCTTAGCGAAAGGCTTCTAGAGGGGCAAGCTGTAACTCTGTGAGATGAACTAAGAGAACACAAAGCAGTTTCTCAGAATGCTTCTTTCCAGTTTTTAACGGAAGATATTTCCTTTTTCACCATAACCCTATATGGGCTTCCAAATATCACTTTGCAAATTCCACAAGAACAGTCTTAGCGAAAGGCTTCTTGAGAGGAACGCAGTAACTCTGTGAGATGAATTAAAAGAACACAAAGCAATTTCTCAGAAAGGTTCTTTCCAGTTTTTAACGGAAGATCTTTCCTTTTTCAACATAGCCCTCTATGGGATTCCAAATATCACTTTCAAAATTCCAGAAGAACAGTCTAAGCGAAAGGCTTCTTGAGGGGAAAGCTGTAACTCTGTGAGATGAATTAACAGAACACAAAGTAGTTTCTCAGAAAGATTCTTTCCAGTTTTTAACGGAAGATATTCCCTTTTTCACCATAGCCCTCTATGGGCTTCCAATATCACTTTGAAAAATCCACAAGAAGAATCTTAGAGAATGGCTTCTTTCTGGGAAAGCAGTAACTCTGTGAGATGAATTAATAGAACACAGAGCAGTTTCTCAGAAAGCCTCTTTCAGTTTTTAACAAAAGATATTTCCTTTTTCACCATAGCCCACTATGGGCTTCCAAATATCACTTTGCAAATTCCACAAGAAGTGTCTTCGCGAAAGGCTTCTTGTGGGCAAAGCTGTAACACTGTGAGATGAATTAACAGAACACAAAGTAGTTTCTCAGAATGCTTCTTTTCAGTTTTTATCTTAGGATATTTCCTTTTTCACCTTAGCCCTCTATGGGCTTGAAAATATCACTATGAAATTTCCACATGAAGACTCTCAGCGAAAGGATTCTTGAGGTGAAAGCAGTGACTCTGTGAGATGAATTAACAGAACACAAAGCTGTTTCTCAGAAAGCTTCTTTCCAGTTTTTAAAGGAAGATATTTCCTTTTTCACCGTAGACCTCTACGGGCTTCCAAATAACACTTTGCCAATTCCACAAGAAGAGTCTTAGCGAAAGGCATCTTGAAGGGAAGGCTGTAACTCTGTGAGATGAATTAACAGGACACAAAGCAGTTTCTCATAAAGCTTCCTTCCAGTTTTTATCGGAAGATATTTCCTTTTACACCGTAGCCCTGTATGGACTTCCAAATATCAATGTGCGAATTTCACAAGAACAGTCTTAGCGAAAGGCTTCTTGAGGGGAAAGCTGTAACTCTGCGAGATGAATTAACAGAACACAGAGCAGTTTCTCAGAAAGCTTCTTTCCAGTTTTTAACGGAAGATATTTCCTTTTTCACCATAGGACTCTATGGGCTTCCAGATATCACCTTGAATATTCCACAAGAACAGACTTAGCGAAAGGCTTCCTGAAGGGAATGCTGTAACACTGTGAGATGAATTAACAGAACACAGAGCAGTTTCTCAGAAAGCTTCTTTACAGTTTTTAACGGTAGATATTTCCTTTTTCACCTTAACCCTCTAAGGGCTTCCAAATATCACTTTGCAAATTGCATAAGAACAGTGTTAGCGAAAGGCTTTTTGAGGAGAAAGCAGTAACTGTGAGTTGAACTAACCGAACACAAAGCAGTTTCTCAGGAAGCTTCTTTCCAGTTTTTAAGGGAAGATTTTCCTTTTTCACCATAACCCTCTATGGGCTTCCAAATATCACTTTTCAAATTCCACAAGAACAGTCTTAGCGAAAGGCTTCTTGAGGGGAACGCTGTAATTGTGTGAGATGAATTAAGAGAATACAGAGCAGTTTCTCAGAAAGTTTCTCTTCAGTTTTTATCTTAGGATATCTCCTTTTTCACCATAGCCCTCTGTGGGCTTCGAAATATCACTTTGCAAATTCCACAAGAAGAGTCTTAGGGAAAGGCTTCATGAGGGGAAAGATGTAAGTCTCTGAGATGAATTAACAGAACACAAAGTAGTTTCTCAGAAATCTTCTTCCAGATTTTAACGGAAGATACTTCCTTTTTCACCATAGCCCCCTATGGGCTTCCAAATATCACTTTCCAAATTCCACAAGATCTGCCTTAGCTAAAGGTTACTTGAGGAGAGATTTGTAACACTGTGAGATGAATTAACAGAACACAAAGCAGATTCTCAGAAAGCTTCTTTCCACTTTTTAACGGAAGATACTTCTTTTTTCACCATAGCCCTCTATGGGATTCCAAATATCACTTTGCAAATTCCCCAAGAACAGTCTTAGCGAAAGACTGCTTGAGGGGAGAGCTGTAACTCTTGAGATGAATTAGCAGAACACAAAGCAGTTTCTCAGAAAGCTTCTTTCCTGTTTTTTAACGGAAGTTATTTCCTTTTTCACCGTAGCCCTCTATGGGCTTCCAAATATCACTTTCCAAATTCCAGAAGCACAGTCTTAGCGAAAACTTCTTGAGGAGAAAGCTGTATCTCTGTGAGATGAATTGACAGAACACAAAGCAGTTTCTCAGAAAGCTTCTTTCCAGTTTTTAACAGAAGATATTTCCTTTTTCATCATATCCTTCTATGGCTTTACAAATATCATTTTGAAATTCCACAAGAACAGTCTTAGCGAAAGGCTTCTTGTGGAGAAAGCTGTAACCCTGTGAGATGAATTAACAGAACACAAGGCAGTTTCTCAGAAAGCTTCTTTTCAGTTTTTATCTTAGGATATTTCCTTTTTCACCATAGCCCACTATGGGCTTCCAAATGTCACTTTGCAAATTCCACAAGAACAGTCTTAGCGAAAGGCTTCTCGAGGGGCAAACTGTAACTCTGTGAGATGAACTAAGAGAACACAAAGCAGTTTCTCAGAATGCTTCTTTCCAGTTTTTAACGGAAGATATTTCCTTTTTCACCATAACCCTATATGGGCTTCCAAATATCACTTTGCAAATTCCACAAGAACAGTCTTAGCGAAAGGCTTCTTGAGAGGAACGCAGTAACTCTGTGAGATGAATTAAAAGAACACAAAGCAATTTCTCAGAAAGGTTCTTTCCAGTTTTTAACGGAAGATCTTTCCTTTTTCACCATAGCCCTCTATGGGATTCCAAATATCACTTTCAAAATTCCAGAAGAACAGTCTTAGCGAAAGGCTTCTTGAGGGGAAAGCTGTAACTCTGTGAGATGAATTAACAGAACACAAAGTAGTTTCTCAGAAAGATTCTTTCCAGTTTTTAACGGAAGATATTCCCTTTTTCACCATAGCCCTCTATGGGCTTCCAATATCACTTTGAAAAATCCACAAGAAGAATCTTAGAGAATGGCTTCCTTCTGGGAAAGCAGTAACTCTGTCAGATGAATTAATAGAACACAGAGCAGTTTCTCAGAAAGCCTCTTTCAGTTTTTAACAAAAGATATTTCCTTTTTCACCATAGCCCTCTATGGGCTTCCAAATATCACTTTGAAATTCCACAAGAAGTGTCTTCGCGAAAGGCCTCTTGAGGGCAAAGCTGTAACACTGTGAGATGAATTAACAGAACACAAAGTAGTTTCTCAGAATGCTTCTTTTCAGTTTTTATCTTAGGATATTTCCTTTTTCACCTTAGCCCTCTATGGGCTTGAAAATATCACTATGAAATTTCCACATGAAGACTCTCAGCGAAAGGATTCTTGAGGTGAAAGCAGTGACTCTATGAGATGAATTAACAGAACACAAAGCAGTTTCTCAGACAGCTTCTTTCCTGTTTTTAAAGGAAGATATTTCCTTTTTCACCGTAGACCTCTACGGGCTTCCAAATAACACTTTGCCAATTCCACAAGAAGAGTCTTAGCGAAAGGCATCTTGAAGGGAAGGCTGTAACTCTGTGAGATGAATTAACAGGACACAAAGCAGTTTCTCATAAAGCTTCCTTCCAGTTTTTATCGGAAGATATTTCCTTTTAAAACGTAGCCCTGTATGGACTTCCAGATATCAATGTGCAAATTCCAGAAGAACAGTCTTAGCGAAAGGCTTCTTGAGGGGAAAGCTGTAACTCTGCGAGATGAATTAACAGAACACAGAGCAGTTTCTCAGAAAGCTTCTTTCCAGTTTTTAACGGAAGATATTTCCTTTTTCACCATAGGACTCTATGGGCTTCCAGATATCACCTTGAATATTCCACAAGAACAGACTTAGCGAAAGGCTTCCTGAAGGGAATGCTGTAACACTGTGAGATGAATTAACAGAACACAGAGCAGTTTCTCAGAAAGCTTCTTTACAGTTTTTAACGGTAGATATTTCCTTTTTCACCTTAACCCTCTAAGGGCTTCCAAATATCACTTTGCAAATTGCATAAGAACAGTGTTAGCGAAAGGCTTTTTGAGGAGAAAGCAGTAACTGTGAGTTGAATTAACCGAACACAAAGCAGTTTCTCAGGAAGCTTCTTTCCAGTTTTTAAGGGAAGATTTTCCTTTTTCACCATAACCCTCTATGGGCTTCCAAATATCACTTTTCAAATTCCACAAGAACAGTCTTAGCGAAAGGCTTCTTGAGGGGAACGCAGTAACTCTGTGAGATGAATTAAGAGAATACAGAGCAGTTTCTCAGAAAGTTTCTCTTCAGTTTTTATCTTAGGATATCTCCTTTTTCACCATAGCCCTCTGTGGGCTTCGAAATATCACTTTGCAAATTCCACATGAAGAATCTTAGGGAAAGGCTTCATGAGGGGAAAGATGTAAGTCTCTGAGATGAATTAACAGAACACAAAGTAGTTTCTCAGAAATCTTCTTCCAGATTTTAACGGAAGATACTTCCTTTTTCACCATAGCCCCCTATGGGCTTCCAAATATCACTTTCGAAATTCCACAAGGTCTGCCTTAGCTAAAGGTTACTTGAGGAGAGATTTGTAACACTGTGAGATGAATTAACAGAACACAAAGCAGATTCTCAGAAAGCTTCTTTCCACTTTTTAACGGAAGATATTTCTTTTTTCACAATAGCCCTCTATGGGCTTCCAAATATCACTTTGCAAATTCCCCAAGAACAGTCTTAGCGAAAGACTGCTTGAGGGGAAAGCTGTAACTCTTGAGATGAATTAGCAGAACACAAAGCAGTTTCTCAGAAAGCTTCTTTCCTGTGTTTTAACGGAAGTTATTTCCTTTTTCACCGTAGCCCTCTATGGGCTTCCAAATATCACTTTCCAAATTCCAGAAGCACAGTCTTAGCGAAAACTTCTTGAGGAGAAAGCTGTATCTCTGTGAGATGAATTAACAGAACACAAAGCAGTTTCTCAGAAAGCTTCTTTCCAGTTTTTAACAGAAGATATTTCCTTTTTCATCATATCCTTCTATGGCTTTACAAATATCACTTTTAAATTCCACAAGAACAGTCTTAGCGAAAGGCTTCTTGTGGAGAAAGCTGTAACCCTGTGAGATGAATTAACAGAACACAAGGCAGTTTCTCAGAAAGCTTCTTTTCAGTTTTTATCTTAGGATATTTCCTTTTTCACCATAGCCCACTATGGGCTTCCAAATGTCACTTTGCAAATTCCACAAGTACAGTCTTAGCGAAAGGCTTCTAGAGGGGCAAGCTGTAACTCTGTGAGATGAACTAAGAGAACACAAAGCAGTTTCTCAGAATGCTTCTTTCCAGTTTTTAACGGAAGATATTTCCTTTTTCACCATAACCCTATATGGGCTTCCAAATATCACTTTGCAAATTCCACAAGAACAGTCTTAGCGAAAGGCTTCTTGAGAGGAACGCAGTAACTCTGTGAGATGAATTAAAAGAACACAAAGCAATTTCTCAGAAAGGTTCTTTCCAGTTTTTAACGGAAGATCTTTCCTTTTTCAACATAGCCCTCTATGGGATTCCAAATATCACTTTCAAAATTCCAGAAGAACAGTCTTAGCGAAAGGCTTCTTGAGGGGAAAGCTGTAACTCTGTGAGATGAATTAACAGAACACAAAGTAGTTTCTCAGAAAGATTCTTTCCAGTTTTTAACGGAAGATATTCCCTTTTTCACCATAGCCCTCTATGGGCTTCCAATATCACTTTGAAAAATCCACAAGAAGAATCTTAGAGAATGGCTTCCTTCTGGGAAAGCAGTAACTCTGTGAGATGAATTAATAGAACACAGAGCAGTTTCTCAGAAAGCCTCTTTCAGTTTTTAACAAAAGATATTTCCTTTTTCACCATAGCCCTCTATGGGCTTCCAAATATCACTTTGCAAATTCCACAAGAAGTGTCTTCGCGAAAGGCCTCTTGAGGGCAAAGCTGTAACACTGTGAGATGAATTAACAGAACACAAAGTAGTTTCTCAGAATGCTTCTTTTCAGTTTTTATCTTAGGATATTTCCTTTTTCACCTTAGCCCTCTATGGGCTTGAAAATATCACTATGAAATTTCCACATGAAGAGTCTCAGCGAAAGGATTCTTGAGGTGAAAGCAGTGACTCTGTGAGATGAATTAACAGAACACAAAGCAGTTTCTCAGAAAGCTTCTTTCCAGTTTTTAAAGGAAGATATTTCCTTTTTCACCGTAGACCTCTACGGGCTTCCAAATAACACTTTGCCAATTCCACAAGAAGAGTCTTAGCGAAAGGCATCTTGAAGGGAAGGCGGTAACTCTGTGAGATGAATTAACAGGACACAAAGCAGTTTCTCATAAAGCTTCCTTCCAGTTTTTATCGGAAGATATTTCCTTTTACACTGTAGCCCTGTATGGACTTCCAGATATCAATGTGCGAATTTCACAAGAACAGTCTTAGCGAAAGGCTTCTTGAGGGGAAAGCTGTAACTCTGTGAGATGAATTAACAGAACACAGAGCAGTTTCTCAGAAAGCTTCTTTCCAGTTTTTAACGGAAGATATTTCCTTTTTCACCATAGCACTCTATGGGCTTCCAGATATCACCTTGAATATTCCACAAGAACAGACTTAGCGAAAGGCTTCCTGAAGGGAATGCTGTAACACTGTGAGATGAATTAACAGAACACAGAGCAGTTTCTCAGAAAGCTTCTTTACAGTTTTTAACGGTAGATATTTCCTTTTTCACCTTAACCCTCTAAGGGCTTCCAAATATCACTTTGCAAATTGCATAAGAACAGTGTTAGCGAAAGGCTTTTTGAGGAGAAAGCAGTAACTGTGAGTTGAATTAACCGAACACAAAGCAGTTTCTCAGGAAGCTTCTTTCCAGTTTTTAAGGGAAGATTTTCCTTTTTCACCATAACCCTCTATGGGCTTCCAAATATCACTTTTCAAATTCCACAAGAACAGTCTTAGCGAAAGGCTTCTTGAGGGGAACGCAGTAACTCTGTGAGATGAATTAAGAGAATACAGAGCAGTTTCTCAGAAAGTTTCTCTTCAGTTTTTATCTTAGGATATCTCCTTTTTCACCATAGCCCTCTGTGGGCTTCGAAATATCACTTTGCAAATTCCACAAGAAGAGTCTTAGGGAAAGGCTTCATGAGGGGAAAGATGTAAGTCTCTGAGATGAATTAACAGAACACAAAGTAGTTTCTCAGAAATCTTCTTCCAGATTTTAACGGAAGATACTTCCTTTTTCACCATAGCCCCCTATGGGCTTCCAAATATCACTTTCGAAATTCCACAAGATCTGCCTTAGCTAAAGGTTACTTGAGGAGAGATTTGTAACACTGTGAGATGAATTAACAGAACACAAAGCAGATTCTCAGAAAGCTTCTTTCCACTTTTTAACGGAAGATATTTCTTTTTTCACCATAGCCCTCTATGGGCTTCCAAATATCACTTTGCAAATTCCCCAAGAACAGTCTTAGCGAAAGACTGCTTGAGGGGAAAGCTGTAACTCTTGAGATGAATTAGCAGAACACAAAGCAGTTTCTCAGAAAGCTTCTTTCCTGTTTTTTAACGGAAGTTATTTCCTTTTTCACCGTAGCCCTCTATGGGCTTCCAAATATCACTTTCCAAATTCCAGAAGCACAGTCTTAGCGAAAACTTCTTGAGGAGAAAGCTGTATCTCTGTGAGATGAGTTAACAGAACACAAAGCAGTTTCTCAGAAAGCTTCTTTCCAGTTTTTAACAGAAGATATTTCCTTTTTCATCATATCCTTCTATGGCTTTACAAATATCACTTTGAAATTCCACAAGAACAGTCTTAGCGAAAGGCTTCTTGTGGAGAAAGCTGTAACCCTGTGAGATGAATTAACAGAACACAAGGCAGTTTCTCAGAAAGCTTCTTTTCAGTTTTTATCTTAGGATATTTCCTTTTTCACCATAGCCCACTATGGGCTTCCAAATGTCACTTTGCAAATTCCACAAGAACAGTCTTAGCGAAAGGCTTCTAGAGGGGCAAGCTGTAACTCTGTGAGATGAACTAAGAGAACACAAAGCAGTTTCTCAGAATGCTTCTTTCCAGTTTTTAACGGAAGATATTTCCTTTTTCACCATAACCCTATATGGGCTTCCAAATATCACTTTGCAAATTCCACAAGAACAGTCTTAGCGAAAGGCTTCTTGAGAGGAACGCAGTAACTCTGTGAGATGAATTAAAAGAACACAAAGCAATTTCTCAGAAAGGTTCTTTCCAGTTTTTAACGGAAGATCTTTCCTTTTTCAACATAGCCCTCTATGGGATTCCAAATATCACTTTCAAAATTCCAGAAGAACAGTCTTAGCGAAAGGCTTCTTGAGGGGAAAGCTGTAACTCTGTGAGATGAATTAACAGAACACAAAGTAGTTTCTCAGAAAGATTCTTTCCAGTTTTTAACGGAAGATATTCCCTTTTTCACCATAGCCCTCTATGGGCTTCCAATATCACTTTGAAAAATCCACAAGAAGAATCTTAGAGAATGGCTTCTTTCTGGGAAAGCAGTAACTCTGTGAGACGAATTAATAGAACACAGAGCAGTTTCTCAGAAAGCCTCTTTCAGTTTTTAACAAAAGATATTTCCTTTTTCACCATAGCCCTCTATGGGCTTCCAAATATCACTTTGCAAATTCCACAAGAAGTGTCTTCGCGAAAGACTTCTTGAGGGCAAAGCTGTAACACTGTGAGATGAATTAACAGAACACAAAGTAGTTTCTCAGAATGCTTCTTTTCAGTTTTTATCTTAGGATATTTCCTTTTTCACCTTAGCCCTCTATGGGCTTGAAAATATCACTATGAAATTTCCACATGAAGAGTCTCAGCGAAAGGATTCTTGAGGTGAAAGCAGTGACTCTGTGAGATGAATTAACAGAACACAAAGCAGTTTCTCAGAAAGCTTCTTTCCAGTTTTTAAAGGAAGATATTTCCTTTTTCACCGTAGACCTCTACGGGCTTCCAAATAACACTTTGCCAATTCCACAAGAAGAGTCTTAGCGAAAGGCATCTTGAAGGGAAGGCTGTAACTCTGTGAGATGAATTAACAGGACACAAAGCAGTTTCTCATAAAGCTTCCTTCCAGTTTTTATCGGAAGATATTTCCTTTTACACCGTAGCCCTGTATGGACTTCCAAATATCAATGTGCGAATTTCACAAGAACAGTCTTAGCGAAAGTCTTCTTGAGGGGAAAGCTGTAACTCTGCGAGATGAATTAACAGAACACAGAGCAGTTTCTCAGAAAGCTTCTTTCCAGTTTTTAACGGAAGATATTTCCTTTTTCACCATAGGACTCTATGGGCTTCCAGATATCACCTTGAATATTCCACAAGAACAGACTTAGCGAAAGGCTTCCTGAAGGGAATGCTGTAACACTGTGAGATGAATTAACAGAACACAGAGCAGTTTCTCAGAAAGCTTCTTTACAGTTTTTAACGGTAGATATTTCCTTTTTCACCTTAACCCTCTAAGGGCTTCCAAATATCACTTTGCAAATTGCATAAGAACAGTGTTAGCGAAAGGCTTTTTGAGGAGAAAGCAGTAACTGTGAGTTGAATTAACCGAACACAAAGCAGTTTCTCAGGAAGCTTCTTTCCAGTTTTTAAGGGAAGATTTTCCTTTTTCACCATAACCCTCTATGGGCTTCCAAATATCACTTTTCAAATTCCACAAGAACAGTCTTAGCGAAAGGCTTCTTGAGGGGAACGCAGTAACTCTGTGAGATGAATTAAGAGAATACAGAGCAGTTTCTCAGAAAGTTTCTCTTCAGTTTTTATCTTAGGATATCTCCTTTTTCACCATAGCCCTCTGTGGGCTTCGAAATATCACTTTGCAAATTCCACAAGAAGAGTCTTAGGGAAAGGCTTCATGAGGGGAAAGATGTAAGTCTCTGAGATGAATTAACAGAACACAAAGTAGTTTCTCAGAAATCTTCTTCCAGATTTAAACGGAAGATACTTCCTTTTTCACCATAGCCCCCTATGGGCTTCCAAATATCACTTTCGAAATTCCACAAGATCTGCCTTAGCTAAAGGTTACTTGAGGAGAGATTTGTAACACTGTGAGATGAATTAACAGAACACAAAGCAGATTCTCAGAAAGCTTCTTTCCACTTTTTAACGGAAGATACTTCTTTTTTCACCATAGCCCTCTATGGGCTTCCAAATATCACTTTGCAAATTCCCCAAGAACAGTCTTAGCGAAAGACTGCTTGAGGGGAAAGCTGTAACTCTTGAGATGAATTAGCAGAACACAAAGCAGTTTCTCAGAAAGCTTCTTTCCTGTTTTTTAACGGAAGTTATTTCCTTTTTCACCGTAGCCCTCTATGGGCTTCCAAATATCACTTTCCAAATTCCAGAAGCACAGTCTTAGCGAAAACTTCTTGAGGAGAAAGCTGTATCTCTGTGAGATGAATTAACAGAACACAAAGCAGTTTCTCAGAAAGCTTCTTTCCAGTTTTTAACAGAAGATATTTCCTTTTTCATCATATCCTTCTATGGCTTTACAAATATCACTTTGAAATTCCACAAGAACAGTCTTAACGAAAGGCTTCTTGTGGAGAAAGCTGTAACCCTGTGAGATGAATTAACAGAACACAAGGCAGTTTCTCAGAAAGCTTCTTTTCAGTTTTTACCTTAGGATATTTCCTTTTTCACCATAGCCCACTATGGGCTTCCAAATGTCACTTTGCAAATTCCACAAGAACAGTCTTAGCGAAAGGCTTCTAGAGGGGCAAGCTGTAACTCTGTGAGATGAACTAAGAGAACACAAAGCAGTTTCTCAGAATGCTTCTTTCCAGTTTTTAACGGAAGATATTTCCTTTTTCACCATAACCCTATATGGGCTTCCAAATATCACTTTGCAAATTCCACAAGAACAGTCTTAGCGAAAGGCTTCTTGAGAGGAACGCAGTAACTCTGTGAGATGAATTAAAAGAACACAAAGCAATTTCTCAGAAAGGTTCTTTCCAGTTTTTAACGGAAGATCTTTCCTTTTTCAACATAGCCCTCTATGGGATTCCAAATATCACTTTCAAAATTCCAGAAGAACAGTCTAAGCGAAAGGCTTCTTGAGGGGAAAGCTGTAACTCTGTGAGATGAATTAACAGAACACAAAGTAGTTTCTCAGAAAGATTCTTTCCAGTTTTTAACGGAAGATATTCCCTTTTTCACCATAGCCCTCTATGGGCTTCCAATATCACTTTGAAAAATCCACAAGAAGAATCTTAGAGAATGGCTTCTTTCTGGGAAAGCAGTAACTCTGTGAGATGAATTAATAGAACACAGAGCAGTTTCTCAGAAAGCCTCTTTCAGTTTTTAACAAAAGATATTTCCTTTTTCACCATAGCCCACTATGGGCTTCCAAATATCACTTTGCAAATTCCACAAGAAGTGTCTTCGCGAAAGGCTTCTTGTGGGCAAAGCTGTAACACTGTGAGATGAATTAACAGAACACAAAGTAGTTTCTCAGAATGCTTCTTTTCAGTTTTTATCTTAGGATATTTCCTTTTTCACCTTAGCCCTCTATGGGCTTGAAAATATCACTATGAAATTTCCACATGAAGACTCTCAGCGAAAGGATTCTTGAGGTGAAAGCAGTGACTCTGTGAGATGAATTAACAGAACACAAAGCTGTTTCTCAGAAAGCTTCTTTCCAGTTTTTAAAGGAAGATATTTCCTTTTTCACCGTAGACCTCTACGGGCTTCCAAATAACACTTTGCCAATTCCACAAGAAGAGTCTTAGCGAAAGGCATCTTGAAGGGAAGGCTGTAACTCTGTGAGATGAATTAACAGGACACAAAGCAGTTTCTCATAAAGCTTCCTTCCAGTTTTTATCGGAAGATATTTCCTTTTACACCGTAGCCCTGTATGGACTTCCAAATATCAATGTGCGAATTTCACAAGAACAGTCTTAGCGAAAGGCTTCTTGAGGGGAAAGCTGTAACTCTGCGAGATGAATTAACAGAACACAGAGCAGTTTCTCAGAAAGCTTCTTTCCAGTTTTTAACGGAAGATATTTCCTTTTTCACCATAGGACTCTATGGGCTTCCAGATATCACCTTGAATATTCCACAAGAACAGACTTAGCGAAAGGCTTCCTGAAGGGAATGCTGTAACACTGTGAGATGAATTAACAGAACACAGAGCAGTTTCTCAGAAAGCTTCTTTACAGTTTTTAACGGTAGATATTTCCTTTTTCACCTTAACCCTCTAAGGGCTTCCAAATATCACTTTGCAAATTGCATAAGAACAGTGTTAGCGAAAGGCTTTTTGAGGAGAAAGCAGTAACTGTGAGTTGAACTAACCGAACACAAAGCAGTTTCTCAGGAAGCTTCTTTCCAGTTTTTAAGGGAAGATTTTCCTTTTTCACCATAACCCTCTATGGGCTTCCAAATATCACTTTTCAAATTCCACAAGAACAGTCTTAGCGAAAGGCTTCTTGAGGGGAACGCTGTAATTGTGTGAGATGAATTAAGAGAATACAGAGCAGTTTCTCAGAAAGTTTCTCTTCAGTTTTTATCTTAGGATATCTCCTTTTTCACCATAGCCCTCTGTGGGCTTCGAAATATCACTTTGCAAATTCCACAAGAAGAGTCTTAGGGAAAGGCTTCATGAGGGGAAAGATGTAAGTCTCTGAGATGAATTAACAGAACACAAAGTAGTTTCTCAGAAATCTTCTTCCAGATTTTAACGGAAGATACTTCCTTTTTCACCATAGCCCCCTATGGGCTTCCAAATATCACTTTCCAAATTCCACAAGATCTGCCTTAGCTAAAGGTTACTTGAGGAGAGATTTGTAACACTGTGAGATGAATTAACAGAACACAAAGCAGATTCTCAGAAAGCTTCTTTCCACTTTTTAACGGAAGATACTTCTTTTTTCACCATAGCCCTCTATGGGATTCCAAATATCACTTTGCAAATTCCCCAAGAACAGTCTTAGCGAAAGACTGCTTGAGGGGAGAGCTGTAACTCTTGAGATGAATTAGCAGAACACAAAGCAGTTTCTCAGAAAGCTTCTTTCCTGTTTTTTAACGGAAGTTATTTCCTTTTTCACCGTAGCCCTCTATGGGCTTCCAAATATCACTTTCCAAATTCCAGAAGCACAGTCTTAGCGAAAACTTCTTGAGGAGAAAGCTGTATCTCTGTGAGATGAATTGACAGAACACAAAGCAGTTTCTCAGAAAGCTTCTTTCCAGTTTTTAACAGAAGATATTTCCTTTTTCATCATATCCTTCTATGGCTTTACAAATATCATTTTGAAATTCCACAAGAACAGTCTTAGCGAAAGGCTTCTTGTGGAGAAAGCTGTAACCCTGTGAGATGAATTAACAGAACACAAGGCAGTTTCTCAGAAAGCTTCTTTTCAGTTTTTATCTTAGGATATTTCCTTTTTCACCATAGCCCACTATGGGCTTCCAAATGTCACTTTGCAAATTCCACAAGAACAGTCTTAGCGAAAGGCTTCTCGAGGGGCAAACTGTAACTCTGTGAGATGAACTAAGAGAACACAAAGCAGTTTCTCAGAATGCTTCTTTCCAGTTTTTAACGGAAGATATTTCCTTTTTCACCATAACCCTATATGGGCTTCCAAATATCACTTTGCAAATTCCACAAGAACAGTCTTAGCGAAAGGCTTCTTGAGAGGAACGCAGTAACTCTGTGAGATGAATTAAAAGAACACAAAGCAATTTCTCAGAAAGGTTCTTTCCAGTTTTTAACGGAAGATCTTTCCTTTTTCACCATAGCCCTCTATGGGATTCCAAATATCACTTTCAAAATTCCAGAAGAACAGTCTTAGCGAAAGGCTTCTTGAGGGGAAAGCTGTAACTCTGTGAGATGAATTAACAGAACACAAAGTAGTTTCTCAGAAAGATTCTTTCCAGTTTTTAACGGAAGATATTCCCTTTTTCACCATAGCCCTCTATGGGCTTCCAATATCACTTTGAAAAATCCACAAGAAGAATCTTAGAGAATGGCTTCCTTCTGGGAAAGCAGTAACTCTGTCAGATGAATTAATAGAACACAGAGCAGTTTCTCAGAAAGCCTCTTTCAGTTTTTAACAAAAGATATTTCCTTTTTCACCATAGCCCTCTATGGGCTTCCAAATATCACTTTGAAATTCCACAAGAAGTGTCTTCGCGAAAGGCCTCTTGAGGGCAAAGCTGTAACACTGTGAGATGAATTAACAGAACACAAAGTAGTTTCTCAGAATGCTTCTTTTCAGTTTTTATCTTAGGATATTTCCTTTTTCACCTTAGCCCTCTATGGGCTTGAAAATATCACTATGAAATTTCCACATGAAGACTCTCAGCGAAAGGATTCTTGAGGTGAAAGCAGTGACTCTATGAGATGAATTAACAGAACACAAAGCAGTTTCTCAGACAGCTTCTTTCCTGTTTTTAAAGGAAGATATTTCCTTTTTCACCGTAGACCTCTACGGGCTTCCAAATAACACTTTGCCAATTCCACAAGAAGAGTCTTAGCGAAAGGCATCTTGAAGGGAAGGCTGTAACTCTGTGAGATGAATTAACAGGACACAAAGCAGTTTCTCATAAAGCTTCCTTCCAGTTTTTATCGGAAGATATTTCCTTTTAAAACGTAGCCCTGTATGGACTTCCAGATATCAATGTGCAAATTCCAGAAGAACAGTCTTAGCGAAAGGCTTCTTGAGGGGAAAGCTGTAACTCTGCGAGATGAATTAACAGAACACAGAGCAGTTTCTCAGAAAGCTTCTTTCCAGTTTTTAACGGAAGATATTTCCTTTTTCACCATAGGACTCTATGGGCTTCCAGATATCACCTTGAATATTCCACAAGAACAGACTTAGCGAAAGGCTTCCTGAAGGGAATGCTGTAACACTGTGAGATGAATTAACAGAACACAGAGCAGTTTCTCAGAAAGCTTCTTTACAGTTTTTAACGGTAGATATTTCCTTTTTCACCTTAACCCTCTAAGGGCTTCCAAATATCACTTTGCAAATTGCATAAGAACAGTGTTAGCGAAAGGCTTTTTGAGGAGAAAGCAGTAACTGTGAGTTGAATTAACCGAACACAAAGCAGTTTCTCAGGAAGCTTCTTTCCAGTTTTTAAGGGAAGATTTTCCTTTTTCACCATAACCCTCTATGGGCTTCCAAATATCACTTTTCAAATTCCACAAGAACAGTCTTAGCGAAAGGCTTCTTGAGGGGAACGCAGTAACTCTGTGAGATGAATTAAGAGAATACAGAGCAGTTTCTCAGAAAGTTTCTCTTCAGTTTTTATCTTAGGATATCTCCTTTTTCACCATAGCCCTCTGTGGGCTTCGAAATATCACTTTGCAAATTCCACATGAAGAATCTTAGGGAAAGGCTTCATGAGGGGAAAGATGTAAGTCTCTGAGATGAATTAACAGAACACAAAGTAGTTTCTCAGAAATCTTCTTCCAGATTTTAACGGAAGATACTTCCTTTTTCACCATAGCCCCCTATGGGCTTCCAAATATCACTTTCGAAATTCCACAAGGTCTGCCTTAGCTAAAGGTTACTTGAGGAGAGATTTGTAACACTGTGAGATGAATTAACAGAACACAAAGCAGATTCTCAGAAAGCTTCTTTCCACTTTTTAACGGAAGATATTTCTTTTTTCACCATAGCCCTCTATGGGCTTCCAAATATCACTTTGCAAATTCCCCAAGAACAGTCTTAGCGAAAGACTGCTTGAGGGGAAAGCTGTAACTCTTGAGATGAATTAGCAGAACACAAAGCAGTTTCTCAGAAAGCTTCTTTCCTGTGTTTTAACGGAAGTTATTTCCTTTTTCACCGTAGCCCTCTATGGGCTTCCAAATATCACTTTCCAAATTCCAGAAGCACAGTCTTAGCGAAAACTTCTTGAGGAGAAAGCTGTATCTCTGTGAGATGAATTAACAGAACACAAAGCAGTTTCTCAGAAAGCTTCTTTCCAGTTTTTAACAGAAGATATTTCCTTTTTCATCATATCCTTCTATGGCTTTACAAATATCACTTTTAAATTCCACAAGAACAGTCTTAGCGAAAGGCTTCTTGTGGAGAAAGCTGTAACCCTGTGAGATGAATTAACAGAACACAAGGCAGTTTCTCAGAAAGCTTCTTTTCAGTTTTTATCTTAGGATATTTCCTTTTTCACCATAGCCCACTATGGGCTTCCAAATGTCACTTTGCAAATTCCACAAGTACAGTCTTAGCGAAAGGCTTCTAGAGGGGCAAGCTGTAACTCTGTGAGATGAACTAAGAGAACACAAAGCAGTTTCTCAGAATGCTTCTTTCCAGTTTTTAACGGAAGATATTTCCTTTTTCACCATAACCCTATATGGGCTTCCAAATATCACTTTGCAAATTCCACAAGAACAGTCTTAGCGAAAGGCTTCTTGAGAGGAACGCAGTAACTCTGTGAGATGAATTAAAAGAACACAAAGCAATTTCTCAGAAAGGTTCTTTCCAGTTTTTAACGGAAGATCTTTCCTTTTTCAACATAGCCCTCTATGGGATTCCAAATATCACTTTCAAAATTCCAGAAGAACAGTCTTAGCGAAAGGCTTCTTGAGGGGAAAGCTGTAACTCTGTGAGATGAATTAACAGAACACAAAGTAGTTTCTCAGAAAGATTCTTTCCAGTTTTTAACGGAAGATATTCCCTTTTTCACCATAGCCCTCTATGGGCTTCCAATATCACTTTGAAAAATCCACAAGAAGAATCTTAGAGAATGGCTTCCTTCTGGGAAAGCAGTAACTCTGTGAGATGAATTAATAGAACACAGAGCAGTTTCTCAGAAAGCCTCTTTCAGTTTTTAACAAAAGATATTTCCTTTTTCACCATAGCCCTCTATGGGCTTCCAAATATCACTTTGCAAATTCCACAAGAAGTGTCTTCGCGAAAGGCCTCTTGAGGGCAAAGCTGTAACACTGTGAGATGAATTAACAGAACACAAAGTAGTTTCTCAGAATGCTTCTTTTCAGTTTTTATCTTAGGATATTTCCTTTTTCACCTTAGCCCTCTATGGGCTTGAAAATATCACTATGAAATTTCCACATGAAGAGTCTCAGCGAAAGGATTCTTGAGGTGAAAGCAGTGACTCTGTGAGATGAATTAACAGAACACAAAGCAGTTTCTCAGAAAGCTTCTTTCCAGTTTTTAAAGGAAGATATTTCCTTTTTCACCGTAGACCTCTACGGGCTTCCAAATAACACTTTGCCAATTCCACAAGAAGAGTCTTAGCGAAAGGCATCTTGAAGGGAAGGCTGTAACTCTGTGAGATGAATTAACAGGACACAAAGCAGTTTCTCATAAAGCTTCCTTCCAGTTTTTATCGGAAGATATTTCCTTTTACACCGTAGCCCTGTATGGACTTCCAGATATCAATGTGCAAATTTCACAAGAACAGTCTTAGCGAAAGGCTTCTTGAGGCGAAAGCTGTAACTCTGCGAGATGAATTAACAGAACACAGAGCAGTTTCTCAGAAAGCTTCTTTCCAGTTTTTAACGGAAGATATTTCCTTTTTCACCATAGCACTCTATGGGCTTCCAGATATCACCTTGAATATTCCACAAGAACAGACTTAGCGAAAGGCTTCCTGAAGGGAATGCTGTAACACTGTGAGATGAATTAACAGAACACAGAGCAGTTTCTCAGAAAGCTTCTTTACAGTTTTTAACGGTAGATATTTCCTTTTTCACCTTAACCCTCTAAGGGCTTCCAAATATCACTTTGCAAATTGCATAAGAACAGTGTTAGCGAAAGGCTTTTTGAGGAGAAAGCAGTAACTGTGAGTTGAATTAACCGAACACAAAGCAGTTTCTCAGGAAGCTTCTTTCCAGTTTTTAAGGGAAGATTTTCCTTTTTCACCATAACCCTCTATGGGCTTCCAAATATCACTTTTCAAATTCCACAAGAACAGTCTTAGCGAAAGGCTTCTTGAGGGGAACGCAGTAACTCTGTGAGATGAATTAAGAGAATACAGAGCAGTTTCTCAGAAAGTTTCTCTTCAGTTTTTATCTTAGGATATCTCCTTTTTCACCATAGCCCTCTGTGGGCTTCGAAATATCACTTTGCAAATTCCACAAGAAGAGTCTTAGGGAAAGGCTTCATGAGGGGAAAGATGTAAGTCTCTGAGATGAATTAACAGAACACAAAGTAGTTTCTCAGAAATCTTCTTCCAGATTTAAACGGAAGATACTTCCTTTTTCACCATAGCCCCCTATGGGCTTCCAAATATCACTTTCGAAATTCCACAAGATCTGCCTTAGCTAAAGGTTACTTGAGGAGAGATTTGTAACACTGTGAGATGAATTAGCAGAACACAAAGCAGATTCTCAGAAAGCTTCTTTCCACTTTTTAACGGAAGATATTTCTTTTTTCACCATAGCCCTCTATGGGCTTCCAAATATCACTTTGCAAATTCCCCAAGAACAGTCTTAGCGAAAGACTGCTTGAGGGGAAAGCTGTAACTCTTGAGATGAATTAGCAGAACACAAAGCAGTTTCTCAGAAAGCTTCTTTCCTGTGTTTTAACGGAAGTTATTTCCTTTTTCACCGTAGCCCTCTATGGGCTTCCAAATATCACTTTCCAAATTCCAGAAGCACAGTCTTAGCGAAAACTTCTTGAGGAGAAAGCTGTATCTCTGTGAGATGAATTAACAGAACACAAAGCAGTTTCTCAGAAAGCTTCTTTCCAGTTTTTAACAGAAGATATTTCCTTTTTCATCATATCCTTCTATGGCTTTACAAATATCACTTTGAAATTCCACAAGAACAGTCTTAGCGAAAGGCTTCTTGTGGAGAAAGCTGTAACCCTGTGAGATGAATTAACAGAACACAAAGCAATTTCTCAGAAAGCTTCTTTTCAGTTTTTATCTTAGGATATTTTCTTTTTCACCATAGCCCACTATGGGCTTCCAAATGTCACTTTGCAAATTCCACAAGAACAGTCTTAGCGAAAGGCTTCTAGAGGGGCAAGCTGTAACTCTGTGAGATGAACTAAGAGAACACAAAGCAGTTTCTCAGAATGCTTCTTTCCAGTTTTTAACGGAAGATATTTCCTTTTTCACCATAACCCTATATGGGCTTCCAAATATCACTTTGCAAATTCCACAAGAACAGTCTTAGCGAAAGGCTTCTTGAGAGGAACGCAGTAACTCTGTGAGATGAATTAAAAGAACACAAAGCAATTTCTCAGAAAGGTTCTTTCCAGTTTTTAACGGAAGATCTTTCCTTTTTCACCATAGCCCTCTATGGGATTCCAAATATCACTTTCAAAATTCCAGAAGAACAGTCTTAGCGAAAGGCTTCTTGAGGGGAAAGCTGTAACTCTGTGAGATGAATTAACAGAACACGAAGTAGTTTCTCAGAAAGATTCTTTCCAGTTTTTAACGGAAGATATTCCCTTTTTCACCATAGCCCTCTATGGGCTTCCAATATC
Source organism: Chlorocebus sabaeus (assembly GCF_047675955.1). Taxonomy (NCBI): domain Eukaryota; kingdom Metazoa; phylum Chordata; class Mammalia; order Primates; family Cercopithecidae; genus Chlorocebus; species Chlorocebus sabaeus. The sequence continues at coordinate 164,433 of NW_027328092.1, read as the reverse complement.
ACTTTGAAAAATCCACAAGAAGAATCTTAGAGAATGGCTTCTTTCTGGGAAAGCAGTAACTCTGTGAGATGAATTAATAGAACACAGAGCAGTTTCTCAGAAAGCCTCTTTCAGTTTTTAACAAAAGATATTTCCTTTTTCACCATAGCCCTCTATGGGCTTCCAAATATCACTTTGCAAATTCCACAAGAAGTGTCTTCGCGAAAGGCCTCTTGAGGGCAAAGCTGTAACACTGTGAGATGAATTAACAGAACACAAAGTAGTTTCTCAGAATGCTTCTTTTCAGTTTTTATCTTAGGATATTGCCTTTTTCACCTTAGCCCTCTATGGGCTTGAAAATATCACTATGAAATTTCCACATGAAGAGTCTCAGCGAAAGGATTCTTGAGGTGAAAGCAGTGACTCTGTGAGATGAATTAACAGAACACAAAGCAGTTTCTCAGAAAGCTTCTTTCCAGTTTTTAAAGGAAGATATTTCCTTTTTCACCGTAGACCTCTACGGGCTTCCAAATAACACTTTGCCAATTCCACAAGAAGAGTCTTAGCGAAAGGCATCTTGAAGGGAAGGCTGTAACTCTGTGAGATGAATTAACAGGACACAAAGCAGTTTCTCATAAAGCTTCCTTCCAGTTTTTATCGGAAGATATTTCCTTTTACACCGTAGCCCTGTATGGACTTCCAGATATCAATGTGCAAATTTCACAAGAACAGTCTTAGCGAAAGGCTTCTTGAGGGGAAAGCTGTAACTCTGTGAGATGAATTAACAGAACACAGAGCAGTTTCTCAGAAAGCTTCTTTCCAGTTTTTAACGGAAGATATTTCCTTTTTCACCATAGCACTCTATGGGCTTCCAGATATCACCTTGAATATTCCACAAGAACAGACTTAGCGAAAGGCTTCCTGAAGGGAATGCTGTAACACTGTGAGATGAATTAACAGAACACAGAGCAGTTTCTCAGAAAGCTTCTTTACAGTTTTTAACGGTAGATATTTCCTTTTTCACCTTAACCCTCTAAGGGCTTCCAAATATCACTTTGCAAATTGCATAAGAACAGTGTTAGCGAAAGGCTTTTTGAGGAGAAAGCAGTAACTGTGAGTTGAATTAACCGAACACAAAGCAGTTTCTCAGGAAGCTTCTTTCCAGTTTTTAAGGGAAGATTTTCCTTTTTCACCATAACCCTCTATGGGCTTCCAAATATCACTTTTCAAATTCCACAAGAACAGTCTTAGCGAAAGGCTTCTTGAGGGGAACGCAGTAACTCTGTGAGATGAATTAAGAGAATACAGAGCAGTTTCTCAGAAAGTTTCTCTTCAGTTTTTATCTTAGGATATCTCCTTTTTCACCATAGCCCTCTGTGGGCTTCGAAATATCACTTTGCAAATTCCACAAGAAGAGTCTTAGGGAAAGGCTTCATGAGGGGAAAGATGTAAGTCTCTGAGATGAATTAACAGAACACAAAGTAGTTTCTCAGAAATCTTCTTCCAGATTTTAACGGAAGATACTTCCTTTTTCACCATAGCCCCCTATAGGCTTCCAAATATCACTTTCCAAATTCCACAAGATCAGCCTTAGCTAAAGGTTACTTGAGGAGAGATTTGTAACACTGTGAGATGAATTAACAGAACACAAAGCAGATTCTCAGAAAGCTTCTTTCCACTTTTTAACGGAAGATACTTCTTTTTTCACCATAGCCCTCTATGGGCTTCCAAATATCACTTTGCAAATTCCCCAAGAACAGTCTTAGCGAAAGACTGCTTGAGGGGAAAGCTGTAACTCTTGAGATGAATTAGCAGAACAGAAAGCAGTTTCTCAGAAAGCTTCTTTCCTGTTTTTTAACGGAAGTTATTTCCTTTTTCACCGTAGCCCTCTATGGGCTTCCAAATATCACTTTCCAAATTCCAGAAGCACAGTCTTAGCGAAAACTTCTTGAGGAGAAAGCTGTATCTCTGTGAGATGAATTAACAGAACACAAAGCAGTTTCTCAGAAAGCTTCTTTCCAGTTTTTAACGGAAGATATTTCCTTTTTCACCATAGCACTCTATGGGCTTCCAGATATCACCTTGAATATTCCACAAGAACAGACTTAGCGAAAGGCTTCCTGAAGGGAATGCTGTAACACTGTGAGATGAATTAACAGAACACAGAGCAGTTTCTCAGAAAGCTTCTTTACAGTTTTTAACGGTAGATATTTCCTTTTTCACCTTAACCCTCTAAGGGCTTCCAAATATCACTTTGCAAATTGCATAAGAACAGTGTTAGCGAAAGGCTTTTTGAGGAGAAAGCAGTAACTGTGAGTTGAATTAACCGAATACAAAGCAGTTTCTCAGGAAGCTTCTTTCCAGTTTTTAAGGGAAGATTTTCCTTTTTCACCATAACCCTCTATGGGCTTCCAAATATCACTTTTCAAATTCCACAAGAACAGTCTTAGCGAAAGGCTTCTTGAGGGGAATGCAGTAACTCTGTGAGATGAATTAACAGAACACAAAGCAATTTCTCAGAAAGATTCTTCCCAGTTTTTATCTTAGGATATTTCCTTTTTCACCATAGCCCTCTATGGGCTTCCAAATATCACTTTGCAAATTCCCCAAGAACAGTCTTAGCGAAAGACTGCTTGAGGGGAAAGCTGTAACTCTTGAGATGAATTAGCAGAACACAAAGCAGTTTCTCAGAAAGCTTCTTTCCTGTTTTTTAACGGAAGTTATTTCCTTTTTCACCGTAGCCCTCTATGGGCTTCCAAATATCACTTTCCAAATTCCAGAAGCACAGTCTTAGCGAAAACTTCTTGAGGAGAAAGCTGTATCTCTGTGAGATGAATTAACAGAACACAAAGCAGTTTCTCAGAAAGCTTCTTTCCAGTTTTTAACAGAAGATATTTCCTTTTTCATCATATCCTTCTATGGCTTTACAAATATCACTTTGAAATTCCACAAGAACAGTCTTAGCGAAAGGCTTCTTGTGGAGAAAGCTGTAACCCTGTGAGATGAATTAACAGAACACAAGGCAGTTTCTCAGAAAGCTTCTTTTCAGTTTTTATCTTAGGATATTTCCTTTTTCACCATAGCCCACTATGGGCTTCCAAATGTCACTTTGCAAATTCCACAAGAACAGTCTTAGCGAAAGGCTTCTAGAGGGGCAAGCTGTAACTCTGTGAGATGAACTAAGAGAACACAAAGCAGTTTCTCAGAATGCTTCTTTCCAGTTTTTAACGGAAGATATTTCCTTTTTCACCATAACCCTATATGGGCTTCCAAATATCACTTTGCAAATTCCACAAGAACAGTCTTAGCGAAAGGCTTCTTGAGAGGAACGCAGTAACTCTGTGAGATGAATTAAAAGAACACAAAGCAATTTCTCAGAAAGGTTCTTTCCAGTTTTTAACGGAAGATCTTTCCTTTTTCACCATAGCCCTCTATGGGATTCCAAATATCACTTTCAAAATTCCAGAAGAACAGTCTTAGCGAAAGGCTTCTTGAGGGGAAAGCTGTAACTCTGTGAGATGAATTAACAGAACACGAAGTAGTTTCTCAGAAAGATTCTTTCCAGTTTTTAACGGAAGATATTCCCTTTTTCACCATAGCCCTCTATGGGCTTCCAATATCACTTTGAAAAATCCACAAGAAGAATCTTAGAGAATGGCTTCTTTCTGGGAAAGCAGTAACTCTGTGAGATGAATTAATAGAACACAGAGCAGTTTCTCAGAAAGCCTCTTTCAGTTTTTAACAAAAGATATTTCCTTTTTCACCATAGCCCTCTATGGGCTTCCAAATATCACTTTGCAAATTCCACAAGAAGTGTCTTCGCGAAAGGCCTCTTGAGGGCAAAGCTGTAACACTGTGAGATGAATTAACAGAACACAAAGTAGTTTCTCAGAATGCTTCTTTTCAGTTTTTATCTTAGGATATTGCCTTTTTCACCTTAGCCCTCTATGGGCTTGAAAATATCACTATGAAATTTCCACATGAAGAGTCTCAGCGAAAGGATTCTTGAGGTGAAAGCAGTGACTCTGTGAGATGAATTAACAGAACACAAAGCAGTTTCTCAGAAAGCTTCTTTCCAGTTTTTAAAGGAAGATATTTCCTTTTTCACCGTAGACCTCTACGGGCTTCCAAATAACACTTTGCCAATTCCACAAGAAGAGTCTTAGCGAAAGGCATCTTGAAGGGAAGGCTGTAACTCTGTGAGATGAATTAACAGGACACAAAGCAGTTTCTCATAAAGCTTCCTTCCAGTTTTTATCGGAAGATATTTCCTTTTACACCGTAGCCCTGTATGGACTTCCAGATATCAATGTGCAAATTTCACAAGAACAGTCTTAGCGAAAGGCTTCTTGAGGGGAAAGCTGTAACTCTGTGAGATGAATTAACAGAACACAGAGCAGTTTCTCAGAAAGCTTCTTTCCAGTTTTTAACGGAAGATATTTCCTTTTTCACCATAGCACTCTATGGGCTTCCAGATATCACCTTGAATATTCCACAAGAACAGACTTAGCGAAAGGCTTCCTGAAGGGAATGCTGTAACACTGTGAGATGAATTAACAGAACACAGAGCAGTTTCTCAGAAAGCTTCTTTACAGTTTTTAACGGTAGATATTTCCTTTTTCACCTTAACCCTCTAAGGGCTTCCAAATATCACTTTGCAAATTGCATAAGAACAGTGTTAGCGAAAGGCTTTTTGAGGAGAAAGCAGTAACTGTGAGTTGAATTAACCGAACACAAAGCAGTTTCTCAGGAAGCTTCTTTCCAGTTTTTAAGGGAAGATTTTCCTTTTTCACCATAACCCTCTATGGGCTTCCAAATATCACTTTTCAAATTCCACAAGAACAGTCTTAGCGAAAGGCTTCTTGAGGGGAACGCAGTAACTCTGTGAGATGAATTAAGAGAATACAGAGCAGTTTCTCAGAAAGTTTCTCTTCAGTTTTTATCTTAGGATATCTCCTTTTTCACCATAGCCCTCTGTGGGCTTCGAAATATCACTTTGCAAATTCCACAAGAAGAGTCTTAGGGAAAGGCTTCATGAGGGGAAAGATGTAAGTCTCTGAGATGAATTAACAGAACACAAAGTAGTTTCTCAGAAATCTTCTTCCAGATTTTAACGGAAGATACTTCCTTTTTCACCATAGCCCCCTATAGGCTTCCAAATATCACTTTCCAAATTCCACAAGATCAGCCTTAGCTAAAGGTTACTTGAGGAGAGATTTGTAACACTGTGAGATGAATTAACAGAACACAAAGCAGATTCTCAGAAAGCTTCTTTCCACTTTTTAACGGAAGATACTTCTTTTTTCACCATAGCCCTCTATGGGCTTCCAAATATCACTTTGCAAATTCCCCAAGAACAGTCTTAGCGAAAGACTGCTTGAGGGGAAAGCTGTAACTCTTGAGATGAATTAGCAGAACAGAAAGCAGTTTCTCAGAAAGCTTCTTTCCTGTTTTTTAACGGAAGTTATTTCCTTTTTCACCGTAGCCCTCTATGGGCTTCCAAATATCACTTTCCAAATTCCAGAAGCACAGTCTTAGCGAAAACTTCTTGAGGAGAAAGCTGTATCTCTGTGAGATGAATTAACAGAACACAAAGCAGTTTCTCAGAAAGCTTCTTTCCAGTTTTTAACGGAAGATATTTCCTTTTTCACCATAGCACTCTATGGGCTTCCAGATATCACCTTGAATATTCCACAAGAACAGACTTAGCGAAAGGCTTCCTGAAGGGAATGCTGTAACACTGTGAGATGAATTAACAGAACACAGAGCAGTTTCTCAGAAAGCTTCTTTACAGTTTTTAACGGTAGATATTTCCTTTTTCACCTTAACCCTCTAAGGGCTTCCAAATATCACTTTGCAAATTGCATAAGAACAGTGTTAGCGAAAGGCTTTTTGAGGAGAAAGCAGTAACTGTGAGTTGAATTAACCGAATACAAAGCAGTTTCTCAGGAAGCTTCTTTCCAGTTTTTAAGGGAAGATTTTCCTTTTTCACCATAACCCTCTATGGGCTTCCAAATATCACTTTTCAAATTCCACAAGAACAGTCTTAGCGAAAGGCTTCTTGAGGGGAATGCAGTAACTCTGTGAGATGAATTAACAGAACACAAAGCAATTTCTCAGAAAGATTCTTCCCAGTTTTTATCTTAGGATATTTCCTTTTTCACCATAGCCCTCTATGGGCTTCCAAATATCACTTTGCAAATTCCCCAAGAACAGTCTTAGCGAAAGACTGCTTGAGGGGAAAGCTGTAACTCTTGAGATGAATTAGCAGAACACAAAGCAGTTTCTCAGAAAGCTTCTTTCCTGTTTTTTAACGGAAGTTATTTCCTTTTTCACCGTAGCCCTCTATGGGCTTCCAAATATCACTTTCCAAATTCCAGAAGCACAGTCTTAGCGAAAACTTCTTGAGGAGAAAGCTGTATCTCTGTGAGATGAATTAACAGAACACAAAGCAGTTTCTCAGAAAGCTTCTTTCCAGTTTTTAACAGAAGATATTTCCTTTTTCATCATATCCTTCTATGGCTTTACAAATATCACTTTGAAATTCCACAAGAACAGTCTTAGCGAAAGGCTTCTTGTGGAGAAAGCTGTAACCCTGTGAGATGAATTAACAGAACACAAGGCAGTTTCTCAGAAAGCTTCTTTTCAGTTTTTATCTTAGGATATTTCCTTTTTCACCATAGCCCACTATGGGCTTCCAAATGTCACTTTGCAAATTCCACAAGAACAGTCTTAGCGAAAGGCTTCTAGAGGGGCAAGCTGTAACTCTGTGAGATGAACTAAGAGAACACAAAGCAGTTTCTCAGAATGCTTCTTTCCAGTTTTTAACGGAAGATATTTCCTTTTTCACCATAACCCTATATGGGCTTCCAAATATCACTTTGCAAATTCCACAAGAACAGTCTTAGCGAAAGGCTTCTTGAGAGGAACGCAGTAACTCTGTGAGATGAATTAAAAGAACACAAAGCAATTTCTCAGAAAGGTTCTTTCCAGTTTTTAACGGAAGATCTTTCCTTTTTCACCATAGCCCTCTATGGGATTCCAAATATCACTTTCAAAATTCCAGAAGAACAGTCTTAGCGAAAGGCTTCTTGAGGGGAAAGCTGTAACTCTGTGAGATGAATTAACAGAACACAAAGTAGTTTCTCAGAAAGATTCTTTCCAGTTTTTAACGGAAGATATTCCCTTTTTCACCATAGCCCTCTATGGGCTTCCAATATCACTTTGAAAAATCCACAAGAAGAATCTTAGAGAATGGCTTCTTTCTGGGAAAGCAGTAACTCTGTGAGATGAATTAATAGAACACAGAGCAGTTTCTCAGAAAGCCTCTTTCAGTTTTTAACAAAAGATATTTCCTTTTTCACCATAGCCCTCTATGGGCTTCCAAATATCACTTTGCAAATTCCACAAGAAGTGTCTTCGCGAAAGGCTTCTTGAGGGCAAAGCTGTAACACTGTGAGATGAATTAACAGAACACAAAGTAGTTTCTCAGAATGCTTCTTTTCAGTTTTTATCTTAGGATATTTCCTTTTTCACCTTAGCCCTCTATGGGCTTGAAAATATCACTATGAAATTTCCACATGAAGAGTCTCAGCGAAAGGATTCTTGAGGTGAAAGCAGTGACTCTGTGAGATGAATTAACAGAACACAAAGCAGTTTCTCAGAAAGCTTCTTTCCAGTTTTTAAAGGAAGATATTTCCTTTTTCACCGTAGACCTCTACGGGCTTCCAAATAACACTTTGCCAATTCCACAAGAAGAGTCTTAGCGAAAGGCATCTTGAAGGGAAGGCTGTAACTCTGTGAGATGAATTAACAGGACACAAAGCAGTTTCTCATAAAGCTTCCTTCCAGTTTTTATCGGAAGATATTTCCTTTTACACCGTAGCCCTGTATGGACTTCCAGATATCAATGTGCAAATTTCACAAGAACAGTCTTAGCGAAAGGCTTCTTGAGGGGAAAGCTGTAACTCTGTGAGATGAATTAACAGAACACAGAGCAGTTTCTCAGAAAGCTTCTTTCCAGTTTTTAACGGAAGATATTTCCTTTTTCACCATAGCACTCTATGGGCTTCCAGATATCACCTTGAATATTCCACAAGAACAGACTTAGCGAAAGGCTTCCTGAAGGGAATGCTGTAACACTGTGAGATGAATTAACAGAACACAGAGCAGTTTCTCAGAAAGCTTCTTTACAGTTTTTAACGGTAGATATTTCCTTTTTCACCTTAACCCTCTAAGGGCTTCCAAATATCACTTTGCAAATTGCATAAGAACAGTGTTAGCGAAAGGCTTTTTGAGGAGAAAGCAGTAACTGTGAGTTGAATTAACCGAACACAAAGCAGTTTCTCAGGAAGCTTCTTTCCAGTTTTTAAGGGAAGATTTTCCTTTTTCACCATAACCCTCTATGGGCTTCCAAATATCACTTTTCAAATTCCACAAGAACAGTCTTAGCGAAAGGCTTCTTGAGGGGAACGCAGTAACTCTGTGAGATGAATTAAGAGAATACAGAGCAGTTTCTCAGAAAGTTTCTCTTCAGTTTTTATCTTAGGATATCTCCTTTTTCACCATAGCCCTCTGTGGGCTTCGAAATATCACTTTGCAAATTCCACAAGAAGAGTCTTAGGGAAAGGCTTCATGAGGGGAAAGATGTAAGTCTCTGAGATGAATTAACAGAACACAAAGTAGTTTCTCAGAAATCTTCTTCCAGATTTTAACGGAAGATACTTCCTTTTTCACCATAGCCCCCTATAGGCTTCCAAATATCACTTTCCAAATTCCACAAGATCAGCCTTAGCTAAAGGTTACTTGAGGAGAGATTTGTAACACTGTGAGATGAATTAACAGAACACAAAGCAGATTCTCAGAAAGCTTCTTTCCACTTTTTAACGGAAGATACTTCTTTTTTCACCATAGCCCTCTATGGGCTTCCAAATATCACTTTGCAAATTCCCCAAGAACAGTCTTAGCGAAAGACTGCTTGAGGGGAAAGCTGTAACTCTTGAGATGAATTAGCAGAACAGAAAGCAGTTTCTCAGAAAGCTTCTTTCCTGTTTTTTAACGGAAGTTATTTCCTTTTTCACCGTAGCCCTCTATGGGCTTCCAAATATCACTTTCCAAATTCCACAAGATCAGCCTTAGCTAAAGGTTACTTGAGGAGAGATTTGTAACACTGTGAGATGAATTAACAGAACACAAAGCAGATTCTCAGAAAGCTTCTTTCCACTTTTTAACGGAAGATACTTCTTTTTTCACCATAGCCCTCTATGGGCTTCCAAATATCACTTTGCAAATTCCCCAAGAACAGTCTTAGCGAAAGACTGCTTGAGGGGAAAGCTGTAACTCTTGAGATGAATTAGCAGAACAGAAAGCAGCTTCTCAGAAAGCTTCTTTCCTGTTTTTTAACGGAAGTTATTTCCTTATTCACCGTAGCCCTCTATGGGCTTCCAAATATCACTTTCCAAATTCCAGAAGCACAGTCTTAGCGAAAACTTCTTGAGGAGAAAGCTGTATCTCTGTGAGATGAATTAACAGAACACAAAGCAGTTTCTCAGAAAGCTTCTTTCCAGTTTTTAACGGAAGATATTTCCTTTTTCACCATAGCACTCTATGGGCTTCCAGATATCACCTTGAATATTCCACAAGAACAGACTTAGCGAAAGGCTTCCTGAAGGGAATGCTGTAACACTGTGAGATGAATTAACAGAACACAGAGCAGTTTCTCAGAAAGCTTCTTTACAGTTTTTAACGGTAGATATTTCCTTTTTCACCTTAACCCTCTAAGGGCTTCCAAATATCACTTTGCAAATTGCATAAGAACAGTGTTAGCGAAAGGCTTTTTGAGGAGAAAGCAGTAACTGTGAGTTGAATTAACCGAATACAAAGCAGTTTCTCAGGAAGCTTCTTTCCAGTTTTTAAGGGAAGATTTTCCTTTTTCACCATAACCCTCTATGGGCTTCCAAATATCACTTTTCAAATTCCACAAGAACAGTCTTAGCGAAAGGCTTCTTGAGGGGAATGCAGTAACTCTGTGAGATGAATTAACAGAACACAAAGCAATTTCTCAGAAAGATTCTTCCCAGTTTTTATCTTAGGATATTTCCTTTTTCACCATAGCCCTCTATGGGCTTCCAAATATCACTTTGCAAATTCCCCAAGAACAGTCTTAGCGAAAGACTGCTTGAGGGGAAAGCTGTAACTCTTGAGATGAATTAGCAGAACACAAAGCAGTTTCTCAGAAAGCTTCTTTCCTGTTTTTTAACGGAAGTTATTTCCTTTTTCACCGTAGCCCTCTATGGGCTTCCAAATATCACTTTCCAAATTCCAGAAGCACAGTCTTAGCGAAAACTTCTTGAGGAGAAAGCTGTATCTCTGTGAGATGAATTAACAGAACACAAAGCAGTTTCTCAGAAAGCTTCTTTCCAGTTTTTAACAGAAGATATTTCCTTTTTCATCATATCCTTCTATGGCTTTACAAATATCACTTTGAAATTCCACAAGAACAGTCTTAGCGAAAGGCTTCTTGTGGAGAAAGCTGTAACCCTGTGAGATGAATTAACAGAACACAAGGCAGTTTCTCAGAAAGCTTCTTTTCAGTTTTTATCTTAGGATATTTCCTTTTTCACCATAGCCCACTATGGGCTTCCAAATGTCACTTTGCAAATTCCACAAGAACAGTCTTAGCGAAAGGCTTCTAGAGGGGCAAGCTGTAACTCTGTGAGATGAACTAAGAGAACACAAAGCAGTTTCTCAGAATGCTTCTTTCCAGTTTTTAACGGAAGATATTTCCTTTTTCACCATAACCCTATATGGGCTTCCAAATATCACTTTGCAAATTCCACAAGAACAGTCTTAGCGAAAGGCTTCTTGAGAGGAACGCAGTAACTCTGTGAGATGAATTAAAAGAACACAAAGCAATTTCTCAGAAAGGTTCTTTCCAGTTTTTAACGGAAGATCTTTCCTTTTTCACCATAGCCCTCTATGGGATTCCAAATATCACTTTCAAAATTCCAGAAGAACAGTCTTAGCGAAAGGCTTCTTGAGGGGAAAGCTGTAACTCTGTGAGATGAATTAACAGAACACAAAGTAGTTTCTCAGAAAGATTCTTTCCAGTTTTTAACGGAAGATATTCCCTTTTTCACCATAGCCCTCTATGGGCTTCCAATATCACTTTGAAAAATCCACAAGAAGAATCTTAGAGAATGGCTTCTTTCTGGGAAAGCAGTAACTCTGTGAGATGAATTAATAGAACACAGAGCAGTTTCTCAGAAAGCCTCTTTCAGTTTTTAACAAAAGATATTTCCTTTTTCACCATAGCCCTCTATGGGCTTCCAAATATCACTTTGCAAATTCCACAAGAAGTGTCTTCGCGAAAGGCTTCTTGAGGGCAAAGCTGTAACACTGTGAGATGAATTAACAGAACACAAAGTAGTTTCTCAGAATGCTTCTTTTCAGTTTTTATCTTAGGATATTTCCTTTTTCACCTTAGCCCTCTATGGGCTTGAAAATATCACTATGAAATTTCCACATGAAGAGTCTCAGCGAAAGGATTCTTGAGGTGAAAGCAGTGACTCTGTGAGATGAATTAACAGAACACAAAGCAGTTTCTCAGAAAGCTTCTTTCCAGTTTTTAAAGGAAGATATTTCCTTTTTCACCGTAGACCTCTACGGGCTTCCAAATAACACTTTGCCAATTCCACAAGAAGAGTCTTAGCGAAAGGCATCTTGAAGGGAAGGCTGTAACTCTGTGAGATGAATTAACAGGACACAAAGCAGTTTCTCATAAAGCTTCCTTCCAGTTTTTATCGGAAGATATTTCCTTTTACACCGTAGCCCTGTATGGACTTCCAGATATCAATGTGCAAATTTCACAAGAACAGTCTTAGCGAAAGGCTTCTTGAGGGGAAAGCTGTAACTCTGTGAGATGAATTAACAGAACACAGAGCAGTTTCTCAGAAAGCTTCTTTCCAGTTTTTAACGGAAGATATTTCCTTTTTCACCGTAGCACTCTATGGGCTTCCAGATATCACCTTGAATATTCCACAAGAACAGACTTAGCGAAAGGCTTCCTGAAGGGAATGCTGTAACACTGTGAGATGAATTAACAGAACACAGAGCAGTTTCTCAGAAAGCTTCTTTACAATTTTTAACGGTAGATATTTCCTTTTTCACCTTAACCCTCTAAGGGCTTCCAAATATCACTTTGCAAATTGCATAAGAACAGTGTTAGCGAAAGGCTTTTTGAGGAGAAAGCAGTAACTGTGAGTTGAATTAACCGAACACAAAGCAGTTTCTCAGGAAGCTTCTTTCCAGTTTTTAAGGGAAGATTTTCCTTTTTCACCATAACCCTCTATGGGCTTCCAAATATCACTTTTCAAATTCCACAAGAACAGTCTTAGCGAAAGGCTTCTTGAGGGGAATGCAGAAACTCTGTGAGATGAATTAACAGAACACAAAGCAATTTCTCAGAAAGATTCTTCCCAGTTTTTATCTTAGGATATTTCCTTTTTCACCATAGCCCTCTATGGGCTTCCAAATATCACTTTGCAAATTCCCCAAGAACAGTCTTAGCGAAAGACTGCTTGAGGGGAAAGCTGTAACTCTTGAGATGAATTAGCAGAACACAAAGCAGTTTCTCAGAAAGCTTCTTTCCTGTTTTTTAACGGAAGTTATTTCCTTTTTCACCGTAGCCCTCTATGGGCTTCCAAATATCACTTTCCAAATTCCAGAAGCACAGTCTTAGCGAAAACTTCTTGAGGAGAAAGCTGTATCTCTGTGAGATGAATTAACAGAACACAAAGCAGTTTCTCAGAAAGCTTCTTTCCAGTTTTTAACAGAAGATATTTCCTTTTTCATCATATCCTTCTATGGCTTTACAAATATCACTTTGAAATTCCACAAGAACAGTCTTAGCGAAAGGCTTCTTGTGGAGAAAGCTGTAACCCTGTGAGATGAATTAACAGAACACAAGGCAGTTTCTCAGAAAGCTTCTTTTCAGTTTTTATCTTAGGATATTTCCTTTTTCACCATAGCCCACTATGGGCTTCCAAATGTCACTTTGCAAATTCCACAAGAACAGTCTTAGCGAAAGGCTTCTAGAGGGACAAGCTGTAACTCTGTGAGATGAACTAAGAGAACACAAAGCAGTTTCTCAGAATGCTTCTTTCCAGTTTTTAACGGAAGATATTTCCTTTTTCACCATAACCCTATATGGGCTTCCAAATATCACTTTGCAAATTCCACAAGAACAGTCTTAGCGAAAGGCTTCTTCAGAGGAACGCAGTAACTCTGTGAGATGAATTAAAAGAACACAAAGCAATTTCTCAGAAAGGTTCTTTCCAGTTTTTAACGGAAGATCTTTCCTTTTTCAACATAGCCCTCTATGGGATTCCAAATATCACTTTCAAAATTCCAGAAGAACAGTCTTAGCGAAAGGCTTCTTGAGGGGAAAGCTGTAACTCTGTGAGATGAATTAACAGAACACAAAGTAGTTTCTCAGAAAGATTCTTTCCAGTTTTTAACGGAAGATATTCCCTTTTTCACCATAGCCCTCTATGGGCTTCCAATATCACTTTGAAAAATCCACAAGAAGAATCTTAGAGAATGGCTTCTTTCTGGGAAAGCAGTAACTCTGTGAGATGAATTAATAGAACACAGAGCAGTTTCTCAGAAAGCCTCTTTCAGTTTTTAACAAAAGATATTTCCTTTTTCACCATAGCCCTCTATGGGCTTCCAAATATCACTTTGCAAATTCCACAAGAAGTGTCTTCGCGAAAGGCTTCTTGAGGGCAAAGCTGTAACACTGTGAGATGAATTAACAGAACACAAAGTAGTTTCTCAGAATGCTTCTTTTCAGTTTTTATCTTAGGATATTTCCTTTTTCACCTTAGCCCTCTATGGGCTTGAAAATATCACTATGAAATTTCCACATGAAGAGTCTCAGCGAAAGGATTCTTGAGGTGAAAGCAGTGACTCTGTGAGATGAATTAACAGAACACAAAGCAGTTTCTCAGAAAGCTTCTTTCCAGTTTTTAAAGGAAGATATTTCCTTTTTCACCGTAGACCTCTACGGGCTTCCAAATAACACTTTGCCAATTCCACAAGAAGAGTCTTAGCGAAAGGCATCTTGAAGGGAAGGCGGTAACTCTGTGAGATGAATTAACAGGACACAAAGCAGTTTCTCATAAAGCTTCCTTCCAGTTTTTATCGGAAGATATTTCCTTTTACACTGTAGCCCTGTATGGACTTCCAAATATCAATGTGCGAATTTCACAAGAACAGTCTTAGCGAAAGGCTTCTTGAGGGGAAAGCTGTAACTCTGTGAGATGAATTAACAGAACACAGAGCAGTTTCTCAGAAAGCTTCTTTCCAGTTTTTAACGGAAGATATTTCCTTTTTCACCATAGCACTCTATGGGCTTCCAGATATCACCTTGAATATTCCACAAGAACAGACTTAGCGAAAGGCTTCCTGAAGGGAATGCTGTAACACTGTGAGATGAATTAACAGAACACAGAGCAGTTTCTCAGAAAGCTTCTTTACAGTTTTTAACGGTAGATATTTCCTTTTTCACCTTAACCCTCTAAGGGCTTCCAAATATCACTTTGCAAATTGCATAAGAACAGTGTTAGCGAAAGGCTTTTTGAGGAGAAAGCAGTAACTGTGAGTTGAATTAACCGAACACAAAGCAGTTTCTCAGGAAGCTTCTTTCCAGTTTTTAAGGGAAGATTTTCCTTTTTCACCATAACCCTCTATGGGCTTCCAAATATCACTTTTCAAATTCCACAAGAACAGTCTTAGCGAAAGGCTTCTTGAGGGGAACGCAGTAACTCTGTGAGATGAATTAAGAGAATACAGAGCAGTTTCTCAGAAAGTTTCTCTTCAGTTTTTATCTTAGGATATCTCCTTTTTCACCATAGCCCTCTGTGGGCTTCGAAATATCACTTTGCAAATTCCACAAGAAGAGTCTTAGGGAAAGGCTTCATGAGGGGAAAGATGTAAGTCTCTGAGATGAATTAACAGAACACAAAGTAGTTTCTCAGAAATCTTCTTCCAGATTTTAACGGAAGATACTTCCTTTTTCACCATAGCCCCCTATGGGCTTCCAAATATCACTTTCGAAATTCCACAAGATCTGCCTTAGCTAAAGGTTACTTGAGGAGAGATTTGTAACACTGTGAGATGAATTAACAGAACACAAAGCAGATTCTCAGAAAGCTTCTTTCCACTTTTTAACGGAAGATATTTCTTTTTTCACCATAGCCCTCTATGGGCTTCCAAATATCACTTTGCAAATTCCCCAAGAACAGTCTTAGCGAAAGACTGCTTGAGGGGAAAGCTGTAACTCTTGAGATGAATTAGCAGAACACAAAGCAGTTTCTCAGAAAGCTTCTTTCCTGTTTTTTAACGGAAGTTATTTCCTTTTTCACCGTAGCCCTCTATGGGCTTCCAAATATCACTTTCCAAATTCCAGAAGCACAGTCTTAGCGAAAACTTCTTGAGGAGAAAGCTGTATCTCTGTGAGATGAGTTAACAGAACACAAAGCAGTTTCTCAGAAAGCTTCTTTCCAGTTTTTAACAGAAGATATTTCCTTTTTCATCATATCCTTCTATGGCTTTACAAATATCACTTTGAAATTCCACAAGAACAGTCTTAGCGAAAGGCTTCTTGTGGAGAAAGCTGTAACCCTGTGAGATGAATTAACAGAACACAAGGCAGTTTCTCAGAAAGCTTCTTTTCAGTTTTTATCTTAGGATATTTCCTTTTTCACCATAGCCCACTATGGGCTTCCAAATGTCACTTTGCAAATTCCACAAGAACAGTCTTAGCGAAAGGCTTCTAGAGGGGCAAGCTGTAACTCTGTGAGATGAACTAAGAGAACACAAAGCAGTTTCTCAGAATGCTTCTTTCCAGTTTTTAACGGAAGATATTTCCTTTTTCACCATAACCCTATATGGGCTTCCAAATATCACTTTGCAAATTCCACAAGAACAGTCTTAGCGAAAGGCTTCTTGAGAGGAACGCAGTAACTCTGTGAGATGAATTAAAAGAACACAAAGCAATTTCTCAGAAAGGTTCTTTCCAGTTTTTAACGGAAGATCTTTCCTTTTTCAACATAGCCCTCTATGGGATTCCAAATATCACTTTCAAAATTCCAGAAGAACAGTCTTAGCGAAAGGCTTCTTGAGGGGAAAGCTGTAACTCTGTGAGATGAATTAACAGAACACAAAGTAGTTTCTCAGAAAGATTCTTTCCAGTTTTTAACGGAAGATATTCCCTTTTTCACCATAGCCCTCTATGGGCTTCCAATATCACTTTGAAAAATCCACAAGAAGAATCTTAGAGAATGGCTTCTTTCTGGGAAAGCAGTAACTCTGTGAGACGAATTAATAGAACACAGAGCAGTTTCTCAGAAAGCCTCTTTCAGTTTTTAACAAAAGATATTTCCTTTTTCACCATAGCCCTCTATGGGCTTCCAAATATCACTTTGCAAATTCCACAAGAAGTGTCTTCGCGAAAGACTTCTTGAGGGCAAAGCTGTAACACTGTGAGATGAATTAACAGAACACAAAGTAGTTTCTCAGAATGCTTCTTTTCAGTTTTTATCTTAGGATATTTCCTTTTTCACCTTAGCCCTCTATGGGCTTGAAAATATCACTATGAAATTTCCACATGAAGAGTCTCAGCGAAAGGATTCTTGAGGTGAAAGCAGTGACTCTGTGAGATGAATTAACAGAACACAAAGCAGTTTCTCAGAAAGCTTCTTTCCAGTTTTTAAAGGAAGATATTTCCTTTTTCACCGTAGACCTCTACGGGCTTCCAAATAACACTTTGCCAATTCCACAAGAAGAGTCTTAGCGAAAGGCATCTTGAAGGGAAGGCTGTAACTCTGTGAGATGAATTAACAGGACACAAAGCAGTTTCTCATAAAGCTTCCTTCCAGTTTTTATCGGAAGATATTTCCTTTTACACCGTAGCCCTGTATGGACTTCCAAATATCAATGTGCGAATTTCACAAGAACAGTCTTAGCGAAAGTCTTCTTGAGGGGAAAGCTGTAACTCTGCGAGATGAATTAACAGAACACAGAGCAGTTTCTCAGAAAGCTTCTTTCCAGTTTTTAACGGAAGATATTTCCTTTTTCACCATAGGACTCTATGGGCTTCCAGATATCACCTTGAATATTCCACAAGAACAGACTTAGCGAAAGGCTTCCTGAAGGGAATGCTGTAACACTGTGAGATGAATTAACAGAACACAGAGCAGTTTCTCAGAAAGCTTCTTTACAGTTTTTAACGGTAGATATTTCCTTTTTCACCTTAACCCTCTAAGGGCTTCCAAATATCACTTTGCAAATTGCATAAGAACAGTGTTAGCGAAAGGCTTTTTGAGGAGAAAGCAGTAACTGTGAGTTGAATTAACCGAACACAAAGCAGTTTCTCAGGAAGCTTCTTTCCAGTTTTTAAGGGAAGATTTTCCTTTTTCACCATAACCCTCTATGGGCTTCCAAATATCACTTTTCAAATTCCACAAGAACAGTCTTAGCGAAAGGCTTCTTGAGGGGAACGCAGTAACTCTGTGAGATGAATTAAGAGAATACAGAGCAGTTTCTCAGAAAGTTTCTCTTCAGTTTTTATCTTAGGATATCTCCTTTTTCACCATAGCCCTCTGTGGGCTTCGAAATATCACTTTGCAAATTCCACAAGAAGAGTCTTAGGGAAAGGCTTCATGAGGGGAAAGATGTAAGTCTCTGAGATGAATTAACAGAACACAAAGTAGTTTCTCAGAAATCTTCTTCCAGATTTAAACGGAAGATACTTCCTTTTTCACCATAGCCCCCTATGGGCTTCCAAATATCACTTTCCAAATTCCACAAGATCTGCCTTAGCTAAAGGTTACTTGAGGAGAGATTTGTAACACTGTGAGATGAATTAACAGAACACAAAGCAGATTCTCAGAAAGCTTCTTTCCACTTTTTAACGGAAGATACTTCTTTTTTCACCATAGCCCTCTATGGGCTTCCAAATATCACTTTGCAAATTCCCCAAGAACAGTCTTAGCGAAAGACTGCTTGAGGGGAAAGCTGTAACTCTTGAGATGAATTAGCAGAACACAAAGCAGTTTCTCAGAAAGCTTCTTTCCTGTTTTTTAACGGAAGTTATTTCCTTTTTCACCGTAGCCCTCTATGGGCTTCCAAATATCACTTTCCAAATTCCAGAAGCACAGTCTTAGCGAAAACTTCTTGAGGAGAAAGCTGTATCTCTGTGAGATGAATTAACAGAACACAAAGCAGTTTCTCAGAAAGCTTCTTTCCAGTTTTTAACAGAAGATATTTCCTTTTTCATCATATCCTTCTATGGCTTTACAAATATCACTTTGAAATTCCACAAGAACAGTCTTAACGAAAGGCTTCTTGTGGAGAAAGCTGTAACCCTGTGAGATGAATTAACAGAACACAAGGCAGTTTCTCAGAAAGCTTCTTTTCAGTTTTTACCTTAGGATATTTCCTTTTTCACCATAGCCCACTATGGGCTTCCAAATGTCACTTTGCAAATTCCACAAGAACAGTCTTAGCGAAAGGCTTCTAGAGGGGCAAGCTGTAACTCTGTGAGATGAACTAAGAGAACACAAAGCAGTTTCTCAGAATGCTTCTTTCCAGTTTTTAACGGAAGATATTTCCTTTTTCACCATAACCCTATATGGGCTTCCAAATATCACTTTGCAAATTCCACAAGAACAGTCTTAGCGAAAGGCTTCTTGAGAGGAACGCAGTAACTCTGTGAGATGAATTAAAAGAACACAAAGCAATTTCTCAGAAAGGTTCTTTCCAGTTTTTAACGGAAGATCTTTCCTTTTTCAACATAGCCCTCTATGGGATTCCAAATATCACTTTCAAAATTCCAGAAGAACAGTCTAAGCGAAAGGCTTCTTGAGGGGAAAGCTGTAACTCTGTGAGATGAATTAACAGAACACAAAGTAGTTTCTCAGAAAGATTCTTTCCAGTTTTTAACGGAAGATATTCCCTTTTTCACCATAGCCCTCTATGGGCTTCCAATATCACTTTGAAAAATCCACAAGAAGAATCTTAGAGAATGGCTTCTTTCTGGGAAAGCAGTAACTCTGTGAGATGAATTAATAGAACACAGAGCAGTTTCTCAGAAAGCCTCTTTCAGTTTTTAACAAAAGATATTTCCTTTTTCACCATAGCCCACTATGGGCTTCCAAATATCACTTTGCAAATTCCACAAGAAGTGTCTTCGCGAAAGGCTTCTTGTGGGCAAAGCTGTAACACTGTGAGATGAATTAACAGAACACAAAGTAGTTTCTCAGAATGCTTCTTTTCAGTTTTTATCTTAGGATATTTCCTTTTTCACCTTAGCCCTCTATGGGCTTGAAAATATCACTATGAAATTTCCACATGAAGACTCTCAGCGAAAGGATTCTTGAGGTGAAAGCAGTGACTCTGTGAGATGAATTAACAGAACACAAAGCTGTTTCTCAGAAAGCTTCTTTCCAGTTTTTAAAGGAAGATATTTCCTTTTTCACCGTAGACCTCTACGGGCTTCCAAATAACACTTTGCCAATTCCACAAGAAGAGTCTTAGCGAAAGGCATCTTGAAGGGAAGGCTGTAACTCTGTGAGATGAATTAACAGGACACAAAGCAGTTTCTCATAAAGCTTCCTTCCAGTTTTTATCGGAAGATATTTCCTTTTACACCGTAGCCCTGTATGGACTTCCAAATATCAATGTGCGAATTTCACAAGAACAGTCTTAGCGAAAGGCTTCTTGAGGGGAAAGCTGTAACTCTGCGAGATGAATTAACAGAACACAGAGCAGTTTCTCAGAAAGCTTCTTTCCAGTTTTTAACGGAAGATATTTCCTTTTTCACCATAGGACTCTATGGGCTTCCAGATATCACCTTGAATATTCCACAAGAACAGACTTAGCGAAAGGCTTCCTGAAGGGAATGCTGTAACACTGTGAGATGAATTAACAGAACACAGAGCAGTTTCTCAGAAAGCTTCTTTACAGTTTTTAACGGTAGATATTTCCTTTTTCACCTTAACCCTCTAAGGGCTTCCAAATATCACTTTGCAAATTGCATAAGAACAGTGTTAGCGAAAGGCTTTTTGAGGAGAAAGCAGTAACTGTGAGTTGAACTAACCGAACACAAAGCAGTTTCTCAGGAAGCTTCTTTCCAGTTTTTAAGGGAAGATTTTCCTTTTTCACCATAACCCTCTATGGGCTTCCAAATATCACTTTTCAAATTCCACAAGAACAGTCTTAGCGAAAGGCTTCTTGAGGGGAACGCTGTAATTGTGTGAGATGAATTAAGAGAATACAGAGCAGTTTCTCAGAAAGTTTCTCTTCAGTTTTTATCTTAGGATATCTCCTTTTTCACCATAGCCCTCTGTGGGCTTCGAAATATCACTTTGCAAATTCCACAAGAAGAGTCTTAGGGAAAGGCTTCATGAGGGGAAAGATGTAAGTCTCTGAGATGAATTAACAGAACACAAAGTAGTTTCTCAGAAATCTTCTTCCAGATTTTAACGGAAGATACTTCCTTTTTCACCATAGCCCCCTATGGGCTTCCAAATATCACTTTCCAAATTCCACAAGATCTGCCTTAGCTAAAGGTTACTTGAGGAGAGATTTGTAACACTGTGAGATGAATTAACAGAACACAAAGCAGATTCTCAGAAAGCTTCTTTCCACTTTTTAACGGAAGATACTTCTTTTTTCACCATAGCCCTCTATGGGATTCCAAATATCACTTTGCAAATTCCCCAAGAACAGTCTTAGCGAAAGACTGCTTGAGGGGAGAGCTGTAACTCTTGAGATGAATTAGCAGAACACAAAGCAGTTTCTCAGAAAGCTTCTTTCCTGTTTTTTAACGGAAGTTATTTCCTTTTTCACCGTAGCCCTCTATGGGCTTCCAAATATCACTTTCCAAATTCCAGAAGCACAGTCTTAGCGAAAACTTCTTGAGGAGAAAGCTGTATCTCTGTGAGATGAATTGACAGAACACAAAGCAGTTTCTCAGAAAGCTTCTTTCCAGTTTTTAACAGAAGATATTTCCTTTTTCATCATATCCTTCTATGGCTTTACAAATATCATTTTGAAATTCCACAAGAACAGTCTTAGCGAAAGGCTTCTTGTGGAGAAAGCTGTAACCCTGTGAGATGAATTAACAGAACACAAGGCAGTTTCTCAGAAAGCTTCTTTTCAGTTTTTATCTTAGGATATTTCCTTTTTCACCATAGCCCACTATGGGCTTCCAAATGTCACTTTGCAAATTCCACAAGAACAGTCTTAGCGAAAGGCTTCTCGAGGGGCAAACTGTAACTCTGTGAGATGAACTAAGAGAACACAAAGCAGTTTCTCAGAATGCTTCTTTCCAGTTTTTAACGGAAGATATTTCCTTTTTCACCATAACCCTATATGGGCTTCCAAATATCACTTTGCAAATTCCACAAGAACAGTCTTAGCGAAAGGCTTCTTGAGAGGAACGCAGTAACTCTGTGAGATGAATTAAAAGAACACAAAGCAATTTCTCAGAAAGGTTCTTTCCAGTTTTTAACGGAAGATCTTTCCTTTTTCACCATAGCCCTCTATGGGATTCCAAATATCACTTTCAAAATTCCAGAAGAACAGTCTTAGCGAAAGGCTTCTTGAGGGGAAAGCTGTAACTCTGTGAGATGAATTAACAGAACACAAAGTAGTTTCTCAGAAAGATTCTTTCCAGTTTTTAACGGAAGATATTCCCTTTTTCACCATAGCCCTCTATGGGCTTCCAATATCACTTTGAAAAATCCACAAGAAGAATCTTAGAGAATGGCTTCCTTCTGGGAAAGCAGTAACTCTGTCAGATGAATTAATAGAACACAGAGCAGTTTCTCAGAAAGCCTCTTTCAGTTTTTAACAAAAGATATTTCCTTTTTCACCATAGCCCTCTATGGGCTTCCAAATATCACTTTGAAATTCCACAAGAAGTGTCTTCGCGAAAGGCCTCTTGAGGGCAAAGCTGTAACACTGTGAGATGAATTAACAGAACACAAAGTAGTTTCTCAGAATGCTTCTTTTCAGTTTTTATCTTAGGATATTTCCTTTTTCACCTTAGCCCTCTATGGGCTTGAAAATATCACTATGAAATTTCCACATGAAGACTCTCAGCGAAAGGATTCTTGAGGTGAAAGCAGTGACTCTATGAGATGAATTAACAGAACACAAAGCAGTTTCTCAGACAGCTTCTTTCCTGTTTTTAAAGGAAGATATTTCCTTTTTCACCGTAGACCTCTACGGGCTTCCAAATAACACTTTGCCAATTCCACAAGAAGAGTCTTAGCGAAAGGCATCTTGAAGGGAAGGCTGTAACTCTGTGAGATGAATTAACAGGACACAAAGCAGTTTCTCATAAAGCTTCCTTCCAGTTTTTATCGGAAGATATTTCCTTTTAAAACGTAGCCCTGTATGGACTTCCAGATATCAATGTGCAAATTCCAGAAGAACAGTCTTAGCGAAAGGCTTCTTGAGGGGAAAGCTGTAACTCTGCGAGATGAATTAACAGAACACAGAGCAGTTTCTCAGAAAGCTTCTTTCCAGTTTTTAACGGAAGATATTTCCTTTTTCACCATAGGACTCTATGGGCTTCCAGATATCACCTTGAATATTCCACAAGAACAGACTTAGCGAAAGGCTTCCTGAAGGGAATGCTGTAACACTGTGAGATGAATTAACAGAACACAGAGCAGTTTCTCAGAAAGCTTCTTTACAGTTTTTAACGGTAGATATTTCCTTTTTCACCTTAACCCTCTAAGGGCTTCCAAATATCACTTTGCAAATTGCATAAGAACAGTGTTAGCGAAAGGCTTTTTGAGGAGAAAGCAGTAACTGTGAGTTGAATTAACCGAACACAAAGCAGTTTCTCAGGAAGCTTCTTTCCAGTTTTTAAGGGAAGATTTTCCTTTTTCACCATAACCCTCTATGGGCTTCCAAATATCACTTTTCAAATTCCACAAGAACAGTCTTAGCGAAAGGCTTCTTGAGGGGAACGCAGTAACTCTGTGAGATGAATTAAGAGAATACAGAGCAGTTTCTCAGAAAGTTTCTCTTCAGTTTTTATCTTAGGATATCTCCTTTTTCACCATAGCCCTCTGTGGGCTTCGAAATATCACTTTGCAAATTCCACATGAAGAATCTTAGGGAAAGGCTTCATGAGGGGAAAGATGTAAGTCTCTGAGATGAATTAACAGAACACAAAGTAGTTTCTCAGAAATCTTCTTCCAGATTTTAACGGAAGATACTTCCTTTTTCACCATAGCCCCCTATGGGCTTCCAAATATCACTTTCGAAATTCCACAAGGTCTGCCTTAGCTAAAGGTTACTTGAGGAGAGATTTGTAACACTGTGAGATGAATTAACAGAACACAAAGCAGATTCTCAGAAAGCTTCTTTCCACTTTTTAACGGAAGATATTTCTTTTTTCACCATAGCCCTCTATGGGCTTCCAAATATCACTTTGCAAATTCCCCAAGAACAGTCTTAGCGAAAGACTGCTTGAGGGGAAAGCTGTAACTCTTGAGATGAATTAGCAGAACACAAAGCAGTTTCTCAGAAAGCTTCTTTCCTGTGTTTTAACGGAAGTTATTTCCTTTTTCACCGTAGCCCTCTATGGGCTTCCAAATATCACTTTCCAAATTCCAGAAGCACAGTCTTAGCGAAAACTTCTTGAGGAGAAAGCTGTATCTCTGTGAGATGAATTAACAGAACACAAAGCAGTTTCTCAGAAAGCTTCTTTCCAGTTTTTAACAGAAGATATTTCCTTTTTCATCATATCCTTCTATGGCTTTACAAATATCACTTTTAAATTCCACAAGAACAGTCTTAGCGAAAGGCTTCTTGTGGAGAAAGCTGTAACCCTGTGAGATGAATTAACAGAACACAAGGCAGTTTCTCAGAAAGCTTCTTTTCAGTTTTTATCTTAGGATATTTCCTTTTTCACCATAGCCCACTATGGGCTTCCAAATGTCACTTTGCAAATTCCACAAGTACAGTCTTAGCGAAAGGCTTCTAGAGGGGCAAGCTGTAACTCTGTGAGATGAACTAAGAGAACACAAAGCAGTTTCTCAGAATGCTTCTTTCCAGTTTTTAACGGAAGATATTTCCTTTTTCACCATAACCCTATATGGGCTTCCAAATATCACTTTGCAAATTCCACAAGAACAGTCTTAGCGAAAGGCTTCTTGAGAGGAACGCAGTAACTCTGTGAGATGAATTAAAAGAACACAAAGCAATTTCTCAGAAAGGTTCTTTCCAGTTTTTAACGGAAGATCTTTCCTTTTTCAACATAGCCCTCTATGGGATTCCAAATATCACTTTCAAAATTCCAGAAGAACAGTCTTAGCGAAAGGCTTCTTGAGGGGAAAGCTGTAACTCTGTGAGATGAATTAACAGAACACAAAGTAGTTTCTCAGAAAGATTCTTTCCAGTTTTTAACGGAAGATATTCCCTTTTTCACCATAGCCCTCTATGGGCTTCCAATATCACTTTGAAAAATCCACAAGAAGAATCTTAGAGAATGGCTTCCTTCTGGGAAAGCAGTAACTCTGTGAGATGAATTAATAGAACACAGAGCAGTTTCTCAGAAAGCCTCTTTCAGTTTTTAACAAAAGATATTTCCTTTTTCACCATAGCCCTCTATGGGCTTCCAAATATCACTTTGCAAATTCCACAAGAAGTGTCTTCGCGAAAGGCCTCTTGAGGGCAAAGCTGTAACACTGTGAGATGAATTAACAGAACACAAAGTAGTTTCTCAGAATGCTTCTTTTCAGTTTTTATCTTAGGATATTTCCTTTTTCACCTTAGCCCTCTATGGGCTTGAAAATATCACTATGAAATTTCCACATGAAGAGTCTCAGCGAAAGGATTCTTGAGGTGAAAGCAGTGACTCTGTGAGATGAATTAACAGAACACAAAGCAGTTTCTCAGAAAGCTTCTTTCCAGTTTTTAAAGGAAGATATTTCCTTTTTCACCGTAGACCTCTACGGGCTTCCAAATAACACTTTGCCAATTCCACAAGAAGAGTCTTAGCGAAAGGCATCTTGAAGGGAAGGCTGTAACTCTGTGAGATGAATTAACAGGACACAAAGCAGTTTCTCATAAAGCTTCCTTCCAGTTTTTATCGGAAGATATTTCCTTTTACACCGTAGCCCTGTATGGACTTCCAGATATCAATGTGCAAATTTCACAAGAACAGTCTTAGCGAAAGGCTTCTTGAGGGGAAAGCTGTAACTCTGCGAGATGAATTAACAGAACACAGAGCAGTTTCTCAGAAAGCTTCTTTCCAGTTTTTAACGGAAGATATTTCCTTTTTCACCATAGCACTCTATGGGCTTCCAGATATCACCTTGAATATTCCACAAGAACAGACTTAGCGAAAGGCTTCCTGAAGGGAATGCTGTAACACTGTGAGATGAATTAACAGAACACAGAGCAGTTTCTCAGAAAGCTTCTTTACAGTTTTTAACGGTAGATATTTCCTTTTTCACCTTAACCCTCTAAGGGCTTCCAAATATCACTTTGCAAATTGCATAAGAACAGTGTTAGCGAAAGGCTTTTTGAGGAGAAAGCAGTAACTGTGAGTTGAATTAACCGAACACAAAGCAGTTTCTCAGGAAGCTTCTTTCCAGTTTTTAAGGGAAGATTTTCCTTTTTCACCATAACCCTCTATGGGCTTCCAAATATCACTTTTCAAATTCCACAAGAACAGTCTTAGCGAAAGGCTTCTTGAGGGGAACGCAGTAACTCTGTGAGATGAATTAAGAGAATACAGAGCAGTTTCTCAGAAAGTTTCTCTTCAGTTTTTATCTTAGGATATCTCCTTTTTCACCATAGCCCTCTGTGGGCTTCGAAATATCACTTTGCAAATTCCACAAGAAGAGTCTTAGGGAAAGGCTTCATGAGGGGAAAGATGTAAGTCTCTGAGATGAATTAACAGAACACAAAGTAGTTTCTCAGAAATCTTCTTCCAGATTTAAACGGAAGATACTTCCTTTTTCACCATAGCCCCCTATGGGCTTCCAAATATCACTTTCGAAATTCCACAAGATCTGCCTTAGCTAAAGGTTACTTGAGGAGAGATTTGTAACACTGTGAGATGAATTAGCAGAACACAAAGCAGATTCTCAGAAAGCTTCTTTCCACTTTTTAACGGAAGATATTTCTTTTTTCACCATAGCCCTCTATGGGCTTCCAAATATCACTTTGCAAATTCCCCAAGAACAGTCTTAGCGAAAGACTGCTTGAGGGGAAAGCTGTAACTCTTGAGATGAATTAGCAGAACACAAAGCAGTTTCTCAGAAAGCTTCTTTCCTGTGTTTTAACGGAAGTTATTTCCTTTTTCACCGTAGCCCTCTATGGGCTTCCAAATATCACTTTCCAAATTCCAGAAGCACAGTCTTAGCGAAAACTTCTTGAGGAGAAAGCTGTATCTCTGTGAGATGAATTAACAGAACACAAAGCAGTTTCTCAGAAAGCTTCTTTCCAGTTTTTAACAGAAGATATTTCCTTTTTCATCATATCCTTCTATGGCTTTACAAATATCACTTTGAAATTCCACAAGAACAGTCTTAGCGAAAGGCTTCTTGTGGAGAAAGCTGTAACCCTGTGAGATGAATTAACAGAACACAAAGCAATTTCTCAGAAAGCTTCTTTTCAGTTTTTATCTTAGGATATTTTCTTTTTCACCATAGCCCACTATGGGCTTCCAAATGTCACTTTGCAAATTCCACAAGAACAGTCTTAGCGAAAGGCTTCTAGAGGGGCAAGCTGTAACTCTGTGAGATGAACTAAGAGAACACAAAGCAGTTTCTCAGAATGCTTCTTTCCAGTTTTTAACGGAAGATATTTCCTTTTTCACCATAACCCTATATGGGCTTCCAAATATCACTTTGCAAATTCCACAAGAACAGTCTTAGCGAAAGGCTTCTTGAGAGGAACGCAGTAACTCTGTGAGATGAATTAAAAGAACACAAAGCAATTTCTCAGAAAGGTTCTTTCCAGTTTTTAACGGAAGATCTTTCCTTTTTCACCATAGCCCTCTATGGGATTCCAAATATCACTTTCAAAATTCCAGAAGAACAGTCTTAGCGAAAGGCTTCTTGAGGGGAAAGCTGTAACTCTGTGAGATGAATTAACAGAACACGAAGTAGTTTCTCAGAAAGATTCTTTCCAGTTTTTAACGGAAGATATTCCCTTTTTCACCATAGCCCTCTATGGGCTTCCAATATCACTTTGAAAAATCCACAAGAAGAATCTTAGAGAATGGCTTCTTTCTGGGAAAGCAGTAACTCTGTGAGATGAATTAATAGAACACAGAGCAGTTTCTCAGAAAGCCTCTTTCAGTTTTTAACAAAAGATATTTCCTTTTTCACCATAGCCCTCTATGGGCTTCCAAATATCACTTTGCAAATTCCACAAGAAGTGTCTTCGCGAAAGGCCTCTTGAGGGCAAAGCTGTAACACTGTGAGATGAATTAACAGAACACAAAGTAGTTTCTCAGAATGCTTCTTTTCAGTTTTTATCTTAGGATATTGCCTTTTTCACCTTAGCCCTCTATGGGCTTGAAAATATCACTATGAAATTTCCACATGAAGAGTCTCAGCGAAAGGATTCTTGAGGTGAAAGCAGTGACTCTGTGAGATGAATTAACAGAACACAAAGCAGTTTCTCAGAAAGCTTCTTTCCAGTTTTTAAAGGAAGATATTTCCTTTTTCACCGTAGACCTCTACGGGCTTCCAAATAACACTTTGCCAATTCCACAAGAAGAGTCTTAGCGAAAGGCATCTTGAAGGGAAGGCTGTAACTCTGTGAGATGAATTAACAGGACACAAAGCAGTTTCTCATAAAGCTTCCTTCCAGTTTTTATCGGAAGATATTTCCTTTTACACCGTAGCCCTGTATGGACTTCCAGATATCAATGTGCAAATTTCACAAGAACAGTCTTAGCGAAAGGCTTCTTGAGGGGAAAGCTGTAACTCTGTGAGATGAATTAACAGAACACAGAGCAGTTTCTCAGAAAGCTTCTTTCCAGTTTTTAACGGAAGATATTTCCTTTTTCACCATAGCACTCTATGGGCTTCCAGATATCACCTTGAATATTCCACAAGAACAGACTTAGCGAAAGGCTTCCTGAAGGGAATGCTGTAACACTGTGAGATGAATTAACAGAACACAGAGCAGTTTCTCAGAAAGCTTCTTTACAGTTTTTAACGGTAGATATTTCCTTTTTCACCTTAACCCTCTAAGGGCTTCCAAATATCACTTTGCAAATTGCATAAGAACAGTGTTAGCGAAAGGCTTTTTGAGGAGAAAGCAGTAACTGTGAGTTGAATTAACCGAACACAAAGCAGTTTCTCAGGAAGCTTCTTTCCAGTTTTTAAGGGAAGATTTTCCTTTTTCACCATAACCCTCTATGGGCTTCCAAATATCACTTTTCAAATTCCACAAGAACAGTCTTAGCGAAAGGCTTCTTGAGGGGAACGCAGTAACTCTGTGAGATGAATTAAGAGAATACAGAGCAGTTTCTCAGAAAGTTTCTCTTCAGTTTTTATCTTAGGATATCTCCTTTTTCACCATAGCCCTCTGTGGGCTTCGAAATATCACTTTGCAAATTCCACAAGAAGAGTCTTAGGGAAAGGCTTCATGAGGGGAAAGATGTAAGTCTCTGAGATGAATTAACAGAACACAAAGTAGTTTCTCAGAAATCTTCTTCCAGATTTTAACGGAAGATACTTCCTTTTTCACCATAGCCCCCTATAGGCTTCCAAATATCACTTTCCAAATTCCACAAGATCAGCCTTAGCTAAAGGTTACTTGAGGAGAGATTTGTAACACTGTGAGATGAATTAACAGAACACAAAGCAGATTCTCAGAAAGCTTCTTTCCACTTTTTAACGGAAGATACTTCTTTTTTCACCATAGCCCTCTATGGGCTTCCAAATATCACTTTGCAAATTCCCCAAGAACAGTCTTAGCGAAAGACTGCTTGAGGGGAAAGCTGTAACTCTTGAGATGAATTAGCAGAACAGAAAGCAGTTTCTCAGAAAGCTTCTTTCCTGTTTTTTAACGGAAGTTATTTCCTTTTTCACCGTAGCCCTCTATGGGCTTCCAAATATCACTTTCCAAATTCCACAAGATCAGCCTTAGCTAAAGGTTACTTGAGGAGAGATTTGTAACACTGTGAGATGAATTAACAGAACACAAAGCAGATTCTCAGAAAGCTTCTTTCCACTTTTTAACGGAAGATACTTCTTTTTTCACCATAGCCCTCTATGGGCTTCCAAATATCACTTTGCAAATTCCCCAAGAACAGTCTTAGCGAAAGACTGCTTGAGGGGAAAGCTGTAACTCTTGAGATGAATTAGCAGAACAGAAAGCAGCTTCTCAGAAAGCTTCTTTCCTGTTTTTTAACGGAAGTTATTTCCTTATTCACCGTAGCCCTCTATGGGCTTCCAAATATCACTTTCCAAATTCCAGAAGCACAGTCTTAGCGAAAACTTCTTGAGGAGAAAGCTGTATCTCTGTGAGATGAATTAACAGAACACAAAGCAGTTTCTCAGAAAGCTTCTTTCCAGTTTTTAACGGAAGATATTTCCTTTTTCACCATAGCACTCTATGGGCTTCCAGATATCACCTTGAATATTCCACAAGAACAGACTTAGCGAAAGGCTTCCTGAAGGGAATGCTGTAACACTGTGAGATGAATTAACAGAACACAGAGCAGTTTCTCAGAAAGCTTCTTTACAGTTTTTAACGGTAGATATTTCCTTTTTCACCTTAACCCTCTAAGGGCTTCCAAATATCACTTTGCAAATTGCATAAGAACAGTGTTAGCGAAAGGCTTTTTGAGGAGAAAGCAGTAACTGTGAGTTGAATTAACCGAATACAAAGCAGTTTCTCAGGAAGCTTCTTTCCAGTTTTTAAGGGAAGATTTTCCTTTTTCACCATAACCCTCTATGGGCTTCCAAATATCACTTTTCAAATTCCACAAGAACAGTCTTAGCGAAAGGCTTCTTGAGGGGAATGCAGTAACTCTGTGAGATGAATTAACAGAACACAAAGCAATTTCTCAGAAAGATTCTTCCCAGTTTTTATCTTAGGATATTTCCTTTTTCACCATAGCCCTCTATGGGCTTCCAAATATCACTTTGCAAATTCCCCAAGAACAGTCTTAGCGAAAGACTGCTTGAGGGGAAAGCTGTAACTCTTGAGATGAATTAGCAGAACACAAAGCAGTTTCTCAGAAAGCTTCTTTCCTGTTTTTTAACGGAAGTTATTTCCTTTTTCACCGTAGCCCTCTATGGGCTTCCAAATATCACTTTCCAAATTCCAGAAGCACAGTCTTAGCGAAAACTTCTTGAGGAGAAAGCTGTATCTCTGTGAGATGAATTAACAGAACACAAAGCAGTTTCTCAGAAAGCTTCTTTCCAGTTTTTAACAGAAGATATTTCCTTTTTCATCATATCCTTCTATGGCTTTACAAATATCACTTTGAAATTCCACAAGAACAGTCTTAGCGAAAGGCTTCTTGTGGAGAAAGCTGTAACCCTGTGAGATGAATTAACAGAACACAAGGCAGTTTCTCAGAAAGCTTCTTTTCAGTTTTTATCTTAGGATATTTCCTTTTTCACCATAGCCCACTATGGGCTTCCAAATGTCACTTTGCAAATTCCACAAGAACAGTCTTAGCGAAAGGCTTCTAGAGGGGCAAGCTGTAACTCTGTGAGATGAACTAAGAGAACACAAAGCAGTTTCTCAGAATGCTTCTTTCCAGTTTTTAACGGAAGATATTTCCTTTTTCACCATAACCCTATATGGGCTTCCAAATATCACTTTGCAAATTCCACAAGAACAGTCTTAGCGAAAGGCTTCTTGAGAGGAACGCAGTAACTCTGTGAGATGAATTAAAAGAACACAAAGCAATTTCTCAGAAAGGTTCTTTCCAGTTTTTAACGGAAGATCTTTCCTTTTTCACCATAGCCCTCTATGGGATTCCAAATATCACTTTCAAAATTCCAGAAGAACAGTCTTAGCGAAAGGCTTCTTGAGGGGAAAGCTGTAACTCTGTGAGATGAATTATCAGAACACAAAGTAGTTTCTCAGAAAGATTCTTTCCAGTTTTTAACGGAAGATATTCCCTTTTTCACCATAGCCCTCTATGGGCTTCCAATATCACTTTGAAAAACCCACAAGAAGAATCTTAGAGAATGGCTTCTTTCTGGGAAAGCAGTAACCCTGTGAGATGAATTAATAGAACACAGAGCAGTTTCTCAGAAAGCCTCTTTCAGTTTTTAACAAAAGATATTTCCTTTTTCACCATAGCCCTCTATGGGCTTCCAAATATCACTTTGCAAATTCCACAAGAAGTGTCTTCGCGAAAGGCTTCTTGAGGGCAAAGCTGTAACACTGTGAGATGAATTAACAGAACACAAAGTAGTTTCTCAGAATGCTTCTTTTCAGTTTTTATCTTAGGATATTTCCTTTTTCACCTTAGCCCTCTATGGGCTTGAAAATATCACTATGAAATTTCCACATGAAGACTCTCAGCGAAAGGATTCTTGAGGTGAAAGCAGTGACTCTGTGAGATGAATTAACAGAACACAAAGCAGTTTCTCAGAAAGCTTCTTTCCAGTTTTTAAAGGAAGATATTTCCTTTTTCACCGTAGACCTCTACGGGCTTCCAAATAACACTTTGTCAATTCCACAAGAAGAGTCTTAGCGAAAGGCATCTTGAAGGGAAGGCTGTAACTCTGTGAGATAAATTAACAGGACACAAAGCAGTTTCTCATAAAGCTTCCTTCCAGTTTTTATCGGAAGATATTTCCTTTTACACCGTAGCCCTGTATGGACTTCCAAATATCAATGTGCAAATTTCACAAGAACAGTCTTAGCGAAAGGCTTCTTGAGGGGAAAGCTGTAACTCTGCGAGATGAATTAACAGAACACAGAGCAGTTTCTCAGAAAGCTTCTTTCCAGTTTTTAACGGAAGATATTTCCTTTTTCACCATAGCACTCTATGGGCTTCCAGATATCACCTTGAATATTCCACAAGAACAGACTTAGCGAAAGGCTTCCTGAAGGGAATGCTGTAACACTGTGAGATGAATTAACAGAACACAGAGCAGTTTCTCAGAAAGCTTCTTTACAGTTTTTAACGGTAGATATTTCCTTTTTCACCTTAACCCTCTAAGGGCTTCCAAATATCACTTTGCAAATTGCATAAGAACAGTGTTAGCGAAAGGCTTTTTGAGGAGAAAGCAGTAACTGTGAGTTGAATTAACCGAACACAAAGCAGTTTCTCAGGAAGCTTCTTTCCAGTTTTTAAGGGAAGATTTTCCTTTTTTACCATAACCCTCTATGGGCTTCCAAATATCACTTTTCAAATTCCACAAGAACAGTCTTAGCGAAAGGCTTCTTGAGGGGAACGCAGTAACTCTGTGAGATGAATTAACAGAACACAAAGCAATTTCTCAGAAAGATTCTTTCCAGTTTTTATCTTAGGATATTTCCTTTTTCACCTAAGCCCTCTATGGGCTTGAAAATATTACTTTGAAAATTCCACAACAACAGTCTTAGCGAAAGGCTTCTTGAGGGGAAGCTGTAACTCTGTGAGATGAATTGACAGAACACAAAGCAGTTTCTCAGAAAGCTTCTTTCCAGTTTTTAACGGAAGATATTTTCTTTTCCACCATAGCCCTCTCTGGGCTTCCAAATATCACTTTCCAAATTCCACAAGAACAGTCTTAGCAAAAGGCTTCTTGAGGGGAAAGCAGTAACTGTGAGATGAATTAACCGAAAACAAAGCAGTTTCTCAGAAAGCTTCTTTCCAGTTTTTAAGGGAAGATTTTACTTTTTCACCATAACCCTCTATGGGCTTCCAAATATCATTTTGCAAATTCCACAAGAACAATCTTTGCGAAAGGCTTCTTGAGAGGAACGCAGTAACTCTGTGAGATGAATAAACATAACACAAAGCAGTTTCTCAGAAAGCTTCTTTCCAGTTTTTACCTGAACATATTTCTTTTTTCACCACAGCGCTCTATGGGCTTCCAAATATCACTTTGCAAATTCCACAAGAACAGTCTAAGCGAAAGGCTTCTTGAGGGGAACGCTGTAACTCTGTGAGATGAATTTACAGAACACAAGCAGTTTCTCAGAAAGCTTCTTTCCAGTTTTTACCTGAAGATATTTCCTTTTTCACGATAGCCCTCCATGGGCTTCCAAATGTCACTTTGTAAATTCCACAAGAACCACCATCGCGAAAGTCTTCTTGAGGGGAAAGCTGTAACTCGGTGAGATAAATTGACAGAACACAAAGCAGTTTCTCAGAAAGCTTCTTTTCAATTTTTATCTTAGGATATCTCCTTTTTCAACATAGCCCTCTGTGGGCTTCTAAATATCACTTTTCAAATTCCACAAGAACAGTCTTAGGGAAAGGCTTCATGAGGGGAAAGCTGTAAGTCCCTGAGATGATTTAACAGAACACAAAGTAGTTTCTCAGAAAGCTTCTTTCCAGAATTTAATGGAAGATAGTTCCTTTTTCACCATAGCCCCCTATGGGCTTCCAAATATCACTTTTCAAATTCCACAAGATATGACGTAGCTAAAGGTTTCTTGAAGAGAAATTTGTCACACTGTGAGATGAATTAACAGAACACAAAGAAGTTTCTCAGAAAGCTTCTTTTCGGTTTTCATCTTAGGATATTTCCATTTTCACCATAACCCTCTATGGTTTTCCAAATATCACTTTGCAAATTCCACAAGAACAGTCTAAGTGAAAGGCTTCTTGAGGGGAAAGATGTAACTCTGTGACATGAATTAACAGAACACAAAGCACTTTCTCAGAAAGCTTCCTTCCAGTTTTTAAGGGAAGATATTTCCTTTTTCACCATAGCCCTTTATAGGCTTCCAAGTATCACTCTGCAAATTCCACAAGAGCAGTCTTAGCGAAAGGCTTCTTGAGGGGAAAGCTGTAATTGTGTGAGATGAATTAAGAGAATACAGAGCAGTTTCTCAGAATGTTTCTCTTCACTTGTTATCTTAGGATATCTCCTTTTTCACCATAGCCCTCTGTGGGCTTCGAAATATCACTTTGCAAATTCCACAAGAAGAGTCTTAGGGAAAGGCTTCATGAGGGGAAAGATGTAAGTCTCTGAGATGAATTAACAGAACACAAAGTAGTTTCTCAGAAATCTTCTTCCAGATTATAACGGAAGATACTTCCTTTTTCACCATAGCTCCCTATGGGCTTCCAAATATCACTTTCCAAATTCCACAAGATCAGCCTTAGCTAAAGGTTACTTGAGGAGAGATTTGTAACACTGTGAGATGAATTAACAGAACACAAAGCAGATTCTCAGAAAGCTTCTTTCCACTTTTTAACGGAAGATATTTCTTTTTTCACCATAGCCCTCTATGGGCTTCCAAATATCACTTTGCAAATTCCCCAAGAACAGTCTTAGCGAAAGACTGCTTGAGTTGAAAGCTGTAACTCTTGAGATGAATTAGCAGAACACAAAGCAGTTTCTCAGAGGGCTTCTTTCCTGTTTTTTAACGGAAGTTATTTCCTTTTTCACCGTAGCCCTCTATGGGCTTCCAAATATCACTTTCCAAATTCCAGAAGCACAGTCTTAGCGAAAACTTCTTGAGGAGAAAGCTGTATCTCTGTGAGATGAATTAACAGAACACAAAGCAGTTTCTCAGAAAGCTTCTTTCCAGTTTTTAACAGAAGATATTTCCTTTTTCATCATATCCTTCTATGGCTTTACAAATATCACTTTGAAATTCCACAAGAACAGTCTTAGCGAAAGGCTTCTTGTGGAGAAAGCTGTAACCCTGTGAGATGAATTAACAGAACACAAGGCAGTTTCTCAGAAAGCTTCTTTTCAGTTTTTATCTTAGGATATTTCCTTTTTCACCATAGCCCACTATGGGCTTCCAAATGTCACTTTGCAAATTCCACAAGAACAGTCTTAGCGAAAGGCTTCTAGAGGGGCAAGCTGTAACTCTGTGAGATGAATTAAAAGAATGCAAAGCAATTTCTCAGAAAGGTTCTTTCCAGTTTTTAACGGAAGATATTTCCTTTTTCACCATAACCCTATATGGGCTTCCAAATATCACTTTGCAAATTCCACAAGAACAGTCTTAGCGAAAGGCTTCTTGAGAGGAACGCAGTAACTCTGTGAGATGAATTAAAAGAACACAAAGCAATTTCTCAGAAAGGTTCTTTCCAGTTTTTAACGGAAGATCTTTCCTTTTTCACCATAGCCCTCTATGGGATTCCAAATATCACTTTCAAAATTCCAGAAGAACAGTCTTAGCGAAAGGCTTCTTGAGGGGAAAGCTGTAACTCTGTGAGATGAATTATCAGAACACAAAGTAGTTTCTCAGAAAGATTCTTTCCAGTTTTTAACGGAAGATATTCCCTTTTTCACCATAGCCCTCTATGGGCTTCCAATATCACTTTGAAAAACCCACAAGAAGAATCTTAGAGAATGGCTTCTTTCTGGGAAAGCAGTAACCCTGTGAGATGAATTAATAGAACACAGAGCAGTTTCTCAGAAAGCCTCTTTCAGTTTTTAACAAAAGATATTTCCTTTTTCACCATAGCCCTCTATGGGCTTCCAAATATCACTTTGCAAATTCCACAAGAAGTGTCTTCGCGAAAGGCTTCTTGAGGGCAAAGCTGTAACACTGTGAGATGAATTAACAGAACACAAAGTAGTTTCTCAGAATGCTTCTTTTCAGTTTTTATCTTAGGATATTTCCTTTTTCACCTTAGCCCTCTATGGGCTTGAAAATATCACTATGAAATTTCCACATGAAGACTCTCAGCGAAAGGATTCTTGAGGTGAAAGCAGTGACTCTGTGAGATGAATTAACAGAACACAAAGCAGTTTCTCAGAAAGCTTCTTTCCAGTTTTTAAAGGAAGATATTTCCTTTTTCACCGTAGACCTCTACGGGCTTCCAAATAACACTTTGCCAATTCCACAAGAAGAGTCTTAGCGAAAGGCATCTTGAAGGGAAGGCTGTAACTCTGTGAGATAAATTAACAGGACACAAAGCAGTTTCTCATAAAGCTTCCTTCCAGTTTTTATCGGAAGATATTTCCTTTTACACCGTAGCCCTGTATGGACTTCCAAATATCAATGTGCAAATTTCACAAGAACAGTCTTAGCGAAAGGCTTCTTGAGGGGAAAGCTGTAACTCTGCGAGATGAATTAACAGAACACAGAGCAGTTTCTCAGAAAGCTTCTTTCCAGTTTTTAACGGAAGATATTTCCTTTTTCACCATAGCACTCTATGGGCTTCCAGATATCACCTTGAATATTCCACAAGAACAGACTTAGCGAAAGGCTTCCTGAAGGGAATGCTGTAACACTGTGAGATGAATTAACAGAACACAGAGCAGTTTCTCAGAAAGCTTCTTTACAGTTTTTAACGGTAGATATTTCCTTTTTCACCTTAACCCTCTAAGGGCTTCCAAATATCACTTTGCAAATTGCATAAGAACAGTGTTAGCGAAAGGCTTTTTGAGGAGAAAGCAGTAACTGTGAGTTGAATTAACCGAACACAAAGCAGTTTCTCAGGAAGCTTCTTTCCAGTTTTTAAGGGAAGATTTTCCTTTTTTACCATAACCCTCTATGGGCTTCCAAATATCACTTTTCAAATTCCACAAGAACAGTCTTAGCGAAAGGCTTCTTGAGGGGAACGCAGTAACTCTGTGAGATGAATTAACAGAACACAAAGCAATTTCTCAGAAAGATTCTTTCCAGTTTTTATCTTAGGATATTTCCTTTTTCACCTAAGCCCTCTATGGGCTTGAAAATATTACTTTGAAAATTCCACAACAACAGTCTTAGCGAAAGGCTTCTTGAGGGGAAGCTGTAACTCTGTGAGATGAATTGACAGAACACAAAGCAGTTTCTCAGAAAGCTTCTTTCCAGTTTTTAACGGAAGATATTTTCTTTTCCACCATAGCCCTCTCTGGGCTTCCAAATATCACTTTCCAAATTCCACAAGAACAGTCTTAGCAAAAGGCTTCTTGAGGGGAAAGCAGTAACTGTGAGATGAATTAACCGAAAACAAAGCAGTTTCTCAGAAAGCTTCTTTCCAGTTTTTAAGGGAAGATTTTACTTTTTCACCATAACCCTCTATGGGCTTCCAAATATCATTTTGCAAATTCCACAAGAACAATCTTTGCGAAAGGCTTCTTGAGAGGAACGCAGTAACTCTGTGAGATGAATAAACATAACACAAAGCAGTTTCTCAGAAAGCTTCTTTCCAGTTTTTACCTGAACATATTTCTTTTTTCACCACAGCGCTCTATGGGCTTCCAAATATCACTTTGCAAATTCCACAAGAACAGTCTAAGCGAAAGGCTTCTTGAGGGGAACGCTGTAACTCTGTGAGATGAATTTACAGAACACAAGCAGTTTCTCAGAAAGCTTCTTTCCAGTTTTTACCTGAAGATATTTCCTTTTTCACGATAGCCCTCCATGGGCTTCCAAATGTCACTTTGTAAATTCCACAAGAACCACCATCGCGAAAGTCTTCTTGAGGGGAAAGCTGTAACTCGGTGAGATAAATTGACAGAACACAAAGCAGTTTCTCAGAAAGCTTCTTTTCAATTTTTATCTTAGGATATCTCCTTTTTCAACATAGCCCTCTGTGGGCTTCTAAATATCACTTTTCAAATTCCACAAGAAAAGTCTTAGGGAAAGGCTTCATGAGGGGAAAGCTGTAAGTCCCTGAGATGATTTAACAGAACACAAAGTAGTTTCTCAGAAAGCTTCTTTCCAGAATTTAATGGAAGATAGTTCCTTTTTCACCATAGCCCCCTATGGGCTTCCAAATATCACTTTTCAAATTCCACAAGATATGACGTAGCTAAAGGTTTCTTGAAGAGAAATTTGTCACACTGTGAGATGAATTAACAGAACACAAAGAAGTTTCTCAGAAAGCTTCTTTTCGGTTTTCATCTTAGGATATTTCCATTTTCACCATAACCCTCTATGGTTTTCCAAATATCACTTTGCAAATTCCACAAGAACAGTCTAAGTGAAAGGCTTCTTGAGGGGAAAGATGTAACTCTGTGACATGAATTAACAGAACACAAAGCACTTTCTCAGAAAGCTTCCTTCCAGTTTTTAAGGGAAGATATTTCCTTTTTCACCATAGCCCTTTATAGGCTTCCAAGTATCACTCTGCAAATTCCACAAGAGCAGTCTTAGCGAAAGGCTTCTTGAGGGGAAAGCTGTAATTGTGTGAGATGAATTAAGAGAATACAGAGCAGTTTCTCAGAATGTTTCTCTTCACTTGTTATCTTAGGATATCTCCTTTTTCACCATAGCCCTCTGTGGGCTTCGAAATATCACTTTGCAAATTCCACAAGAAGAGTCTTAGGGAAAGGCTTCATGAGGGGAAAGATGTAAGTCTCTGAGATGAATTAACAGAACACAAAGTAGTTTCTCAGAAATCTTCTTCCAGATTTTAACGGAAGATACTTCCTTTTTCACCATAGCCCCCTATGGGCTTCCAAATATCACTTTCCAAATTCCACAAGATCAGCCTTAGCTAAAGGTTACTTGAGGAGAGATTTGTAACACTGTGAGATGAATTAACAGAACACAAAGCAGATTCTCAGAAAGCTTCTTTCCACTTTTTAACGGAAGATATTTCTTTTTTCACCATAGCCCTCTATGGGCTTCCAAATATCACTTTGCAAATTCCCCAAGAACAGTCTTAGCGAAAGACTGCTTGAGGGGAAAGCTGTAACTCTTGAGATGAATTAGCAGAACACAAAGCAGTTTCTCAGAAAGCTTCTTTCCTGTTTTTTAACGGAAGTTATTTCCTTTTTCACCGTAGCCCTCTATGGGCTTCCAAATATCACTTTCCAAATTCCAGAAGCACAGTCTTAGCGAAAACTTCTTGAGGAGAAAGCTGTATCTCTGTGAGATGAATTGACAGAACACAAAGCAGTTTCTCAGAAAGCTTCTTTCCAGTTTTTAACAGAAGATATTTCCTTTTTCATCATATCCTTCTATGGCTTTACAAATATCACTTTGAAATTCCACAAGAACAGTCTTAGCGAAAAGCTTCTTGTGGAGAAAGCTGTAACCCTGTGAGATGAATTAACAGAACACAAGGCAGTTTCTCAGAAAGATTCTTTTCAGTTTTTATCTTAGGATATTTCCTTTTTCACCATAGCCCACTATGGGCTTCCAAATGTCACTTTGCAAATTCCACAAGAACAGTCTTAGCGAAAGGCTTCTAGAGGGGCAAGCTGTAACTCTGTGAGATGAACTAAGAGAACACAAAGCAGTTTCTCAGAATGCTTCTTTCCAGTTTTTAACGGAAGATATTTCCTTTTTCACCATAACCCTATATGGGCTTCCAAATATCACTTTGCAAATTCCACAAGAACAGTCTTAGCGAAAGGCTTCTTGAGAGGAACGCAGTAACTCTGTGAGATGAATTAAAAGAACACAAAGCAATTTCTCAGAAAGGTTCTTTCCAGTTTTTAACGGAAGATCTTTCCTTTTTCAACATAGCCCTCTATGGGATTCCAAATATCACTTTCAAAATTCCAGAAGAACAGTCTTAGCGAAAGGCTTCTTGAGGGGAGAGCTGTAACTCTGTGAGATGAATTAACAGAACACAAAGTAGTTTCTCAGAAAGATTCTTTCCAGTTTTTAACGGAAGATATTCCCTTTTTCACCATAGCCCTCTATGGGCTTCCAATATCACTTTGAAAAATCCACAAGAAGAATCTTAGAGAATGGCTTCTTTCTGGGAAAGCAGTAACTCTGTGAGATGAATTAATAGAACACAGAGCAGTTTCTCAGAAAGCCTCTTTCAGTTTTTAACAAAAGATATTTCCTTTTTCACCATAGCCCTCTATGGGCTTCCAAATATCACTTTTCAAATTCCACAAGATATGACGTAGCTAAAGGTTTCTTGAAGAGAAATTTGTCACACTGTGAGATGAATTAACAGAACACAAAGTAGTTTCTCAGAATGCTTCTTTTCAGTTTTTATCTTAGGATATTTCCTTTTTCACCTTAGCCCTCTATGGGCTTGAAAATATCACTATGAAATTTCCACATGAAGGCTCTCAGCGAAAGGATTCTTGAGGTGAAAGCAGTGACTCTGTGAGATGAATTAATAGAACACAGAGCAGTTTCTCAGAAAGCCTCTTTCAGTTTTTAACAAAAGATATTTCCTTTTTCACCATAGCCCTCTATGGGCTTCCAAATATCACTTTGCAAATTCCACAAGAAGTGTCTTCGCGAAAGGCTTCTTGAGGGCAAAGCTGTAACACTGTGAGATGAATTAACAGAACACAAAGTAGTTTCTCAGAATGCTTCTTTTCAGTTTTTATCTTAGGATATTTCCTTTTTCACCTTAGCCCTCTATGGGCTTGAAAATATCACTATGAAATTTCCACATGAAGACTCTCAGCGAAAGGATTCTTGAGGTGAAAGCAGTGACTCTGTGAGATGAATTAACAGAACACAAAGCAGTTTCTCAGAAAGCTTCTTTCCAGTTTTTAAAGGAAGATATTTCCTTTTTCACCGTAGACCTCTACGGGCTTCCAAATAACACTTTGCCAATTCCACAAGAAGAGTCTTAGCGAAAGGCATCTTGAAGGGAAGGCTGTAACTCTGTGAGATAAATTAACAGGACACAAAGCAGTTTCTCATAAAGCTTCCTTCCAGTTTTTATCGGAAGATATTTCCTTTTACACCGTAGCCCTGTATGGACTTCCAAATATCAATGTGCAAATTTCACAAGAACAGTCTTAGCGAAAGGCTTCTTGAGGGGAAAGCTGTAACTCTGCGAGATGAATTAACAGAACACAGAGCAGTTTCTCAGAAAGCTTCTTTCCAGTTTTTAACGGAAGATATTTCCTTTTTCACCATAGCACTCTATGGGCTTCCAGATATCACCTTGAATATTCCACAAGAACAGACTTAGCGAAAGGCTTCCTGAAGGGAATGCTGTAACACTGTGAGATGAATTAACAGAACACAGAGCAGTTTCTCAGAAAGCTTCTTTACAGTTTTTAACGGTAGATATTTCCTTTTTCACCTTAAACCTCTAAGGGCTTCCAAATATCACTTTGCAAATTGCATAAGAACAGTGTTAGCGAAAGGCTTTTTGAGGAGAAAGCAGTAACTGTGAGTTGAATTAACCGAACACAAAGCAGTTTCTCAGGAAGCTTCTTTCCAGTTTTTAAGGGAAGATTTTCCTTTTTCACCATAACCCTCTATGGGCTTCCAAATATCACTTTTCAAATTCCACAAGAACAGTCTTAGCGAAAGGCTTCTTGAGGGGAACGCAGTAACTCTGTGAGATGAATTAACAGAACACAAAGCAATTTCTCAGAAAGATTCTTTCCAGTTTTTATCTTAGGATATTTCCTTTTTCACCTAAGCCCTCTATGGGCTTGAAAATATTACTTTGAAAATTCCACAACAACAGTCTTAGCGAAAGGCTTCTTGAGGGGAAGCTGTAACTCTGTGAGATGAATTGACAGAACACAAAGCAGTTTCTCAGAAAGCTTCTTTCCAGTTTTTAACGGAAGATATTTCCTTTTCCACCACAGCCCTCTCTGGGCTTCCAAATATCACTTTCCA
Source organism: Chlorocebus sabaeus (assembly GCF_047675955.1). NCBI lineage: Eukaryota > Metazoa > Chordata > Mammalia > Primates > Cercopithecidae > Chlorocebus > Chlorocebus sabaeus. The sequence goes on along the minus strand of NW_027328092.1, from coordinate 122,757 downwards.
AATTCCACAAGAACACTCTTAGCAAAAGGCTTCTTGAGGGGAAAGCAGTCACTGTGAGATGAATTAACCGAAAACAAAGCAGTTTCTCAGAAAGCTTCTTTCCAGTTTTTAAGGGAAGATTTTACTTTTTCACCATAACCCTCTATGGGCTTCCAAATATCATTTTGCAAATTCCACAAGAACAATCTTTGCGAAAGGCTTCTTGAGAGGAACGCAGTAACTCTGTGAGATGAATAAACATAACACAAAGCAGTTTCTCAGAAAGCTTCTTTCCAGTTTTTACCTGAACATATTTCTTTTTTCACCACAGCGCTCTATGGGCTTCCAAATATCACTTTGCAAATTCCACAAGAACAGTCTAAGAGAAAGGCTTCTTGAGGGGAACGCTGTAACACTGTGAGATGAATTTACAGAACATAAGCAGTTTCTCAGAAAGCTTCTTTCCAGTTTTTAACTGAAGATATTTCCTTTTTCACGATAGCCCTCCATGGGCTTCCAAATGTCACTTTGTAAATTCCACAAGAACCACCATCGCGAAAGTCTTCTTGAGGGGAAAGCTGTAACTCGGTGAGATAAATTGACAGAACACAAAGCAGTTTCTCAGAAAGCTTCTTTTCAATTTTTATCTTAGGATATCTCCTTTTTCAACATAGCCCTCTGTGGGCTTCTAAATATCACTTTTCAAATTCCACAAGAACAGTCTTAGGGAAAGGCTTCATGAGGGGAAAGCTGTAAGTCCCTGAGATGATTTAACAGAACACAAAGTAGTTTCTCAGAAAGCTTCTTTCCAGAATTTAACGGAAGATAGTTCCTTTTTCACCATAGCCCCCTATGGGCTTCCAAATATCACTTTTCAAATTCCACAAGATATGACGTAGCTAAAGGTTTCTTGAAGAGAAATTTGTCACACTGTGAGATGAATTAACAGAACACAAAGAAGTTTCTCAGAAAGCTTCTTTTCGGTTTTCATCTTAGGATATTTCCATTTTCACCATAACCCTCTATGGTTTTCCAAATATCACTTTGCAAATTCCACAAGAACAGTCTAAGTGAAAGGCTTCTTGAGGGGAAAGATGTAACTCTGTGACATGAATTAACAGAACACAAAGCACTTTCTCAGAAAGCTTCCTTCCAGTTTTTAAGGGAAGATATTTCCTTTTTCACCATAGCCCTTTATAGGCTTCCAAGTATCACTCTGCAAATTCCACAAGAGCAGTCTTAGCGAAAGGCTTCTTGAGGGGAAAGCTGTAATTGTGTGAGATGAATTAAGAGAATACAGAGCAGTTTCTCAGAATGTTTCTCTTCAGTTGTTATCTTAGGATATCTCCTTTTTCACCATAGCCCTCTGTGGGCTTCGAAATATCACTTTGCAAATTCCACAAGAAGAGTCTTAGGGAAAGGCTTCATGAGGGGAAAGATGTAAGTCTCTGAGATGAATTAACAGAACACAAAGTAGTTTCTCAGAAATCTTCTTCCAGATTTTAACGGAAGATACTTCCTTTTTCACCATAGCCCCCTATGGGCTTCCAAATATCACTTTCCAAATTCCACAAGATCAGCCTTAGCTAAAGGTTACTTGAGGAGAGATTTGTAACACTGTGAGATGAATTAACAGAACACAAAGCAGATTCTCAGAAAGCTTCTTTCCACTTTTTAACGGAAGATATTTCTTTTTTCACCATAGCCCTCTATGGGCTTCCAAATATCACTTTGCAAATTCCCCAAGAACAGTCTTAGCGAAAGACTGCTTGAGGGGAAAGCTGTAACTCTTGAGATGAATTAGCAGAACACAAAGCAGTTTCTCAGAGGGCTTCTTTCCTGTTTTTTAACGGAAGTTATTTCCTTTTTCACCGTAGCCCTCTATGGGCTTCCAAATATCACTTTCCAAATTCCAGAAGCACAGTCTTAGCGAAAACTTCTTGAGGAGAAAGCTGTATCTCTGTGAGATGAATTAACAGAACACAAAGCAGTTTCTCAGAAAGCTTCTTTCCAGTTTTTAACAGAAGATATTTCCTTTTTCATCATATCCTTCTATGGCTTTACAAATATCACTTTGAAATTCCACAAGAACAGTCTTAGCGAAAGGCTTCTTGTGGAGAAAGCTGTAACCCTGTGAGATGAATTAACAGAACACAAGGCAGTTTCTCAGAAAGCTTCTTTTCAGTTTTTATCTTAGGATATTTCCTTTTTCACCATAGCCCACTATGGGCTTCCAAATGTCACTTTGCAAATTCCACAAGAACAGTCTTAGCGAAAGGCTTCTAGAGGGGCAAGCTGTAACTCTGTGAGATGAATTAAAAGAACACAAAGCAATTTCTCAGAAAGGTTCTTTCCAGTTTTTAACGGAAGATCTTTCCTTTTTCACCATAGCCCTCTATGGGATTCCAAATATCACTTTCAAAATTCCAGAAGAACAGTCTTAGCGAAAGGCTTCTTGAGGGGAAAGCTGTAACTCTGTGAGATGAATTATCAGAACACAAAGTAGTTTCTCAGAAAGATTCTTTCCAGTTTTTAACGGAAGATATTCCCTTTTTCACCATAGCCCTCTATGGGCTTCCAATATCACTTTGAAAAACCCACAAGAAGAATCTTAGAGAATGGCTTCTTTCTGGGAAAGCAGTAACCCTGTGAGATGAATTAATAGAACACAGAGCAGTTTCTCAGAAAGCCTCTTTCAGTTTTTAACAAAAGATATTTCCTTTTTCACCATAGCCCTCTATGGGCTTCCAAATATCACTTTGCAAATTCCACAAGAAGTGTCTTCGCGAAAGGCTTCTTGAGGGCAAAGCTGTAACACTGTGAGATGAATTAACAGAACACAAAGTAGTTTCTCAGAATGCTTCTTTTCAGTTTTTATCTTAGGATATTTCCTTTTTCACCTTAGCCCTCTATGGGCTTGAAAATATCACTATGAAATTTCCACATGAAGACTCTCAGCGAAAGGATTCTTGAGGTGAAAGCAGTGACTCTGTGAGATGAATTAACAGAACACAAAGCAGTTTCTCAGAAAGCTTCTTTCCAGTTTTTAAAGGAAGATATTTCCTTTTTCACCGTAGACCTCTACGGGCTTCCAAATAACACTTTGCCAATTCCACAAGAAGAGTCTTAGCGAAAGGCATCTTGAAGGGAAGGCTGTAACTCTGTGAGATGAATTAACAGGACACAAAGCAGTTTCTCATAAAGATTCCTTCCAGTTTTTATCGGAAGATATTTCCTTTTACACCGTAGCCCTGTATGGACTTCCAAATATCAATGTGCAAATTTCACAAGAACAGTCTTAGCGAAAGGCTTCTTGAGGGGAAAGCTGTAACTCTGTGAGATGAATTAACAGAACACAGAGCAGTTTCTCAGAAAGCTTCTTTCCAGTTTTTAACGGAAGATATTTCCTTTTTCACCATAGCACTCTATGGGCTTCCAGATATCACCTTGAATATTCCACAAGAACAGACTTAGCGAAAGGCTTCCTGAAGGGAATGCTGTAACACTGTGAGATGAATTAACAGAACACAGAGCAGTTTCTCAGAAAGCTTCTTTACAGTTTTTAACGGTAGATATTTCCTTTTTCACCTTAACCCTCTAAGGGCTTCCAAATATCATTTTGCAAATTGCATAAGAACAGCGTTAGCGAAAGGCTTTTTGAGGAGAAAGCAGTAACTGTGAGTTGAATTAACCGAACACAAAGCAGTTTCTCAGGAAGCTTCTTTCCAGTTTTTAAGGGAAGATTTATCTTTTTCACCATAACCCTCTATGGGCTTCCAAATATCACTTTTCAAATTCCACAAGAACAGTCTTAGCGAAAGGCTTCTTGAGGGGAACGCAGTAACTCTGTGAGATGAATTAACAGAACACAAAGCAATTTCTCAGAAAGATTCTTTCCAGTTTTTATCTTAGGATATTTCCTTTTTCACCTAAGCCCTCTATGGGCTTGAAAATATCACTTTGAAAATTCCACAACAACAGTCTTAGCGAAAGGCTTCTTGAGGGGAAGCTGTAACTCTGTGAGATGAATTAACAGAACACAAAGCAGTTTCTCAGAAAGCTTCTTTCCAGTTTTTAACGGAAGATATTTCCTTTTCCACCATAGCCCTCTCTGGGCTTCCAAATATCACTTTCCAAATTCCACAAGAACAGTCTTATCGAAAGGCTTCTTGAGGGGAAAGCAGTAACTGTGAGATGAATTAACCGAAAACCAAGCAGTTTCTCAGAAAGCTTCTTTCCAGTTTTTAAGGGAAGATTTTACTTTTTCACCATAACCCTCTATGGGCTTCCAAATATCCTTTTGCAAATTCCACAAGAACAATCTTTGCGAAAGGCTTCTTGAGAGGAACGCAGTAACTCTGTGAGATGAATAAACAGAACACAAAGCAATTTCTCAGAAAGCTTCTTTCCAGTTTTTAACTGAACATATTTCTTTTTTCACCACAGCGCTCTATGGGCTTCCAAATATCACTTTGCAAATTCCACAAGAACAGTCTAAGCGAAAGGCTTCTTGAGGGGAACGCTGTAACCCTGTGAGATGAATTTACAGAACACAAACAGTTTCTCAGAAAGCTTCTTTCCAGTTTTTAACTGAAGATATTTTTTTTTCACGATAGCCCTCCATGGGCTTCCAAATGTCACTTTGTAAATTCCACAAGAACCACCATCCCGAAAGTCTTCTTGAGGGGAAAGCTGTAACTCGGTGAGATAAATTGACAGAACACAAAGCAGTTTCTCAGAAAGCTTCTTTTCAATTTTTATCTTAGGATACCTCCTTTTTCAACATAGCCCTCTGTGGGCTTCTAAATATCACTTTTCAAATTCCACAAGAACATTCTTAGGGAAAGGCTTCATGAGGGGAAAGCTGTAAGTCCCTGAGATGATTTAACAGAACACAAAGTAGTTTCTCAGAAAGCTTCTTTCCAGAATTTAACGGAAGATAGTTCCTTTTTCACCATAGCCCCCTATGGGCTTCAAATATCACTTTTCAAATTCCACAAGATATGACTTAGCTAAAGGTTTCTTGAGGAGAAATTTGTCACACTGTGAGATGAATTAACAGAACACAAAGAAGTTTCTCAGAAAGCTTCTTTTCGGTTTTCATCTTAGGATATTTCCATTTTCACCATAACCCTCTATGGTTTTCCAAATATCACTTTGCAAATTCCACAAGAACAGTCTAAGTGAAAGGCTTCTTGAGGGGAAAGATGTAACTCTGTGACATGAATTAACAGAACACAAAGCACTTTCTCAGAAAGCTTCCTTCCAGTTTTTAAGGGAAGATATTTCCTTTTTCACCATAGCCCTTTATAGGCTTCCAAGTATCACTCTGCAAATTCCACAAGAGCAGTCTTAGCGAAAGGCTTCTTGAGGGGAAAGCTGTAATTGTGTGAGATGAATTAAGAGAATACAGAGCAGTTTCTCAGAAAGTTTCTCTTCAGTTTTTATCTTAGGATATCTCCTTTTTCACCATAGCCCTCTGTGGGCTTCGAAATATCACTTTGCAAATTCCACAAGAAGAGTCTTAGGGAAAGGCTTCATGAGGGGAAAGATGTAAGTCTCTGAGATGAATTAACAGAACACAAAGTAGTTTCTCAGAAATCTTCTTCCAGATTTTAACGGAAGATACTTCCTTTTTCACCATAGCCCCCTATGGGCTTCCAAATATCACTTTCCAAATTCCACAAGATCAGCCTTAGCTAAAGGTTAATTGAGGAGAGATTTGTAACACTGTGAGATGAATTAACAGAACACAAAGCAATTTCTCAGAAAGCTTCTTTCCAGTTTTTATCTTAGGATATTTCCTTTTTCACCTAAGCCCTCCATGGGCTTGAAAATATCACTTTGAAAATTCCACAACAACAGTCTTAGCGAAAGGCTTCTTGAGGGGAAGCTGTAACTCTGTGAGATGAATTGACAGAACACAAAGCAGTTTCTCAGAAAGCTTCTTTCCAGTTTTTAACGGAAGAGATTTCCTTTTCCACCATAGCCCTCTCTGGGCTTCCAAATATCACTTTCCAAATTCCACAAGAACAGTCTTAGCGAGAGGCTTCTTGCGGGGAAAGCAGTAACTGTGAGATGAATTAACCGAACACAAAGCAGTTTCTCAGAAAGCTTCTTTCCAGTTTTTAAGGGAAGATTTTACTTTTTCACCATAACCCTCTATGGGCTTCCAAATATCATTTTACAAATTCCACAAGAACAGTCTTCGAGAAAGGATTCTTCAAGGGAAAGCTGTAACTCTGTGAGATGAATTAACAGAACACAGAGCAGTTTCTCAGAAAGCTTCTTACCAGTTTTTAACGAAAGATATTTCCTTTTTAACCTTTAACCCTCTATGGGCTTCCAAATACCACTTTGCAAATTCCACAAGAACAGTCTTAGCGAAAGGCTCCTTGAGGGGAAAACAGTAACTGTGAGATGAATTAACAGAACACTAGGCAGTTTCTCAGAAAGCTTCTTTCCAATTTTTAAGGGAAAATTTTCCTTTTTCACCATTGCCCTCTATGGGCTTCCAAATATCACTTTGCATATTCCACAAGAATATTCTCAGTGAAAGCCTTCTTGAGGGGAACACAGTAACTCTCTGAGATGAATTAACAGAACACAAAGCAGTTTCTCAGAAACCTTCTTTCCCGTTTTTATTGAAAGATATTTCCATTTTCACCATAGCCCCCTATGGGCTTCCAAATATCACTTTCCAAACACCAGAAGAACAGCCTTAGCGAAAGGCTTCTTGAAGGGAAAGCTGTTGCTCTGCGAGATGAATCAAAAGAACACAAAGCTGTTTCTCAGTAGCTTCTTTCCAGTTTTTTACGGAAGATATTTCCTTTTTCACCATAGCCCTATAAGGATTTCCAGATATCACTTTGCAAACTCCACAAGAACAGTCTAAGCAAAAGGTTTCTTGAGGGGAAAGCTATAACCCTGTGAGAAGAATTCACAGAACACAAAGCAGTTTCTCAGAAAGCTTCTTTCCAGTTTTTAACGGAATATATTTCTTTTTTCACCATAACCCTCTAGGGACTTCAGAATATCACTTTGCAAATACCACAAGAACGGTCTTAGCGAAAGGCTTCTTGAGGGGAAAGCAGGAACTCTGTGAGATGAATTAACAGAACACAAAGCAGTTTCTCAGAAGGATTCTTTCCAGTTTTTAACTGAAGATATTTATTTTTCACCATAGCCCTCGAAGGACTTACAAGTATCACTTTCCAAATTCCACAAGAATAGCCTTAGCGAAAGGCTTCTTGAAGGGAAACCTGTAACTCCGTGAGATGAATTAACAGAATACAAAGCAGTTTCTCAGAACGCTTCTTCCAGTTTTTCCGGAAGATATTTCCTTTTTCACCACAGCCAACTATGGGCTTCCAAATACCACTTTGCAAATTCCACAAGAACAGTCTTAGCGAAAGGCTTCTTGAGGGGAAAGCTGTAACTCTGTGAGGTGAAATAACAGAACCCAAAGTAGTTTCTCAGACAGTTTCTTTCCAGTTTTTAACTGAAGATATTTCATTTTTCACTGTAGATCTCTATGGGCTTCCAAATATCACTTTAGAAATTCCACAAGAACAGCCCTAGCGAAAGGCTTTTTGAAGGGAAAGCTGTAACTCTGTGAGATGAATTAGCAGAACAGAAAGCAGTTTCTCAGAACGCTTCTTTACAGTTGTTAACAGAAGATATTTCCTTTTTCACCATAGCCTTCTATGTGCTTCCAAATATCACTTTGCCAATTCCACAAGAACAGCCTTAGGGGAAGGCTTCTTGAGGGGAAAGCTTTAACTCTGTTAGATGAATTCACAGAACACAAAGCATTTTGTCAGAAAGCTTCTTTCCATTTTTTAACTGAAGATATGTAGTTTTCACCATAGCACACTATGGGCTTCCAAATATCACTTTGCCAATTCCACAAGAACAGCCTTAGGGAAAGGCATCTTGAAGGGAAAGCTGAAACTCTGTGACATGAATTAACTGAACACAAAGCAGTTTCTCAGAATGTTTCTTTTCAGTTTTTTCTTAGTTTATTTCCTTTTTCACTGTAGCCCTCTATGGGCTTCCAAATATCACTTTGCAAATTCCACAAGAACAGTCTTAGCGAATGGCTTCTTGAGAGAAAAGCTGTAACTCTGTGAGATGAATTAACAGAACACAAAGCAGTTTCTCAGACAGCTTCTTTCTGGTTTTTAACGGAAATATTGTTTTTTTCACCATAGCCCTCTATGGGCTTCCAAATATCACTTTGCAAATTCCACAAGAACAGCCTTAGCGAAAGATTTCTTTCAGGGAAAGCTGAAACTCTGTGAGATGAATTAACAGAACACAAAACAGTTTGACAGAATGCTTCTTTTCAGTTTTTATCTTAGGATACTTCCTTTTTCACCGTAGCCCTCTAAGGGCTTCCAAATATCACTTTGCAAATTCTACAAGAACAGTCTCAGCAAAAGACTTCTTGAGTCCAAAGGAGTAACTCTGTGAGATGAATTAACAGAACACAAAGAGGTTTCTCAGAAAGCTTCTTTCCGGTTTTTAACTGAAGATATTTCCTTTTTCACCATAGCCCTCTATGGGCTTCCAAATATCACTTTCCAAACTCCACAAGAACAGCCTTAGCGAAAGGCTTCTTGAATGGAAAGCTGTAACTCTGTGAGATGAATAAACCGAACACAAAGGAGTTTCTCAGAAAGCTTCTTTCCACTTTTTAAGAAAGATATTTCCTTTTTCACCATAGGCCTGTGTGGACTTTCAAATATCACTTTGCAAATTCCACAAAAACAGTCTTAGCGAAAGAATTCTTGAAGGAAACTTGAAATCTCTGAGTTAAATTAACAGAACACAAAGCAGTTTCTCAGAAAACTTCTTTCCAGTTTTTAACGGAAGATATTTCTATTTCACCCTAGCTCTCTAGGGGCTTCCAAATATCACTTTGCAAATTCCACAAGAACAGTCTTTGCGAAAGGCTTCTTGAGGGGAAAGCAGTAACTCTGTGAGATGAATTAACAGAACACAAAGCAGTTTCTCAGAAAACTTCTTTCCAGTTTTTAACAGAAGATATTTTCTTCTTCACCATAGCCCTCTATGAGCTTCCAAATATCACTTTGCAAATTCCACAAGAACAGTCTTAGCCACAGGTTTATTGAGTGGAAAGCTGAAACTGTTTGAAACGAATTAACAGAACACTAAGAAGTTTCTCAGAAAGCTTCTTTCCAGTTTTTAACTGAAGATATTCCTTTTTCACAATAGCCCTCTATGGGCTTCCAAATATCACTTTGCCAATTCCACAAGAACAGACTTAGCAAAAGGCTTCTTGAGGGGAAAGCTGTAACTCTGTGAAATGAATTAACACAACACAAAGCAGTTTCTCAGAAAGCTTCTTTCCAGTTTTTAACTGAAGATATATTTTTTTTTTGCACCATAGCCCTCTTAGGGCTTCCAAATATCACTTTGTATATTCCTCAAGAACAGCCTTGGCGAAAGAGTTCTTGAAGGGAAAGCTGTAACTCTGTGAGCTGAATTAACAGAACACAAAGCAGTTTCTCAGACTGCTTCTTTTCAGTTTTTAACTTAGGATATTTCCTTTTTCACCGTAGCCCTCTATGGGCTTCCAAATATCACTTTGCAAATTCCACAAGAACAGTCTTAGCAAAAGGTTTCTTGAGGGGAAAGCTGTAAATCTGTGAGATGAATTAAGAGAACACAAAGTAGTTTCTCAGAAAGCTTCTTTCCAGTTTTTAATTGAAGATATTTTCTTTTACACAATAGATCTCTATGGGCTTCCAAATATCACTTTCTAAATTCCACAAGAACAGCCTTAGCGAAAGGCCACTTGAAGGGAAAGGTGTAATTCTGTGAGATGAATTTACAGAGCACAAAGCAGTTTCTCAGAAAGCTTCTTTCAAGTTTGTAATTAAAGATAATTCCTTTTTCACCATAGCCCTCTATGGGCTTCCAAATATCACCTTCCAAATTCCGCAAGAACAATCTTAGCGAAAGGATTTATGAGAGGAAAGCTGAAACTCTGTGACATGAGTTAACAGAACACAAAGCAGTTTCCCAGAAAACTTCTTTTCAGTTTTTGTCTTAGGATATTTCCTTTTGCACCATAGACATCTATGGGCTTCCGAATATCACTTTGCAAATTCCACAAAACAGTCTTAGCGAAAGGTTTCTTGAGGGGAAAGCTGTAACTCTGTGAGTCGAATTAACAGAACAGAATGCAGTTTCTCAGAAAGCTTTTTCCAGTTTTAAACTGAAGATGTTTCCTTTTTCACCGTTGACCTCTATGGGCTTCCAGATATCACTTTTCAAATTCCATAAGAACAGTCTTAGCGAAAGGCTTCTTGAGGGGAAAGCTGTAACTCTGTGAGACGAATTAACAGAACAGAGTGCAGTTTCTTAGAAAGTTTCTTTCCAGTTTTCATCTTAGGATACTTTCTTTTTCACCATAGACCTCTTTGGGCTTCCATATATCTCTTTGGAAATTCCACAACAATAGTGTTAGCAAATGGCTTCTTGAGTTGAAAGCTGTAACTCTGGGAGATGAATTAAAAGAACACAAAGCAGTTTCTCAGAAAGCTTCTTTCCAGTTTTTAATGGAAAATATTTCCTTTTTCACCATAGCACTCTGTGGGCTTCCAAATATCACTTTGCAAATTCCAGCAGAACAGGCTTAGCGAAAGGCTTCTTGAGGGGAAAGGTGTATTTCTGTGAGATGAATTAACAGAACACAAAGCAGTTTCGCAGAAAGCTTCCTTCCAGTTTTTAACGGAAGCTATTTCCTTTTTCACCATAGCCGTCTATGGTCCTCTAAATATCACTTTCCAAATCCCACAAGAACAGTCTTAGCGAAAGGCTTCTTGAGGAGAAAGCTGTAACTCTGTGAGATGAATTAACAGAACCCAAAGCAGTTTCTCAGGAAGCTTCTTTCCAGTATTTACTGAAGATGTTTCATTTTTCACCGTAGACGTCTATGAGCTTTCAAATATCACTTTGCAATTTCCACAAGAACAGCCTTAGCGAAAGGCTTCTTGAGGGGAAAGATGTAATCAAAAAGCTTTTTTGGAGTTTTTAACAGAAGATATTTCCTTTTTCACCATAGCCCTCCATGGGCTTCCAAATATCACATTGCAAATTCCACAAGAACAGTCTTAGCGAAAGACTTCTTGAGGGGAAAGCTGTAAGTCTGTGAGATGAATTAACAGAACACAAAGCAGTTTCTCAGAAAGCTTCTTTTCAGTTTTTATCTCAGGATATTTCCTTTTTCACCCTAGCCCTCTATGGGCTTCTAAATATCACTTTCCAAATTCCAGAAGAACATTCTTAGCGAAAGGCTTCTTGAGTGGAAAGCTGTCACTCTGTGAGATGAATTAACAGAACACAAAGCAGTTTCTCAGAATGCTTCTTTCCAGTTTTTAACTGAAGATATTTCCTTTTTCACCATAGCCCTCTATGGGCTTCCATATATCACCTTACAAATTCCACAACACATTCTTAGCGAAAGGCTTCTTTAGGGGAAAGTTGTAACACTGTGAAATGAATTAACAGGACACAAAGCAGTATCTCAGAAAGCTTCGTTTCAGTTTTTAACGGAAGATGTTTCCTTTTTCACCAAAGCCCTCTACGGGCTTCCAAATATCACTTTAAAAATTCCACAAGAACAGACGTAGGAAAAGGGTTCTTCAGGGGAAAGCTGTAACTCTGTGAGGTGAAATAACAGACCACAAGGCAGTTTCTCATAAAGCTTCTTTCCAGTTTTTAACTGAAGATATTTCCTTTTTCACCATAGCCCTGCAAGGACTCCGAAATATCACATTGCAAATTCCAAAAGAACTGTCTTAGGGAAAGGTTTCTTGTGGGGAAAGCTGTAACTGTGTGAGCCGAATTAACAGAACACAGAGCGGTTTCTCAGAAAGCCTCTTTCCAGTTTTTAAGGAAGATATTTCCTTTTCACCATAGCCCTCTATGGGCTTCCAAATATCACTTTGCAAAATCCACAAGAACTGTCTTAGCGAAAGGCTTCTTCTGTGGAAAGCTGTAAATCTGTGAGTAGAATTAAAGAACACAAAGCAGTTTCTCAGAAAGCTTCTTTCCAGTTTTTAAAGGAAGATATTTCCTTTTTCACCATAGTCGTCTAAGGTCTTCCAAATATCACTTGCAAATTCCTCCAGAACTGCCTTATCGAAAGGCTTCTTGAGGGGAAAGCTGTAACTCTGTGAGATGAATTAACAGAACACAAAGCAGTTTCTCACAAAGGTTCTTTCCAGTGTTTAATGGAAGATATTTTGTTTTTCACCATAGCCCTCTAAGGGTTTCCAAATATCACTTTGCAAATTCCACAAGAACAGTCCTAGGGAAAAGCTTCTTGAGAGGAAAGCTGTAACCCTGTGAAATGAAATAACAGAACACAACGCAGTTTCTCAGAAAACTTCTTTCCAGTTTTTAACGGAAGATATTTCCTTTTTCACCGTAGCCCACTATGGGCTTCCAAATATCACTGTGAAAATTCCACAAGAACAGTCTTAGGGAAAGGCTTCTTGAGGGAAAATCTGTAACTCTGTGAGATGAATTAAAAGAACACAAAGCAGTTTGTCAGAAAGCTTCTTTCCATTTTTAACAGAAGATATTTCCTTTTTCACCATAGCCGTCTATGTGCTTCAAAATATCACTTTGCAAATTCCACAAGAACAGCCTTAGCGAAAGGCTTCTTGAGAAAGGCTTTTTAGGGGAAAGCTGTAACTCTGTGAGATGAATTAACAGCACACAAGGCAGTTTGTCAGAAAGCTTCTTTCCAGTTTTTAACGGAAGATATTTCCTTTTTCACCATAGCTCTCTATGTGCGTCCAAATATCACTTTCCAAATTCCACAAGAACAGTCCTAGCGAAAGGCTTCTTGAGGAGAAAGCTGTAACCCTCTGAGGTGAATTAACAGAACAAAAAGGAGTTTCTCAGAAGGCTTCTTTTCAGTTTTAATCTGAAGATATTTCCTTTTGCACCATAGCCCTCTACGGGCTTGCAAATATCACTTTGCAAGTTAAACAAGAACAGCCTTCGCGAAATAATTCTTGAGGGGAAAGCTGTAACTATGTGAGATGAATTAACAGAACACAAAGCAGTTTCTCAGAAATCTTCTTTCCAGTTTTTAACGGAAGATATTTCCTTTTTCAACATGGCCGTTTACGGGCTTCCAAATATCACTTTGCAAATTCCACAAGAACAGACTTAGCCAAAGGCTTCTGGAAGGGAAAGCTGTAACTCTGTGAGATGAATTAAAAGAACACAAAGCAGTTTCTCAGAAAGCTTCTTTTAAGTTTTTATCTTAGGATATTTCCTTTTTCACCATAGCCCTCTATAGGTTTCCAAATATCACGTTGTAAATTCCACACAACAGTCTTAGTGAAAGGCTTCTTGAGGAAAAGCTGTAACTCTCTGAGATGAATTTAAAAAAACACAAAGCAGTTTCTTAGGAAGATTCTTTCCAGTTTTTAACGGAAGATATATCCTTTTTCACCTTAGCCCTCTATGGGCTTCCAAATATCACTTTGCAAATTCCACAAGAACAGTCTTAGAGAAAAGTTTCTTAAGGGAAAAGCTGTAACTCTGTGAGATGAATTAACAGAACACAAAGCAGTTTCTCAGTAAGATTCCTTTGGGTTTTTATTTTAGGATATTTCCCTTTTCACCATAGCTGTCTATGGGCTTCCAAATATCACCTTGCAAATTCCACAAGAACAGTCTTAGGGAAGGGCTTCTTGAGGGGAAAGCTGTACCTCTGTGAGATGAATTAACAGAACCTAAAGCAGTCTCTCAGAAATCTTCTTTCCAGTTTTTAAAGGAAGATATTTCCTTTTTCACCTTAGCACTCTGTGTGCTTCCAAATATCACTTTGCAAATTCAACAAGAACAGTCTTTTCGAAAGACTTCTTGAGGGGAAAGCTGTAACTCTGTGAGATGGATTAACAGAACACAAAACACTTTCTCAGAATGCTTCTTTCCAGTTTTTAACGGAAGATATTTCCTTTTTCACCTTAGCCCTTTATGGGCTTCCAAATATCACTTCGAAAATTCCACAAGAACAGTCTTAGCGAAAGGCTTCTTGAGGGGAAATCTGAAACTCTGTGAGATGAAATAACAGAACACTACGCACTTTCTCAGAAAGCTTCTTTCCAGTTTTTAACTGAAGATATTTCCTTTTTCACCACAGCCCTCTATTTGCTTCCAAATATCACTGCTAATTCCAGAAGAACAGTCTTAGCTAAAGGCTTCTTGAGGGGTAAGCTGTAACTCTGTGAGATGAATTAACAAAACACAAAGCAGTTTCTCAGAAAGCTTCTTTCCAGTTTTTAACGGAAGATATTTCCTTTTTCAACATAGCCCTCTAGGGGTTCCAAATATCACTTTGCAAATTCCACAAGAACAGTCTTATCGAAAGGCTTCTTGAGGGGAAAGCTGTAACTCTGTTGGATGAATTAACAGAACACAAAGCAGTTTCTCAGAAAGCTTCTTTCCAGTGTTTAACGGAAGATATTTCCTTTTTCTCCATTGCCCTGTATGGGCTTCCAATATCACTTTGAAAATTCCACAAGGACAGTCTTAGTGAAAGGCTGCTTGAAGTGAAAGTTGTAAGTCTGTGAGATGAATTAACAGAACACAAAGCAGTTTCTCAGAAAGCTTCTTTGCAGTTTTTAACAGAAGATATTTCCTTTTTCACCATAGCCCTCTCTGGGTTTCCAAATATCACTTTGCAAACTCCACATGAACAGTCTTAGCGAAAGGCTTCTTGAGGGGAAAGCTGTAACGCTGTGAGATGAATTAACAGAACACAAAGCAGTTTCTCAGGAAACCCCTTTGCAGTTTTTATCTTAGGATATTTTCTTTTTCACCCTAGCCCTCTGTGGGCTTCCAAATATCACTTTGAAAATTCCACAAGAACAGTCTTAGCGAATGGCTTCTGGAGGGGAAAGCTATAACTCTGTGAGATGAATTAACAGAACACAAAGCAGTTTCTCAGAAAGCTTCTTTGCAGTTTTTAACGGGAGATATTTCATTTTGAATACACCCCTCTAGGTGCTTCCAAATATCACTTTGCAAATTCCACAAGAGCAGTCTTAGCGAAAGGCTTCTTGAGGGGAAAGCTGTATCACTGTGAGATGAATTAACAGAACACAAAGCAGTTTCTCAGAAACCTTGTTTCCAATTTTTAACGGAAGATATTTCCTTTTCCACCATAACCCTCCATGGCCTTCCAAATATCACTTTGGAAATTCCACAAGAACAGTCTTAGCGAAAGACTTCTTGAAGGGAAAACTGTAAACCTGTGAGATGAATTAACAGAACACAAAGCAGTTTCTCAGAAAGCTTCTTTGCAGTTTTTTTCTTAGGATATTTCCTTTTTTACCATGGCGCGCTTTGGGCTTTGAAATATCACTTTTAAAATTTCACAAGAACCCTCTTAGTGAACGGCTTCTTGAGGGGAAAGCTGTAACTCTGTTGGATAAATTAACAGTATACAAAGCAGTTTTCCCAAGCTTCTTTTCAGTTTTTATCTTAGTATATTCCTTTTTCATCCTAGCCCACTATGGGCTTCCAAATATCACTTTGCACATTCCACAAGAAAAATCTCTGCGACTGGCTTCTTGAGGGGAAAGCTGTAACTCTGTGAGATGAATTAACAGAACACAAAGCAGTTTCTCAGGAAGCTTC
Source organism: Chlorocebus sabaeus (assembly GCF_047675955.1). Taxonomy (NCBI): domain Eukaryota; kingdom Metazoa; phylum Chordata; class Mammalia; order Primates; family Cercopithecidae; genus Chlorocebus; species Chlorocebus sabaeus. The sequence goes on along the minus strand of NW_027328092.1, from coordinate 107,082 downwards.
CTTCCAGTTTTTAACGGAAGATATTTCCTTTTTCACCATAGCCCACTATGGTCTTCTAAATATCACTTTCCAAATCCCACAAGAACAGTCTTAGCGAAAGGCTTCTTGAGAGGAAAGCTGTAACTCTGTGAGATGAATTAACAGAACACAAAGCAGTTTCTCAGGCAGCTTCTTTTCGGTTTTTATCTTAGGATAATTCCATTTTCAGCATAGCACTCTATGGGCTTCGAAATATTACTTTGCAAATTCCACAAGAACAGTCTTAGCGAAGAAATTCTTGAGGGAAAACTGTAACTCTCTGAGATGAATTAACAGAACCCAAAGCAGTTTCTCAGATAGCTTCTTTTCAGTTTTTATCTTAGAATATTTCCTTTTCCACCATCGCCCTGTATGGCCTTCCAAATATCATTTTGAAATTTCCACTAGAATAGTCTTAGCGAAAGGCTTCTTGAGGTGAAATCTGTAATTCTTTGAAATGAATTAAGAGAAGAGAAACCAGTTTCTCAGAAAGCTTCTTTTCAGTTTTTATCTTAGGATAATTCCTTTTTCACCATAGCAGTCTATGGGCGTCCAAATATCACTTTGCAAATTCCACAAGAACAGTCTTAGCGAAAGGCTTCTTCAGGGGAAAGCAGTAACTGTGTGAGATGAGTTAACCGAACACAAAGCAGTTTCTCAGAAAGCTTCTTTTCAGTTTTTAACGGAAGACATTTCCTTTTTCAGCATAGCCCTATATGGGCTTCCAAATATCACTTTTTAAATTCCACAAGAACAGTCTTTGCCAAAGCCTACTTGAGGGGAAAGCTGTAACTCTGTGAGATGAATTTACAGAGCACAATGCAATTTCCCAGAAAGCTTCTTTTCAGTTTTTATCTTTGGATATTTCCTTTTTCACCGTAGCCCTCCATGGGCTTCCAAATATCACTTTGCAAATTCCACAAGAACAGTCTGAGCGAAAGGCTTCTTGAGGGAAAAGCTGTAACTCTTTGAGATGAATTAACAGAACACAAGGCAGTTTCTCAGAAAGCTTCTTTCCAGTTTTTAACAGAAGATATTTCCTTTTTCACCATAGCCTTCTATGGGCTTCCAAATATCAATCTGGATATTCCACAAGAACAGTCTTAGCGAAAGGACTCTTGATTGGAAAGCTGTAACTCTGTGAGATGAATTAACAGAACACAAAGAAGTTTCTCAGAAAGCCTTTTTATAGTTTTATCTTAGGATATTTCCTTTTCTACCTTAACCCTCTATGGGCTTACAAATATCACCTTGAAAATTCCACAAGAACAGACTTAGCGAAAGGCTTCTTGAGGTGAAAGGTGTTACAGTGAGATTAATTCACAGAACACAAAGCAATTTCTGAAAAAGCTTTTTTTCACTTTTTATCTTAGCATATTTCCTTTTTCAGCATAGCCCTCTATGGGCTTCCAAATATCACTTTGCAAATTCCACAAGAAGAATCTTAGCGAAAGGCTTCTAGAGGGGAAAACTGTAACTCTGTGAGATGAATTAACAGAACACAAAGCAGATTCTCAGAAATCTTCTTCCCAGTCTTTAAGGGAAGATACTTCCTTTTTCACCAAGGCCCTCTAAGGGCTTCCAAATATCACCTTGCAAACTCCACAGGAACAGTCTTAGTGAGCAGCTCCTGGAGGGGAAAGCTAGAACTCTGTAATATGAATTAAGAGAACACAATGCAGGTTCTCAGAAAGCTTCTATTCGGTTTTTATCATAGGATATCTTCTTTTTCGCCATAACGCTCTATGGGCTTCAACTATCACTTTGCAAATTCCACAAGAACAGTCTCAGTGAACGGCTTCTTGAAGGGAAATCTGTAACTCTGTGAGATGAATTAACAGTATACAAAGCAGTTTCTCAGAAAGGTTCTTTCCAGTTTTTAACAGAATATATTTCCTTTTTCACCATAGCCCTCTTTGGACTTCAAAATATCACTTTGCAAATTCCACAAGAACAGTCTTAGCGAAAGGCTTTTTATGGGGAAAGCTGTAACTCTGTGAGATGAATTAACAGAACACAAAGCAGTTTCTCAGAAAGCTTCTTTTCGGTTTTTATCTTAGGATACTTCCCGTATCACCATATCCCTCTATGGGCTTCGAAATATCACTTTGCAAATTTCACAAGAACAGTCCTAGTGAATGGCTTCTGGAGGGGAAAGCTGAAACTCTGTGAGATGAATTAACAGAACCGAAAGCAGTTTCTCAGAAATCTTCTTTCAAGTTTTCAACGGAAGATATTACCTTTTTCACCATAGCCTTCTATGGGCTTCCAAATATCACTTTGTATATTCCACAAGAACTGTCTTACTGAAAGGGTTCTTGAGAGGAAAGCTGTACTCTGTGAGACAAGTTAATAGAACACAAAACAATTTCTCCGAAAACTTCTTTCCTTTTATTACCGGAAGACACTTCCCTTTTCACCATAGCCCTTTATGGGCTTCCAAATGACACTTTGCAAATTCCACAAGAGCAGTCTTAGCGAAATGTTTCTTGAGAAAGGCTTCTTGAGTGGAAAGATGTAACTCTCTCAGTTGAATTAACAGAACACAAAGCAGTTTCTCAGAAAGGTTCTTTTCAGTTTTAAACCTAGGATATTTCCTTTCTCACCATAGCCCTCTATGGGCTCCCAAATACCACTTCTCAAATTCCACAAGAACAGTCTTAACGAAAGGCTTCTTGAGGGGAAAGCTGTAACTCTGCGAGATGTATTAACAGAACCCAAAGCAGACTCTCAGAAAGCTTCTTTCCAGTTTTTAACGGAAGATATTTCCTTTTTCACCAGAGAACTCTATGGTCTTCCAAATATCTCTTTGCAAATTTCACAAGAACAGTCATAGCAAAAGGCTTCTAGAGGGAAAAGCTGTAACACTGTGAGATGAATTAATAGAACACAAAGCAGTTCCTCAGAAAGCTTCTTTCCAGTTTTTAACTGAAGATATTTCCTTTTTCACCCTAGCCGTCTAAGGGCTTCCAAATATCACTTTGCAAATTTCACAAGAACAGTCTTAGCCAAAGGCTTCCTGAGTGGAAATGTGTAATACTGTGAGATAAATTAACAGAACACAAAGCAGTTTCTCAGAAAGCTTCTTTCCAGTTTTTATCTGAAGATATTTCCTTTTTCACCAATGCCCTCTTTGGGTTTCGCAATATCACTTTGCAAATTCCACAAGAACAGTCTTAGCGAAAGCTTCTTGAGGGGAAAGCTGTAACCCTGTGAGTTGAATTAACAGAACCCAAAGCAGTTTCTCAAAAAGCTTCTTTCCAGTTTTTAACTGAAGATATTTTCTTTTTCACCGTAGCCCTCTATGGACTTCCAAATATTACTTTGCAAATTCCACAAGAACAACTCTGTGAGATGAATTAACAGAACACAACCAGTTTCTCAGAAAGCTTCTTTCCAGTTTTTAACTGAAGATATTTTCTTTTTTACCATAAGCCTCTATGGCCTTCCAAATATCATTTTGCATATTCCACAAGAACAGTCTTAACCAAAGGCTTCTTGAGGGGAAAGCTGTAACTCTCTGAGATGAAATAACAGAACACAAAGCAGTTTCTCAGACAGCTTCTTTCCCCTTTTAACAGAAGAGATTTCGTTTTTTACCATAGCACTCTATGGGCTTCCAAATATCACTGTGCAAATTCCACAAGAACAGTCTTAGCGAAAGTATTATTGAGGGGAACGCTGTAATTCTGTGAGATGAATTAACAGAACACAAAGGAGTTTCTCTTAAAGCTTCTTTCCACTTTTTAACGGAAGATATTTCTTTTTTCACCATAGCCCTCTATGGGCTTCCAAATATCACTGTGCAAATTCCACAAGAACAGTCTTAACGAAAGGCTTCTTTAGGGGAAAGCTGTAACTCTGTGAGATGAATTAACAGAACTCAAAGCAGTTTGTCAGGAAGCTTCTTTTCAGTTTTTATCTTAGGTTATTTCCTTTTTCACCATAGCCCTCTATGGGCTTACAAATATCAGTATGCAAATTTCACAAAAACTGTCATAGTGAACGACTTCTTGAGGGTGAAGCTCTAACTCTGTGAGATGAACTAACAGAACACAAAACAGTTTCCCAGAAAGATTCTTTTCGGTTTTCCTCTTAGGATATTTCCATTTTCACCTTAGCCCTCGATGGGCTTCCAAATATCACTTTACAAATTCCACAAGAACAGGCTTAGCGAAAGGCTCCTTGGGGGGAAAGCTGTAACTCTGTGAGATGAATTAACAGAAGACAAAGCAGTTTCTCAGAAAATTTCTTTTCGGTTTTTATCTTAGGATATTTCCATTTGCACCATAGCTCCCTATGGACTTCCAAATATCACTTTGCAAATTCCAAAAGAAGAGTCTTTGCGAAAGGCTTCTTGAACAGAAAGCTATAAATCTCTGAAATGAATTAACAGAACAGAAAGCAGTTCCTCAGAAAGCTTCTTTTCAGTTTTTATCTTAGGATATTGCCTTTTTCACCATAGCCCCCTAAGGGCTTCCAAATATCACTTTGCAAATTCCGCAAGAACAGTCTTAGGAAAAGGCTTCATGAGGGGAAAGGTGTAAGTCTCTGAGATGAATTAACAGAACACAAAGTAGTTTCTCAGAAATCTTCTTTCCAGATTTTAACGGAAGATACTTCCTTTTTCACCATAGCACCCTATCGGCTTCCAAATATCACTTTGCAGATTCCACAAGATCAGACTTAGCTAAAAGTTTCTTGCGGAGAAATTTGTAACACTGTGAGATGAATTAACAGAACACAAAGCAGTTTCTCAGAAAGCTTCTTTTCAGTTTTTATCTTAGGACATTTCCATTTTCACCACAGCCCTCTACGGTTTTCGAAATATCACTTTGCAAATCCCACAAGAACAGTCTTACCGAAAGTCTTCTTGTGGGGAAATCAGTAACTATGAGATGAATTAAGAGAACACAAAGCAGTTTCTCAGAAAGCTTCTTTGCAGTTTTTAATGGAAGTTATATCCTTTTTCACCATAGCCCTCCATGGGCTTCCAAATATCACTTTGCAAATTCCACAAGAAGAGTCTTAGCGAAAAGCTTATTGAAGAGAAAGCTGTAACTCTGTGAGATGAATTAACAGAACACAAAGCAGTTTCTCAGAAAGTTTCTTTCCTGTTTTCAACGGAAGATATTTCCTTTTCCACGATAGCCCTCTATGGGCTTCCAAATATCACTTTGCAAATTCCATAAGAACAGTCTTAGCGAAAATCTTCTTCAGGGGCAAGCTGTAACTCTATGGGAAGAATCAACAGAACACAAATAAGTTCCTCAGAAAGCTTCTTTCCAGTTTTTAACGGAAGATATATCCTTTTTCACCATAGCCCTCTATGGGCTTCCAAATATCACTTTGCAAATTCCACAAGAACGGTCTTAGCGAAAGGCTTCTTGAAAGGAAAGCTGTAACGCTGTGAGATGAATTAACAGAACACAAATAAGTTTCTCAGAAAGCTTCTTTCTAGCTTTCAACGGAAGATATTTCCTTTTTCAATAGAGCCCTCTATGGGCTTCCAAATATCACTTTGCAAATTCCACAAGAACAGTCTTAGCGACAGGCTTCTTGAGGGGAAAGCTGTAACTCTGTGAGATGAATTGACAGAACACAAAGCAGTTTTTCAGAAAGCTTCTTTCCAGTTTTTAATGGAAGATATTTCCTTTTTCACCATAGCCCTCTACGGTTTTCGAAATATCACTTTGCAAATCCCACAAGAACAGTCTTACCGAAAGTCTTCTTGAGGGGAAATCAGTAACTATGAGATGAATTAAGAGAACACAGAGCAGTTTCTCAGAAAGCTTCTTTGCAGTTTTTAATGGAAGTTATATCCTTTTTCACCATAGCCCTCAATGGGCTTCCAAATATCACTTTGCAAATTCCACAAGAAGAGTCTTAGCGAAAAGCTTATTGAAGAGAAAGCTGTAACTCTGTGAGATGAATTAACAGAACACAAAGCAGTTTCTCAGAAAGCTTCTTTCCTGTTTTCAACGGAAGATATTTCCTTTTCCACGATAGCCCTCTATGGGCTTCCAAATATCACTTTGCAAATTCCATAAGAACAGTCTTAGCGAAAATCTTCTTCAGGGGCAAGCTGTAACTCTATGGGAAGAATCAACAGAACACAAATAAGTTTCTCAGAAAGCTTCTTTCCAGTTTTTAACGGAAGATATATCCTTTTTCACCATAGCCCTCTATGGGCTTCCAAATATCACTTTGCAAATTCCACAAGAACTGTCTTAGCGAAAGGCTTCTTGAAAGGAAAGCTGTAACTCTGTGAGATGAATTAACAGAACACAAATAAGTTTCTAAGAAAGCTTCTTTCTAGCTTTCAACGGAAGATATTTTCTTTTTCTTTTTCTGTTTTTTTTTTTTTTTTGAGATGGAGTCTCGCTGTGTCACCCAGGCTGGAGTGCCATGGCGCAATCTCGGCTCACTGCAAGCTCTGCCTCCCGGGATCACGCCATTCTCCTGCCTCAGCCTCCCGAGTAGCTGGGACTACAGGCGCCCGCCACTGCGCCCGGCTAATTTTTTCTGTTTTTAGTAGAGGCGGGGTTTCACCATGTTAGCCAGGATGGTCTCGATCTCCTGACCTCGTGATCCGCCCGTCTCGGCCTCCCAAAGTGCTGGGATTACAGGCTTGAGCCACCGCGCCCGGCCGATATTTCGTTTTTCAATAGAGCCCTCTATGGGCTTCCAAATATCACTTTGCAAATTCCACAAGAACAGTCTTAGCGAAAGCCTTCTTGAGGGGAAAGCTGTAACTCTGCGAGGTGAATTAACAGATGACAAAGCAGTTTCTCAAAAGGCTTCTTTTTAGTTCTTATCTTAGGATATTTCCTTTTTCACCATAGAACTCCATGGGCTTCCAAATATCACTTTGCAAATTCCACAAGAACAGTCTTAGCAAAAGTCTTCTTCAGGGGAAAGCTGTAATTCTGTGAGATGAATTAAGAGAACACAAAGCAGTTTCTCAGAAAGCTTCTTTCCGGTTTTGAACAGAAGATATTTCCTTTTTCACCATAGCCCTCTGTGGGCTTCCAATTATCACTTTGCAAATTCCACAAGAACAGGCTTAGCGAAAGGCTTCTTGAGAGGAAAGCTATAACTCTGTGAGATGAATTAACAGAACATAAAGCAGTTTCTGAATAAGATTCCTTTCAGTTTTTATCTTAGGGTATTTCCTTTTTTAATATATCCCTGTAGGGGCTTCCAAATATCACTTTTTAAATTCCACAAGAACCGTCTTAGGGAAAGGCTTCTTAAAGGGAAAGTTGTAACACTGTGAGATGAATTCACAGAACACAAAGCAGTTTCTCAGAAAGCTTCTTTGCAGTTTTTAATTGAAGATCTTTCCTTTTTCACCATAGCCCTCTAACGGCTTCCAAATATCACTTTGCAAATTTCACAGGAACAGTCTTAGAGAAAGGCTTCCTGATTGGAAATGTGTAACTCTGTGAGATGAATTAACAGAACACAAAGCAGTTTCTCAGAAAGCTTCTTTCCAGTTTTTATCTGAAGATATTTCCTTTTTCACCATGGCCCTCTGTGGGCTTCCAATTATCACTTTGCAAATTCCGCAAGAACAGGCTTAGCGAAAGGCTTCTTGAGAGGGAAGCTATAACTCTGTGAGATGAATTAACAGAACATAAAGCAGTTTCTGAATAAGATACCTTTCAGTTTTTATCTTAGGGTATTTCCTTTTTTACCATATCCCTGTAGGGGCTTCCAAATATCACTTTTTAAATTCCACAAGAACCGTCTTAGGGAAAGGCTTCTTAAAGGGAAAGTTGTAACACTGTGAGATGAATTCACAGAACACAAAGCAGTTTCTCAGAAAGCTTCTTTGCAGTTTTTAATTGAAGATCTTTCCTTTTTCACCCTAGCCCTCTAAGGGCTTCCAAATATCACTTTGCAAATTTCACAAGAACAGTCTTAGCCAAAGGCTTCTTGAGTGGAAATGTGTAATACTGTGAGATAAATTAACAGAACACAAAGCAGTTTCTCAGAAAGCTTCTTTCCAGTTTTTATCTGAAGATATTTCCTTTTTCACCAATGCCCTCCTTGGGTTTCCCAATATCACTTTGCAAATTCCACAAGAACAGTCTTAGCGAAAGCTTCTTGAGGGGAAAGCTGTAACCCTGTGAGTTGAATTAACAGAACCCAAAGCAGTTTCTCAAAAAGCTTCTTTCCAGTTTTTAACTGAAGATATTTTCTTTTTCACCGTAGCCCTCTATGGACTTCCAAATATTACTTTGCAAATTCCACATAAACAGTCTTAGCGAAAGGGTTTTTGAGAGGAAAGCTATAACTCTGTGAGATGAATTAACAGAACCCAAAGCAGTTTCTCAGAAAGCTTCTTTCCAGTTTTTAACTGAAGATATTTTCTTTTTTACCATAAGCCTCTATGGGCTTCCAAATATCATTTTGCATATACCACAAGAACAGTCTTAACCAAAGGCTTCTTGAGGGGAAAGCTGTAACTCTCTGAGATGAAATAACAGAACACAAAGCAGTTTCTCAGACAGCTTCTTTCCCCTTTTAACAGAAGAGATTTTGTTTTTCACCATAGCACTCTATGGGCTTCCAAATATCACTGTGCAAATTCCACAAGAAAAGTCTTAGCGAAAGTATTATTGAGGGGAACGCTGTAATTCTGTGAGATGAATTAACAGAACACAAAGGAGTTTCTCTTAAAGCTTCTTTCCACTTTTATCGGAAGATATTTCTTTTTTCACCATAGCCCTCTATGGGCTCCCAAATATCACTTTGTAAATTCCACAAGAACAGTCTTCGCGAAAGGCTTCTTGAGGGGAAAGCTGTAATTCTCTGAGATGAATTAACAGAACACAAAGCAGATTCTCAGGAAGCTTCTTTCCAGTTTTTAAAGGGAGATATTTCCTTTTTCACCAGAGCCCAGAAGGGGCTTCCAAATATCACTTTGCACATTCCACAAGAAGACTCTCAGTGAAAGGACTCTTCAGGAGAAAGCTGTAACTCTGTTAGATGAATTAAGAGAACACAAAACAGTATCTCAGAAAGCTTCTTTTCAGTTTTTAACGGAAGATTTTACTTTTTCACCCTAGCCCTCTATGGGCTTCCTAATATCACTTTGCAAATACCACAAGAACAGCCTTAGCGAAAGGCTTCTTGAAGGGAAAGATGTACCTCTGTGAGATGAATTAAAAGAACACAAAGCAGTTTCTCAGAAAGCTTCTTTCCAGTTTTTAACGGAAGATATTTCTTTTTTCACCATAGCCCTCTAATGGCTTCCAAATATCACTTTGCATATTCCACAAGAACAGTCTTAGCGAAAGGCTTCTTGAACGGGAAAGCTGTAACTCTGTGAGATGAATTCACAGAACACAAAGCAGTTTCTCAGAAAGCCTCTTTACAGTTTTTAACGGAAGAGGTTTCCTTTTTCACCTTAGACCTCTAAGGGCTTCCAAATATCACTTTGCAAATTCCACAAGAACAGTCTACGCGAACGGCTTCCTGAGGGCAAAGATGTAACTTTTTGAGATGAATTAACAGAAGACAAAGCAGTTTCTCAGAAAGATTCTTTCCAGTTTTTATCAGAAGATATTTCCTTTTTCACCATAGACCACTAAAGGCTTCCAAATATCACTTTGCCAATTCCACAGTAACAGTCTTAGCGAAAGACTTCTTGAAGGGAAAGCTGTAACTCTGTGAGATGATTTAACAGAACAAAAAGTAGTTTCTTAGAAATCTTTTTTCCAGTTTTTACCGGAAGATATTTCCTTTTTAAACATAGCCCTCTATGGGCTTCCAAATATCACCTTGCAAATTCCAAAAGAACTGTCTTAGCGAAAGGCTTCTTGAGGGGAAAGCTGTAACACTGTAACATGAATTAACAGAACACAAAGCAGTTTCTCAGAAAGCTTCTTTACACTTTTTAGCTGAAGATGTTTCCTTTTTCCCCATAGCCTTCTATGGGCTTCCAAATATAACTTTGTAAATTCCACAAGAACAGCCTTAGCGAATGGCTGCTTGAAGGGAAAGCTGTAACTCTGTTAGATGAATCAACAGAACACAAAGCAGTTTCTCAGAATGCTTCTTTCCAGTTTTTAACCGAAGATATTTCCTTTTTCACCATAGCCCTCTAGGGGCTTCCAAATATCACTTTGCAATTTCCACAAGAACAGTCGTAGCGAAAGGCTTCTTGAGGGGAAGGCTGTAAGGCTGTGAGATGAATTAACAGAACACAAAGCAGTTTCTTAGAAAGTTTCTTTCCAGGTTTTAACGAAAGATTTTTCCTTTTTCACCATAGCCCTCTAGGGGCTTCCAAATATCACTTTGTAAATTCCACTGGAACAGCCTTAGTGAACGGTTTCTTGAAGGGAAAGCTGTAACTCTGTTAGATGAATTAACAGAAAACAAAGCAGTTTCTCAGTCAGCTTCTTTCCCGTTTTTAACGGAAGATATTTCCTTTTTCACCATAACCCTGTATGGGCTTCCGAATATCACTTTGAAAATTCCACAAGAACAGCCTTAGAGAAAGGCTTCTTGAAGGGAAAGCTGTAACTCTGTGAGATGCATTAACAGAACACAAAGCGGTTTCTCAGAATGCTTCTTTTCAGTTTTTAACTTAGGATATTTCCCTTTTCACCGTAGCCCTCTATGGGATTCCAAATATCAATTTGCAAATTCCACAAGAACAGTCTTAGCGAAAGACTTCTTGAAGGGAAAGCTGTAACTCTGTGAGATGAATTAACAGAACACAAAGTAGTTTCTCAGAAAGCTTCTTTCCAGTTTTTAACGGAAGATATTTCTTTTTCACCATAGCCCTCTAGGGACTTCCAAATATCACTTTGCATATTCCACAAGAACAGTCTCAGCAAAACGCTTCTTGAGGGGAAAGCAGTAACTCTGAGAGATGAATTAACAGAACACAAAGCAGTTTCTCAGAAAGCTTCTTTCCAGTTTTTAACTGAACATATTTCCTTTTTCACCGTAGCCCACTAATGGCTTCTAAATATCACTTTGCCAATTCCACAAGAACAGCCTTAGCGAAAGGCTTCTTGAGGGGAAAGCTGTAACTCTGTCAGATGAATTAACAGAACACAAAGCAGTTTCTCAGAAAGCTTCTTTCCAGTTTTTAATGGAAGATATTTCCTTTTTCACCGCAGCCTTGTATGGGCTTCCAAATATCACTTTCCAAATTCCACAAGAACAGCCTTAGCCAAAGTTTTCTTGAGGGGAGAGCTGTAACTCTGTGAGATGAATTAAAAGAACACAAAGCAGTTGATCAAAAAGCTTCTATCCAGTTTTAAATGGAAGATATTTCCTTTTTCACCATAGACATATACGGGCTTCCAAATATCACTTTGTAAATTACACAAGAACATTCTTTGCGAAAAGCTTCTTGAGGGGAACGCCGTAACTCTGTGAGATGAATTAAGAGAACACAAAGCTGTTTCTCAGAATGCTTCTTTTCCGTTTTTATCTTAGGATATTTCCTTTTTCAGCAGAGCCCTCTATGGTCTTCCAAATATCACATTGCAAATGCCATAAGAACAGTCTTAGCGAAATGATTCTTGAGGGGAAAGCTGTAACTCTGTGAGATGAATTAACAGAACACAAAGCAGTTTCTCAGAAAGCTTCTTTACACTTTTTAACGGAAGATATTTCCTTTTTCTCCGAAGCCCTCTATGGGCTTCCAAATATCACTTTGCAAATTCCCCAAGAACAGTCTTAACGAAAGGCTTCTTGAGGGGAAAGATGTAACTCTGTGAGATGAATTAACAGAACAGAGTGCAGTTTGTCAGAAAGCTTCTTTCCAGTTTTTAACTGAAGATATTTCCTTTTTCACCACAGCCCTCTATGGGTTTCCAAATATTGCTTTGCAAATTCCACAAGAACAGTCTTAGCGAACGGCTTCTTGAGTGGAAAGATGTAACTCTGTAAGATGAAATAACAGAACAGAGTGCAGTTTCTCAGAAAGCTTCTTTCCAGTTTTAAACTGTAGATGTTTCCTTTTTCACCATTGCCCTCTATGGGCTTCCAAATATAACCCTTCAAATTCCACAAGAACAGTCTTAGCGAAAGGCTTCTTGAGGGAAAAGATGTAACTCTGTGATATGAATTAACAGAACACAGAGCAGTTTCAACGAAAGCTTCTATCCAGTTTTTAACTGAAGATATTTCCTTTTTCACCATTGCCCTCTATGGGCTTCCAAATATCACTTTTCAGATTCCACAAGAACAGTCTTAGCGACAGGATTCTTGAAGGGAAAGCTGTAACTCTGTGAGACGAATTAACAGAACAGAGTGCAGTTTCTCAGAAATCTTCATTCCAGTTTTTAACTGAAGATATTTCCTTTTTCACCACAGCCCTCTATGGGCTTCCAAATATCGCTTTGCAAATTCCACAAGAACAGTCTTAGCGAACGGCTTCTTGAGTGGAAACATGTAACTCAGTAAGATGAAATAACACAACAGAGTGCAGTTTCTCAGAAAGCTTCTTTCCAGTTTTAAACATTAGATGTTTCCTTTTTCACCATTGCCCTCTATGGGCTTCGAAATATAACCCTTCAAATTGCACAAGAACAGTCTTAGCGAAAGGCTTCTTGAGGGGAAAGATGTAACTCTGTGACATGAATTAACAGAACACAGAGAAGTTTCACCGAAAGCTTCTATCCAGTTTTTAACTGAAGATATTTCCTTTTTCACCATTGCCCTTTAAGGGCTTCCAAATATCACTTTTCAAATTACACAAGAACAGTCTTATCGAAAGGCTTCTTGAAGGGAAAGCTGTAACTCTGTGAGATGAATTAACAGAACAGAGTGCAGTTTCTCAGAAAGCTTCTTTACAGTTTTAAACTGAAGATGTTTCTTTTTCACCATTGCCCTGTACGGGCTTCCAAATATCACCCTTCAAATTACACAAGAACAGTCTTAGCGAAAGGCTTCTTGAGGGGAAAGCTGTAACTCTGTGAGATGAATTCACAGAACACAAAGCAGTTTCTCATAAAGCTTCTTTCCAGTTTTTAACTGAAGATATTTCCTTTTTCATCATTGCCCTCTATGTCACTCTTCAAATTCCACAAGAACAGTCTTAGAGAAAGACTTCTTGAGGGGAAACCTGTAACTCTGTGACATGAATTCACAGAGCACAGAGCAGTTTCCCCAAAAGCTTCTTTCCAGATTTTAACTGAAGATATTTCCTTTTTCACAATTACCCTCTATGGGCTTCAAAATATCACTTTTCAAATTCCACAAGAACAGTCTTTGCGAAAGGCTTCTTCAGGGGAAAGCTGTAACTGTGTGAGACGAATTAACAGAACAGAGTGCAGTTTCTCAGAAAGCTTCCCTTCAGTTTTTAACTGAAGATATTTCCTTTTTCACCATAGCCCTCTATGGGCTTCCAAATACCGCTTTACAAATTCCACAAGAACAGTGTTAGCGAACGGCTTCTTGAGGGGAAAGATGTAACTCTGTGAGATGAATTAACAGAAGAGAGTACAGTTTCTCAGAAAGCTTCTTTCCAGTTTTATACCGAAGATGTTTCCTTTTTCACCTTTTCCCTCCATGGGCTTCCAAATATCACTCTTCAAATTCCACAAGAACAGTCTTAGCGAAAGGCTTCATGAGGGGAAAGCTGTAACTCTGTGAGATGAAATAACAGAACACAAAGCAGTTTCTCAGAAAGCTTCTTTCCAGTTCTTAACTGAAGATAATTCCTTTTTCACCATTGCCCTCAATGGGCTTCCAAATATCACTTTACAATTTCCACAAGAACCGTCTTGGTGAAAGGCTTCTTGAACGGAAAGTTGTAACTCTGTGAGATGAATTAACAGAACAGAGTACAGTTTGTTAGAAGTCTTCTTTTCTGTTTTTAACTGAAGATATTTCCTTTTTCACCATTGCCCTCTATGGGCTTCAAAATATCTCTTTTCAAATTCCAAAAGAACAGTCTTAGCGAAAGGCTTCTTGAGGGGAAAGCTGTAACTCTGTGGGACGAATTAACAGAACAGAATGCAGTTGCTCAGAAAGCTTCTTTCCAGATTTTAACTGAGGATATTTCCTTTTTCACCACAGCCCTCTATGGGCTTCCAAATATCGCTTTGCAAATTCCACAAGAACCGTCTTAGCGAACGGCTTCTTGAGGGGAATGATGTAACTCTGTGAGATGAATTAACAGAACAGAGTGCAGTTTCTCAGAAAGCTTCTTTCCAGTTTTAAACTGCAGATGTTTCTTTTTCACCATTGCCCTGTACGGGCTTCCAAATATCACCCTTCAAATTACACAAGAACAGTCTTAGCGAAAGGCTTCTTGAGGGGAAAGCTGTAACTCTGTGACATGAATTCACAGAGAACAGAGCAGTTTCCCCAAAAGCTTCTTTCCAGTTTTTAACGGAAGATATTTCTTTTTTCACCATTGCCCTTTATGGGCTTCCAAATATAACTCTTCAAATTCCACAAGAACAGTCTTAGCGAAAGGCTTCTTGAGGGGATAGCTGTAACTCTGTGAGATGAATTAACAGAACAAAATGTAGTTTCAAAGAAATCTTCTTTCCAGTTTTTAACGGAAGAATTTCCTTTTTCACCTCAGCCATCTATGGGCTTACAAATATCACTTTAAAAATTCCACAAGAACAGTCTTACCGAAAGGCTTTGTGATTGGAAAGCTGTAACTCTGTGAGATGAATTAACAGAACACAAAGCAGTTTCTCAGAAAGCTTCTTTCCAGTTTTTAACTGAACATATTTCCATTTTCACCATAGTCCTCTATGGGCTTCCAAGTATCACTTTGCCAATTCCACAAGCACACCCTTAGCGAAAGGCTTCTTGAAGGGAAAGCTGTAACTCTGTGACATGAATTAACAGAACACAAAGCAGTTTCTCAGAATGCTTCCTTCCAGTTTTTAACTTAGGATATTTCCTTATTCACCGTAGCCCTCTATGGGCTTCCAAATATCACTTTGTAAATTCCACTAGAACAGCCTTAGCGAACGGCTTCTTGAAGGGAAAGCTGTAACTCTCTTAGATGAATTAACAGAAAACAAAGCAGTTTCTCAGGCAGCTTCTTTCCCGTTTTTAACGGAAGATATTTCCTTTTTCACCATAACCCTGTATGGGCTTCCGAATATCACTTTGCAAATTCCACAAGAACAGCCTTAGAGAAAGGCTTCTTGAAGGGAAAGCTGTAACTCTGTGAGTTGAATTAACAGAACACAAAGCGGTTTCTCAGAATGCTTCTTTTCAGTTTTTAACTTAGGCTATTTCCCTTTTCACCGTAGCCCTCTATGGGATTCCAAATATCAATTTGCAAATACCAAAAGAACAGTCTTAGCGAAAGACTTCTTGAAGGGAAAGCTGTAACTCTGTGAGATGAATTAACAGAACACAAAGTAGTTTCTCAGAAAGCTTCTCTCCGGTTTTAAAGGAACATATTTCCTTTTTCACCTTAGCACTCTATGGGCTTCCAAGTATCACTTTGCAAATTACTCATGAACAATCTTAGCGAAAGGCTTCTGGAGGGGAAAGCTGTAATTCTGTGAGATGAATTAACAGAACACAAAGCAGTTTCTCAGACAGCTTCTTTCCTGTTTTTAACGGAAGATATTTCCTTTTTCACCATAACCCTGTATGGGCTTCCGAATATCACTTTGCAAATTACAAAAGAACAGCCTTAGAGAAAGGATTCTTGAGGGGAAAGCTGTAACTCTGTGAGATGAATTAACAGAACACAAAGCAGTTTCTCAAAATGCTTCTTTTCAGTTTTTAACTTAGTATATTTCCTTTTTCACCATAGCCCTCTTTGGGCTTCGAAATATCACTTTCCAAATTCCACAAGAACAGCCTTAGCTAAAGGTTTCTTGAAGGGAAAGACGTAACTCTGTTAGATGAATTAACAGAACACAAAGCAGTTTCTCAGAAAGCTTCTTTCCAGCTTTTAACGGAAGATATTTCCTTTTTCACCATAGCCCTCTATGGGCTTCCAAATATCACTTTGAAATTCCACTTGAACAGTCTTAGTGAAACGCTTCTTGAGGGGAAAACTGTAACTCTGTGAGATGAATTAACAGAACACAAAGCAGTTTCTCAGAAAGCTTCTTTCCGGTTTTTCGCTGAAGGTATTTCCTTTTTCACCATAGCCCTCTATGGGCTTCCAAATAAACTTTACAAATTCCACAAGAACAGTCTTAGCGAAAGGCTTCTTGAGGGGAAAGCTGTAACTCTGTGACATGAATTAACAGAAAACAAAGCAGTTTCCCAGAAGCTTGTTTCCAGTTTTTAACGGAAGATATTTCCTTTTTCACCCTAGCCCTCTATGGGCTTCCAAATATCACTTTGCGAATTCCACAAGTACAGCCTTAGCGAAAGGCTCTTTGAAGGGAAAGCTGTAACTCTGTGAGATGAATTAGCAGAACACAAAGCAGTTTCTCAGAAAGCTTCTTTCCAGTTTTTCACGGAAAATATTTCGTTTTTCACCATAGACCTCTGTCGGCTTCCAAATATCACTTTGCAAATTCCACAAGAATAGTCTACGCGAACGGCTTCCTGAGGGCAAAGCTGTAACTTTCTGAGATGAATTAACAGAAGACTAAGCAGTTTCTCAGAAAGCTTCTTTACAGTTTTTAACGGAAGATATTTCCTTTTTCACCGTAGCCCTCTTGGGGCTTCCAAATATCAATTTGCGAATACCAGAAGTACAGCCTTAGCGAAAGGCTTTTTGAAGGGAAAGCTGTAACTCTGTGAGATGAAATAGCAGAATACAAAGCAGTTTCTCACAAAGCTTCCTTCCAGTTTTAAAGGAAGATATTTCCTTTTTCACCTTAGCCCTCTATGGGCTTCCAAGTATCACTTTGCAAAATCCTCATGAACAATCTTAGCGAAAGGCTTCTTGAGGGGAAAGCTGTAACTCTGTGAGATGAATTAACAGAACACAAAGCAGTTTCTCAGAAAGCTTCTTTCCAGTTTTTAATGGAAGATATTTCCTTTTTCACCGCAGCCTTGTATGGGCTTCCAAATATCACTTTGCCAATTCCACAAGCACAGCCTTAGCGAAAGGCTTCTTGAAGGGAAAGCTGTAACTCTGTGACATGAATAAACAGAACACAAAGCAGTTTCTCAGAATGCTTCCTTCCAGTTTTTAACTTAGGATATTTCCTTTTTCACCATAGACCTCTATGGGCTTCCAAATACTTTGCAAATTCCACAAAAACAGTCTTAGCGAAACGCTTCTTGAGGGGAAAGCAGTAACTCAAAGAGATGAATTAACAGAACACAAAGCAGTTTCTCAGAAAGTTTCTTTCCAGTTTTGAAAGGAAGATATTTCCTTTTTCACCATAGCCCTCTAGGGGCTTCCAAATATCACTTTGCAATTTCCACAAGAAGAGTCGTAGCGAAAGGCTCCTTGAGGGAAGGCTGTAAGTCTGTGAGATGAATTAAGAGAACACAAAGTTGTTTCTCAGAAAGCTTCTTTCCAGTTTTAAACGGAAGATATTTCCTTTTTCACCATAGTCTTCTATGAGCTTCCTAATATAACTTTGCAAATTCCACAAGAACAGTCTCAGCGAAACGCTTCTTTAGGGGAAAGCAGTAACTCTGAGAGATGAATTAACAGAACACAAAGCAGTTTCACCGAAAGCTTCTTTCCAGATTTTAACGGAAGATATTTCCTTTTTCACCATAGCCCTCTATGGGCTTCCAAATATCACCTTGTAAATTCCACAAGAACAGCCTTAGCGAACGGCGTCTTGAAGGGAAAGCTGTAACTCGGTTAGATGAATTAACAGAAAGCAAAGCAGTTACTCAGAAAGCTTCTTTCCCGTTTTTAACGGAAGATATTTCCTTTTTCACCATAGCCCTCTATGGGCTTCCGAATATCACTTTGCAAATTCCACAACAACAGCCTCAGCGAAAGGCTTCTTGAGGGGAAACTGTAACTCTGTGAGATGAATTTACAGAACACAAAGCAGTTTCTCAGAAGGCTTCTTTTCAGTTTTTAACTTAGGATATTTCCTTTTTCACCTTAGCCCTCTATGGGCTTCCAAATATCACTTTGCAAATTCCACAAGAACAGTCTTAGCGAAACGCTTCTTGAGGGGAAAGCTCTAAGTCTGTGAGATGAATTAAGAGAACACAAAGTAGTTTCTCAGAAAGCTTCTTTCCAGGTTTTAAAGGAAGATATTTCCTTTTTCACCATAGCCCTCTATGGTCTTCCAAATATAACCTTGCAAATTCCACAGCAACAGTCTCAGCGATACGCTTCTTGAGGGGAAATCAGTAACTCTGAGAGGTGAATTAACAGAACACAAAGCAGTTTCTCAGAAGGTTTCTTTCCAGATTTTAACGGAAGATATTTCCTTTTTCACCATAGCCCTCTATAAGCCTTACAAATATCACTTTGCAAATTCCACAAGAAGAGTCTTACGGAAAGGCTTCTTGAGGGGAAATTGTACCTCTGTGAGATGAATTAACAGAACACAAAGCAGTTTCTCAGAAAGCTTCTTTCCAGTTTTTAACTGAACATATTTCCTTTTTCACCATAGCCCACTAAGGGCTTCCAAATATCACTTTTCCAATTCCACAAGAACAGCCTTAGCGAAAGGCTTCTTGAGGGGAAAGCTGTAACTCTGTCTGATGAATTAACAGATCACAAAGCAGTTTCTCAGAAAGCTTCTTTCCAGTTTTTAACGGAAGATATTTCCTTTTTCACCGCAGCCTTCTATGGGCTTCCAAATATCACTTTCCAAATTCCACAAGAACAGCCTTAGCGAAAGGTTTCTTGAGGGGAGAGCTGTAACTCTGTGAGATGAATTAAAAGAACACAAAGCAGTTGATCAAAAAGCTTCTATCCAGTTTTTAACGGAAGATATTTCCTTTTTCACCATAGACCTCTATGGGCTTCCAAATATCACTTTGTAAATTCCACAAGAACATTCTTTGCGAAAAGCTTCTTGAGGGGAACGCAGTAACTCTGTGAGATGAATTAAGAGAACACAAAGCAGTTTCTCAGAGAGAATCATTGCAGTTCTTTACTGGAGATATTTCCTTTTTCACCATAGCCCTGTATGGGCTTCCAAATATCACTTTGACAATTCCACAAGAACAGTCTTAGCGAAAGGCTTCTTCAAGTGAAAGCTGTAACTCTGTGAGATGAATTAACAGAACACAAAGCAATTTCTCAGTAAGCTTCTTTCCAGTTTTTATAGGAAGATATCTCCTTTTTCACCATAGCTCCCTTTGGGCTTCCAAATATCACTTTGCAAATTCCACAAGAACTGTCTTCGTGAAAGTCTTCTTGAGGGGAAAGGTGTAACTCTGTTACATGAATTAACAGAACACAAACAGTTTCTCAGGAGCTTCTTTCCAGTTTTTAACTGATGATATTTCCTTTTTCCCCATAGGCCTCTATGGACTTCCAAATATCACTTTTCAAATTCCACCAGAACAGACTTAGCGAAAGGCTTCTTGAAAGGAAAGCTGTAAGACTGTGAGATGAATTAACAGAACGCAAAGCAGTTTCTCAGAAAGCTTCTTTCCACTTTTCAACGGAAGATATTTCCTTTTTCACCATAGCCCTCTAAGGGCTTCCAAATATCACTTTTCAAATTCCACAAGAAGAGTCTTACCGAAACATTCCTTCAGGGAAAAGCTGTAACTCTGTGAGAAGAATTAACAGAACACATAGCAGTTTCTCAGAAAGCTTCCTTCCAGTTTTTAACGGAAGATATTTCCTTTTTCACCATAGCACGCTATGGGCTTCCAAATATCACTTTGCAAATTCCACATGAACAGTCTTACCGAAAGGCTTCTTGAGGGGAAAGCTGTAACTCTGTGAGATGAATTAACAGAACACAAAGCAGTTTCGCAGAGACCTTCTTTGCAGTTTTTAACTGAAGTTATTTCCTTTCTCACCATAGCCCCCTATGGGCTTCCAAATATCACTTTCCTAACTCCACAAGAACAGCATTAGCGAAAGGCTTGTTGAGGTAAAGCTGTAACTCTGAGAGATGAATTAACAAAACACAAAGCAGTTTCTCAGAAAGATTCTTTGCAGTTTTTATCAGAAGATATTGCCTTTTTCACCATAGCCCTCTAAAGGCTTCCAAATATCACTTTGCCAATTCCACAGTAACAGTCTTAGCGAAAGACTTCTTGAAGGGAAAGCTGTAACGCTGTGAGATGAATTAACAGAACTAAAAGTAGTTTCTCAGAAATCTTTTTTGCAGTTTTTATCGGAAGATATTTCCTTTTTCACCATAGCCCTCTATGGGCTTCTTAATATCACTTTGCAAATTCCACAAGAACTGTCTTAGCGAAAGGCTTCTTGAGGGGAAAGCTGTAACACTGTAACATGAATTAACAGAACACAAAGCAGTTTCTCAGAAAGCTTCTTTACAGTTTTTAGCTGAAGATATTTCCTTTTTCCCCATAGCCCTCTATGGGCTTCCAAATATCACTTTGTAAATTCCACAAGAACAGCCTTAGCGAATGGCTGCTTGAATGGAAAGCTGTAACACAGTTAGATGAATCAACAGAACACAAAGAAGTTTCTCAGACAGCTTCTTTCCAGTTTTTAAAGGAAGATATTTCCTTTTTCACCATAGCCCTCTAAGGGCTTCCAAATATCACTTTGCAAATTCCAGAAGAACAGTCTTACCGAAAGGCTTCTTGAGGGGAAAGCAGTAACGCTGTGAGATGAATTAACAGAACACAAAGCAGTTTCTCAGAAGTTTCTTTCCAGTTTTTAACTGAAGATATTTCCTTTTTCACCATAGCCCTCTAGGGGCTTCCAAATATCACTTTGCAAATTCAACAAGAACAGTCTTAGAGAAAGGCTTCTTGAGGGGAAATTTCTAACTCTGTGAGATGGACTAACAGAACACAAAACAGTTTCTCAGAAAGCTTCATTCCAGTTTTTAAAGGAAGATATTTCCTTTTTCACCATAGCCCTCTAAGGGCTTCCAAATATCACTTTGCAAATTCCAGAAGAACAGTCTTACCGAAAGGCTTCTTGAGGGGAAAGCAGTAACGCTGTGAGATGAATTAACAGAACACAAAGCAGTTTCTCAGAAGTTTCTTTCCAGTTTTTAACTGAAGATATTTCCTTTTTCACCATAGCCCTCTAGGGGCTTCCAAATATCACTTTGCAAATTCAACAAGAACAGTCTTAGAGAAAGGCTTCTTGAGGGGAAATTTCTAACTCTGTGAGATGGACTAACAGAACACAAAACAGTTTCTCAGAAAGCTTCATTCCAGTTTTTAACTGCAGATATTTTCTTTTTCACTATAGGCCTCTATGGGCTTCCAAATATCACTTTCCAAATTCAACAAGAACAGCCTTTGCGAAGGGCTTCTTGAAGGGAAACCTGTAATTCTGCGAGCTGAATTAACAGAACACAGGGCAGTTTCTCAGAAAGCTTCTTTCCAGTTTTTACGGAAGATATTTCCTTTTTCACCTTTGCCCTCTAAAGTCTTCCAAATATCACTTTCCATATTCCACAAGAACAGTCTTAGCGAAAGACTTCTTGAGGGGAAAGCTGTAACTCTGTGAGATGAAATAACGGAACACAAAGCAATTTCTCAGATAGCATCCTTCCTGTTTTTAAAGGAAGATATTTCCTTTTTCAGCATAGCCCTCTATGGGCTTCCAAATATCACTTTCCAAATTCCACAAGAACAGTCTTAGTGTAAGGCTTCTTGAGAGTAATGCTGTAACTCTGTGAGATGAATTAACAGAACACAAAGCAGTTTCTCAGAGACCTTCTTTGCAGTTTTTAACTGAAGTAATTTCCTTTCTCACCATAGCCCCCTATGGGCTTCCAAATATAACTTTCCTAACTCCACAAGTACAGCCTTAGCGAAAGGCTTGTTGAGGTAAAGCTGTAACTCTGAGAGATGAATTAACAAAACACAAAGCAGTTTCTCAGAAAGATTCTTTGCAGTTTTTATCAGAACATATTGCCTTTTTCACCATAGCCCTCTAAAGGCTTCCAAATATCACTTTGCCAATTCCACAGTAACAGTCTTAGCGAAAGACTTCTTGAAGGGAAACCTGTAACTCTGTGAGATGAATTAACAGAACAAAAAGCAGTTTCTTAGAAATCTTTTTTGCAGTTTTTATCGGAAGATATTTCCTTTTTCACCATAGCCCTCTATGGGCTTCTAAATATCACTTTGCAAATTCCACAAGAACTGTCTTAGCGAAAGGCTTCTTGAGGGGAAAGCTGTAACACTGTAACATGAATTAACAGAACACAAAGCAGTTTCTCAGAAAGCTTCTTTACAGTTTTTAGCTGAAGATATTTCCTTTTTCCCCATAGCCCTCTATGGGCTTCCAAATATCACTTTGTAAATTCCACAAGAACATTCTTTGCGAAAAGCTTCTTGAGGGGAACGCAGTAACTCTGTGAGATGAATTAGGAGAACACAAAGCAGTTTCTCAGAGAGATTCATTGCAGTTCTTTACTGGAGATATTTCCTTTTTCACCATAGCCCTGTATGGGCTTCCAAATATCACTTTGACAATTCCACAAGAACAGTCTTAGCGAAAGGCTTCTTCAAGGGAAAGCTGTAACTCTGTGAGATGAATTAACAGAACACAAAGCAATTTCTCAGTAAGCTTCTTTCCAGTTTTTATAGGAAGATATCTCCTTTTTCACCATAGCTCCCTTTGGGCTTCCAAATATCACTTTGCAAATTCCACAAGAACTGTCTTCGTGAAAGGCTTCTTGAGGGGAAAGGTGTAACTCTGTTACATGAATTAACAGAACACAAACAGTTTCTCAGGATCTTCTTTCCAGTTTTTAACTGATGATATTTCCTTTTTCCCCATAGGCCTCTATGGACTTCCAAATATCACTTTTCAAATTCCACCAGAACAGACTTAGCGAAAGGCTTCTTGAAAGGAAAGCTGTAAGTCTGTGAGATGAATTAACAGAACGCAAAGCAGTTTCTCAGAAAGCTTCTTTCCACTTTTCAACGGAAGATATTTCCTTTTTCACCATAGCCCTCTATGGGCTTCCAAATATCACTTTGCAAATTCCACAAGAAGAGTCTTACCGAAACATTCCTTCAGGGAAAAGCTGTAACTCTGTGAGAAGAATTAACAGAACACATATCAGTTTCTCAGAAAGCTTCCTTCCAGTTTTTAACGGAAGATATTTCCTTTTTCACCATAGCACGCTATGGGCTTCCAAATATCACTTTGCAAATTCCACATGAACAGTCTTACCGAAAGGCTTCTTGAGGGGAAAGCTGTAACTCTCTGAGATGAATTAACAGAACACAAAGCAGTTTCGCAGAGACCTTCTTTGCAGTTTTTAACTGAAGTTATTTCCTTTCTCACCATAGCCCCCTATGGGCTTCCAAATATCACTTTCCTAACTCCACAAGAACAGCATTAGCGAAAGGCTTGTTGAGGTAAAGCTGTAACTCTGAGAGATGAATTAACAAAACACAAAGCAGTTTCTCAGAAAGATTCTTTGCAGTTTTTATCAGAAGATATTGCCTTTTTCACCATAGCCCTCTAAAGGCTTCCAAATATCACTTTGCCAATTCCACAGTAACAGTCTTAGCGAAAGACTTCTTGAAGGGAAAGCTGTAACGCTGTGAGATGAATTAACAGAACTAAAAGTAGTTTCTCAGAAATCTTTTTTGCAGTTTTTATCGGAAGATATTTCCTTTTTCACCATAGCCCTCTATGGGCTTCTTAATATCACTTTGCAAATTCCACAAGAACTGTCTTAGCGAAAGGCTTCTTGAGGGGAAAGCTGTAACACTGTAACATGAATTAACAGAACACAAAGCAGTTTCTCAGAAAGCTTCTTTACAGTTTTTAGCTGAAGATATTTCCTTTTTCCCCATAGCCCTCTATGGGCTTCCAAATATCACTTTGTAAATTCCACAAGAACAGCCTTAGCGAATGGCTGCTTGAATGGAAAGCTGTAACACAGTTAGATGAATCAACAGAACACAAAGAAGTTTCTCAGACAGCTTCTTTCCAGTTTTTAAAGGAAGATATTTCCTTTTTCACCATAGCCCTCTAAGGGCTTCCAAATATCACTTTGCAAATTCCAGAAGAACAGTCTTACCGAAAGGCTTCTTGAGGGGAAAGCAGTAACGCTGTGAGATGAATTAACAGAACACAAAGCAGTTTCTCAGAAGTTTCTTTCCAGTTTTTAACTGAAGATATTTCCTTTTTCACCATAGCCCTCTAGGGGCTTCCAAATATCACTTTGCAAATTCAACAAGAACAGTCTTAGAGAAAGGCTTCTTGAGGGGAAATTTCTAACTCTGTGAGATGGACTAACAGAACACAAAACAGTTTCTCAGAAAGCTTCATTCCAGTTTTTAAAGGAAGATATTTCCTTTTTCACCATAGCCCTCTAAGGGCTTCCAAATATCACTTTGCAAATTCCAGAAGAACAGTCTTACCGAAAGGCTTCTTGAGGGGAAAGCAGTAACGCTGTGAGATGAATTAACAGAACACAAAGCAGTTTCTCAGAAGTTTCTTTCCAGTTTTTAACTGAAGATATTTCCTTTTTCACCATAGCCCTCTAGGGGCTTCCAAATATCACTTTGCAAATTCAACAAGAACAGTCTTAGAGAAAGGCTTCTTGAGGGGAAATTTCTAACTCTGTGAGATGGACTAACAGAACACAAAACAGTTTCTCAGAAAGTTTCATTCCAGTTTTTAACTGCAGATATTTTCTTTTTCACTATAGGCCTCTATGGGCTTCCAAATATCACTTTCCAAATTCAACAAGAACAGCCTTTGCGAAGGGCTTCTTGAAGGGAAACCTGTAATTCTGCGAGCTGAATTAACAGAACACAGGGCAGTTTCTCAGAAAGCTTCTTTCCAGTTTTTACGGAAGATATTTCCTTTTTCACCTTTGCCCTCTAAAGTCTTCCAAATATCACTTTCCATATTCCACAAGAACAGTCTTAGCGAAAGACTTCTTGAGGGGAAAGCTGTAACTCTGTGAGATGAAATAACGGAACACAAAGCAATTTCTCAGATAGCATCCTTCCTGTTTTTAAAGGAAGATATTTCCTTTTTCAGCATAGCCCTCTATGGGCTTCCAAATATCACTTTCCAAATTCCACAAGAACAGTCTTAGTGTAAGGCTTCTTGAGAGTAATGCTGTAACTCTGTGAGATGAATTAACAGATCACATAGCAGTTTCTTAGACAGCTTCTTTCCAGTTTTCAACTGAAGATGTTTCCTTTTTCACCATTGCCCTCTAAGGGCTTCCAAATATCACTCTTCAAATTCCACAAGAACAGTCCTAGCGAAAGGCTTCTTGAGGGGAAAGCTGTAACTCTGTGAGATGAATTCACAGAACACAAAGCAGTTTCTCAGAACGCTTCTCTCCAGTTTTTAATTGAAGATATTTCCTTTTTCACCATTGCCCTCTAAGGGCTATCAAATATCACTCTTCAAATTCCACAAGAACAGTCTTAGCGAAAGGTTTCTTGAGGGGAAATCTGTAATTCTGTGACATGAATTAACAGAACACAGAGCAGTTTCCCCGAAAGTTTCTTTCCAGTTTTTAACTGAAGATATTTCTTTTTTCACCATTGCCCTCTATGGGATTCCAAATATCACTTTTCATATTCCAAAAGAACAGTCTTAGCGAAAGGCTTCTTGAGGGGAAAGCTGTAACTCTGTGAGACGAATTAACAGAACAGAGTGCAGTTTCTCAGAAACCTTCTTTGCAGTTTTTAACTGAAGATATTTCCTTTTTCACCATAGCCCTCTTTGGGCTTCCAAATATCGCTTTGCAAATTCCACAAGAACAATCTTAGCTAAAGGCTTCTTGAGGGGAAAGCTGTAACTCTGTGAGATGAATTCACAGAACACAAAGCAGTTTCTCAGAAAGCTTCCTCCCAGTTTTTAACGGAAGATATTTCCTTTTTCACCAAAGCCCTCTATTGGCTTCCAAATATCACTTTTCCAATTCCACAAGAACCGTCTTATCGAAAGGCTTCTTGAAGAGAAAGCTGTAACTCTGTGAGATGAATGAACAGAACAGAGTACAGTTTGTCAGAAGTCTTCTTTTCAGTTTTTAACTGAAGATATTTCCTTTTTCACCATTGCCCTCTTTGGGCTTCAAAATATCTCTTTTCAAATTCCAAAAGAACAGTCTTAGCGAAAGGCTTCTTGAGGGGAAAGCTGTAACTGTGTGGGACGAATTAACAGAACAGAGTGCAGTTTCTCAGAAAGTTTCTTTCCAGATTTTAACTGAAGATATTTCCTTTTTCACCATAGCCCTCTATGGGCTTCCAAATATCGCTTTCCAAATTCCACAAGAACCGTCTTAGCGAACGGCTTCTTGAGGGGAAAGATGTAACTCTGTGAGATGAATTAACAGAACAGAGTGCAGTTTCTCAGACAGCTTCTTTCCAGTTTTAAACTGAAGATGTTTCTTTTTCACCATTGCCCTGTACGGGCTTCGAAATATCACCCTTCAAATTACACAAGAACAGTCTTAGCGAAAGGCTTCTTGAGGGGAAAGCTGTAACTCTGTGACATGAATTCACAGAGCAAAGAGCAGTTTTCCCAAAAGCTTCTTTCCAGTTTTTAACGGAAAATATTTCTTTTTTCACCATTGCCCTTTATGGGCTTCAAAATATAACTCTTCAAATTCCACAAGAACAGTCTTAGCGAAAGTCTTCTTGAGGGGAAAGCTGTAACTCTGTGAGATGAATTCACAGAACCCAAAGCAGTTTCTCAGAAAGATTCCTCCCAGTTTTTAACGGAAGATATTTCCTTTTTCACCGAAGCCCTCTATTGGCTTCCAAATATCACTTTTCCAATTCCGCAAGAACAGCCTTATCGAAAGGCTTCTTGAGGGGAAAGCTGTAACTCTGTGAGATGAATTAAGAGAACACAAAGCTGTTTCTCAGAATGCTTCTTTTCAGTTTTCATCTTAGGATATTTCCTTTTTCAACATAGCCCTCTATGGTCTTCCAAATATCACATTGCAAATTCCATAAGAACAGTCTTAGTGAAAGGATTCTTGAGGGTAATGCTGTAACTCTGTGAGATGAATTAACAGAACACAAAGCAGTTTCTCAGAAAGCTTCTCTACAGTTTTTAACGGAAGATATTTCCTTTTTCTACGTAGCCCTCTATGTGTTTCCAAATATCGCTTTGCAAATTCCACAAGAACAGTGTTAGCGAATGGCTTCTTGAGGGGCAAGCTGTAACTCTGTGATATGAATTAACTGAACACAAAGCAGTTTCTCAAAAAGCTTCTTTCCAGTTTTAAGAGGGAGATATTTCCTTTTTCACCACAGCCCTCTATGGGCTTCCAAATATCACTTTGCAAATTCCACAAGAACAGTCTTAAGGAAAGGCTTCTTGAGGGGAAAGCTGTAACTCTGTGAGATGAATTAACAGAACAGAGTGCAGTGTGTCAGAAAGCTTCTTTTCAGTTTTTAACTGAAGATATTTCCTTTTTCACCATTGCCCTCTATGGGATTCCAAATATCACTTTTCAAATTCCAAAAGAACCGTCTTAGCGACAGGCTTCTTGAAGGGAAAGCTGTACCTCTGTGAGACGAATTAACAGAACAGAGTGCAGTTTCTCAGAAATCTTCTTTCCAGTTTTTAACTGAAGATATTTCCTTTTTCAACACAGCCCTCTATGGGCTTCCAAATATCACTTTGCAAATTCTAGAAGAACAGTCATAGCGAACGGCTTCATGAGTGGAAAGATGTAACTCTGTAAGATGAAATAACACAACAGAGTGCAGTTTCTCAGAAAGCTTCTTTCCAGTTTTAAACATTAGATGTTTCCTTTTTCACCATTGCCCTCTATGGGATTCCAAATATAACCCTTCAATTCCACAATAACAGTCTTAGCGAAAGGCTTCTTGAGGGGAAAGATGTAACTCTGTGACATGAATTAACAGAACACAGAGCAGTTTCACCGAAAGCTTCTATCCAGTTTTTAACTGAAGATATTTCCTTTTTCACCATTGCCCTCTATGGGCTTCCAAATATCACTTTTCAAATTCCACAAGAACAGTCTTATCGAAAGGCTTCTTGAAGGAAAAGCTGTAACTCTGTGAGATGAATTAACAGAACAGAGTGCAGTTTCTCAGAAAGCTTCTTTCCAGTTTTAAAGTGAAGATGTTTGTTTTTCACCATTGCCCTGTATGGGCTTCCATATATCACCCTTCAAATTACACAAGAACAGTCTTAGAGAAAGGCTTCTTGAGGGGAAACCTGTAACTCTGTGACATGAATTCACAGAGCACACAGCAGTTTCCCCAAATCTTCTTTCCAGTTTTTAACTGAAGATATTTCCTTTTTCAAAATTGCCCTCTATGGGCTTCAAAATATCACTTTTCAAATTCCACAAGAACAGTCTTTGCGAAAGGCTTCTTGAGGGGAAAGCTGTAACTCTGTGAGACGAATTAACAGAACAGAGTGCAGTTTCTCAGAAAGCTTCCCTTCAGTTTTTAACTGAAGATATTTCCTTTTTCACCATAGCCCTCTATGGGCTTCCAAATATCGCTTTGCAAATTCCACAGGAACAGTGTTAGCGAACGGCTTCTTGAGGGGAAAGATGTAACTCTGTGAGATGAATTAACAGAAGAGAGTACAATTTCTCAGAAAGCTTCTTTCCAGTTTTAAACTGAAGATGTTTCCTTTTTCACCATTTCCCTCCATGGGCTTCCAAATATCACTCTTCAAATTCCACAAGAAGAGTCTTAGCGAAAGGCTTCATGAGGGGAAAGCTGTAACTCTGTGAGATGAAATAACAGAACACAAAGCAGTTTCTCAGAAAGCTTCTCTCCAGTTTTTAACTGAAGATAACTCCTTTTTCACCATTGCCCTCTATGGTCTTCCAATATCACTTTGCAAATTCCACAAGAACAATCTCAGTGAACGGTTTCTTAAGGGGAAAGCTGTAACTATGTGAGATGAATTAACAGAACACAAAGCAGTCTCTCAGAAATCTTTTTTCCAGATTTTAATGGAAGATACATCCTTTTTCACCATAGCCCCCTATGGGCTTCCAAATATCACATTCAAATTCCAGAAGATCAGCCTTAGCTAAAGGTTTCTTGAGGAGAAAATTGTGACACTGTGAGATGAATTAACAGAACACAAAGCAGTTTCTCAGAAAGCTTCTTTTCGGTTTTTATCTTATGATATTTACATTTATACCATAGCCCACTATGGTCTTCGAAATATCACTTTTTAAATTCCACAAGAACAGTCTTAGCGAAAGGCTTCTTGAGGGGAAAGCTGTAACTCCATGAAATGAATTAACAGAACACAAAGCAGTTTCTCAGAAAACTTCTTTTCAGTTTTTATTTTAGGATATTTCCTTTTTCATCATAGCCCTCTATGGGCTTCCAAATATCACTTTTCAAATTCCACAAAACAGTGTTAGCAAAAGGCTTCTTGAGGGGAAAGTGTAACTCTGTGAGGTGAATTAACAGACCACAAAGCAGTTTCTCAGAAATCTTTTTTGCAGTTTTTAACTGAAGATATTCCCTTTTTCACCGTAGCCCTATATGGGCTTCCAAATATCACTTTGCAAATTTCACAAGAACCGTCTTAGTGAACGGCTTCTTGAGGGGAAAGCTGTAACTCTGTGAAATGATTTAACAGAACACAAAGCAGTTTCTCAGAAATCTTCTTTCCGGTTTTTAACGGAATATATTTCCTTTTTCACCTTAGCCCTCTGTGGGCTTCCAAATATCACTTTGCAAATTCCACAAGAACAGTCTTAGCGAAAGGCTTTTTGAGGGGAAAGCTGTAACTCTGTGAGATGAATTTTCAGAACACAAAGCAGTTTCTCAGAAAACTTCTTTGCAGTTTTTGACTGAAGATATTTCCATTTTCACCAAAGCCCTCTATGTGCTTCCAAATATCACTTTGCAAATTTCACAAGAAAAGTCTTAGTGAACGGCTTCTTGAGGGGAAAGCAGTAACTCGGTGAGGTGAATTACACAACACAAAGCAGTTTCTCAGAAAGCTTCTTTTCAGTTTTTCTCTTAGGATATTTCCGTTTTCACCATAGCCCTCTCTGGGCTTCCAAATATCACTTTGCAAATTACACAAGAACAGTCTTAGCGAAAGTCTTCTTGAGGGGAAAGCTGTAACTCTGTGAGATGAAATAACAGAACACAAAGCAGTTTCTCAAAAAGTTTCTTTCCAGTTTTTAGCGGAAGATATTTCTTTTTCACCATAGAACTCTCTGGGCTTCCAAATATCACTTTGCAAATTCCACAAGAACAGTCTTACCGAAAGGCTTCTTGAGGGGAAAGCTGTAACTCTGTGAGATGAGTTAACAGTACACAAAGCAGTTCCTCAGAAAGGTTCTTTCCAGTTTTTAACTAAAGATATTTCCTTTTTCACCGTAGCCCTCTGTGCGTTTCCAAATATCACTTTGCAAATTTCAAAAGAACAGTCTTAGCGAAAGGCTTCTTGAGGGGAAAGCTGTACTCTGTGAGATGAATTAACAGAACCCAAAGCAGTTTCTCATAAAGCTTCTTTTCAGTTTTTAGGTTAGGATATTTCCTTTTTCACCATATCCCTCTATGGGCTTCCAAATATCACTATGCAAGTTCCACAAGAACAGTATCAGCAAAGGGCTTCTTGAGGGAGAAGCTGTAACACGGTGAGATGAATTAACAGAACACAAAAAAGTATCTCACAAAGCTTCCTTCCTGTTTTTACTGAAGATATTTCCTTTTTCACCCTAGCCCTCTGTGGGCCTCCAAATATCACTTTGCAAACTCCACAGGAACAGTCTTAGCGAAAGGCATCCTGAGGAGAAAGATTTAACTCTGTGAGATGAATTAACGGAACAAAAAGCAGTTTCTAAGAAAGATTCTTTCCAATTTTTAAATGAAGATATTTCCTTTTTCACCGTAGTCATATATGGGCTTCGAAATATCACTTTGTGAATTCCACAAGAACATTCTTAGCGAAAGGCTTCTTGAATGGAAAGATGGAACTCTGTGAGATGAATTAACAGAACACAAAGCAGTTTCTCAAAATGCTTCTTTCCAGTTTTTAACTGAGGATATTTCCTTTTTGACCATAGCCCTCTTTTGGCTTCAAAATATCACTTTGCAAATTCCACAAGAATGGTCTTAGCAAAAGGCTTTTGGAGGGGAAAGCTGTAACTCTGTGAGATGAATTAACAGAACACAAAGCCGTTTCTCAAAAAGTTTCTTTCCGGTTTTTAACGGAAGATATTTCCTTTTTCACCATAGCCTTCTATGGGCTTCCAAATATCACTTTGGAAATTCCACAAGAAGAGTCTTAGCGAAAGGCTTCTTGAGGGGAAAGCTGTAACGCTGTGAGATGAAATAACAGAACACAAAACAGTTTCTCAGAAAGCTTCTTTGCAGTTCTTAACTGAAGATATTTCCTTTTTCAACATAGCCCTATACATGCTTCCAAATATCACTTTGCAAATTTCACAGGAACAGTCTTAGTGAACGGCTTCTTGAAGGGGAAAGCTGTAACTCTGTGAGATGAATTAACAGAACACAAAGCACTTTCTCAGAAAGCTTCTTTCCAGTTTTTAACTAAAGATCTTTCCTTTTTCACCGTAGCCCTCTATCTGTTTACTAATATCACTTTGCAAATTCCACAAGAACATTCTTAGCAAAAGGCTTCTTCAGGGGAAAGGTGTAACTCTGTGAGATGAATTAACAGAAGACAAAGCAGTTTCTCATAAAGCTTCTTTTCAGTTTTTAGCTTAGGGTATTTTCTTTTTCACCATAGCCCTCTATGGGCTTCCAAATATCACTTTGCAAATTCCACAAGAACAGTCTAAGCGAAAGGATTCTTGACGGGAAAGCTGTACTCTGTGAGATGAATTAACAGAACAAAAAGCCGTTTCTCAGAAAACTTCTTTTTAAAGTGTTGAACGGCAGATATTTCCTTTTTTACCATAGCCTTCTAGCTGCTTCCAAATATCACTTTGCAAATTACACAAGAATAGTCTTAGCGAAAGGCTTCTTGAGGGGATAGCTGTAAATCTGTGGGATTAATTAACAGAACACAAACCAGTTTCTCAGAAGGCTTCTTTCCAGTTTTTAACTGAAGATATTTCCTTTTTCACCATAAACCTCTATGGGCTTCCAAATATCACTTTGCAAATTCAACAAGAACAGTCTCAGGGAAACTATTCTTGAGGGGAAAGCTGTAACTCTGGGAGATGAATTTACAGAACACAAAGTGGTTTCTCAGAAAGCTTCTTTTCATTTTTTATCTTAGGATATTTCCTTTTTCACCATCGCCCTCTGTGGGCTTCCAAATATCACTTTGGAAATTACACAAGAACAGTCTTAGCGAAAGGCTTCTTGAGGGGAAAGGTGTAACTCTGTGCGACGAATTAACAGAACACAAAGCAGCTTCTCAGAAAGCATTTTTTCTCTTTTTAACTGAAGATATTTCCTTTTTCACCGTAGCCCTCTTTGGGCTCCCAATTATCACTTTACAAATTCCACAAGAACAGTCTTAGGGAAAGGCTTCTTCAGGGGAAAGCTGTAACTCTGTGAGATGAATTAACAGAACACAAAGCAGTTTCTCAGAAGGCTTCTTTCCAGTTTTTAAATGAAGATATTTCCTTTTTCACCGTAGCACACTATGCGCTTCAAAATATCACTTTTCATTTCCACAAGAACAGTCTTAGTGAACGGCTTCTTGAAGGGAAAGCAGTAACTCTGTGAGATGAATTAAAAGAACACAAAGCAGTTTCTCAGAAAGCTTCTTTTCACTTTTTAGTGGAAGATATTTCTTTATCACCATAGAACTCTTTGGGCTTCCAAATATCACTTTGCAAATTCCACAAGAACAGTCTTAGCGAAAGGCTTCTTGAGAGGAAAGCTGTAACTCTGTGAGATGAATTAACAGAACACAAAGCAGTTTCTCAGAAAGCTTCTTTACGGTTTTTAACTAAAGATATTTCCTTTTTCACCATAGCCCTCTATGGGTTTCCAAATATCACTTTGCAAATTCCACAAGAACAGTCTTAGCGAAAGGCTTCTGGAGGGTAAAGCTGTAACTCTGTGAGAAGAATTAACAGAAGACAAAGCAGTTTCTCATAAAGCTTCGTTTCAGTTTTTAGCTTAGGGTATTTTCTTTTTCACCATAGCCCTCTATGGGCTTCCAAATATCACTATGCAAATTCCACAAGAACAGTCTGAGCGAAAGGATTCTTCACGGGAAAGCTGTAACTCTGTGAGATCAATTAACAGAACACAAAGCCGTTTCTCAGAAAACTTCTTTTTTCAGTGTTTAACGGAGGATATTTCCTTTTTTACCATAGCCTTTTAACTGCTTCCAAATATCACTTTGCAAATTACACAAGAACAGTCCTAGCGAAAGGCTTCTTGAAGGGAAAACTGTAACTCTGTGAGATGAATTAACAGAACACCAAGCAGTTTCTCATAAAGCTTCTTTTCAGTGATTAGCTTAGCTTATTTCCTTTTTCACCATAGCCGTTTATGGGCTTCCAAATATCACTATGCAAATTCCAGGAGAACAGTCCCAGCAAAAGACTTCTTGAGGGGAAAGCTGTAACAATGTGAGATGAATTAAGAGAACACAAAGCAGTTTCTCACAAAGCTTCTTACCTGTTTTTACCGAATATATTTCCTTTTTCACCATAGCCCTCTATGTGCTTCCAAATATCACTTTGCAAACTCCACAAGAACAGTCTTAGCGATAGGCATCCTGAGGAGAAAGATTTAACTCTGTGAGGTGAATTAACAGAACAAAAAGCAGTTTCTCAGAAAGCTTCTTTCCAATTTTTAAATGAAGATATTTACTTTTTCACTATAGTCATCTATGGGCTTCGAAATATCACTTTGTAAATTCCACAAAAATATTCGTAGTGAAAGGATTCTTGAAGGGTAAGCTGTAACTCTGTGAGATGAATTAACAGAACACAAAGCTGTTTCTCAATATGAATCGTTCCAGTTTTTAACTGAAGTTATTTCCTTTTTCACCGTAACCCTCTATGGGCTTCCAAATATCACTTTGCAAATTCCACAAAACAGTCTAAGCGAAAGGCTTCTTGGGGAGAAAGCTGTAACTCTGTGAGATGAATTAACAGAACACAAATCAGTTTCTCAGAAATCTTCTTTCCAGTTTTTAAGGGAAGATATTTCCTTTTTCACCATAGACCTCTATGGGCTTCCAAATGTCACTTTGCAAATTCCACAAGAACAGTTTTAGCGAAAGGCTTCTTGAGGGAAAAGCTGTAACTCTGTGAGATGAATTAACAGAACACAAAGCAGTTTCTCAGAAATCTACTTTGCAGTTTTTAACTAAAGATATTTCCTTTTTCACAATAGCCACTATGGGCTTCCCAATATCACTTTGCAAATTCCACAAGAACAATCTTCGCGAAAGGCTTCCTCAGGGGAGTATGTAACTCTGTGAGATGAATTAACACAACACAAAGCAGTTTCTCAGAAAGCTTCTTTCCAGTTTTTTACTGAAGATATTTCCTTTTTCACCGTAGCTCTCTATGGGCTTCAAAATATCACTTTGCAAATTCCACAAGAACAGTCTTAGTGAACGGATTCTTCAGGAGAAAGCTGCAAGTCTTTGAGATGAATTAACACAAAATGAAGCAGTTTCTCAGTAAACTTCCTTTCAGTTTTTATCTTAAGATACTTCCTTTTTCACCATTGACCTCAATGGGCTTAAATATAACCTTGGAAATTCCACAAGAACAGTCTTAGGGAATGGCTTCTTGAGTGGAGAGCTGCAACTCTGTGAGATGAATTAACAAAAAAAAAGCAGTTTCTCAGAAAGCTTCTTTTCAGTCTTTCACTGAAGATATTTCCTTTTTCACCTTAGCCCTCTATGGGCTTCCAAATATCACTTTGCAAATTCCACAAGAAGAGTCTTAACGAAAGGCTTCTTGAGGGTGAAGCTGTAACTCTGTGATATGAATTAATAGAACACAAAGCAGTTTCTCAGAAAGCTTCTTTCCAGTTTTTAACTAAAGATAGTTCCTTTCTCACCATAGCCCGCTAAGGGATCCCAAATATCACTTTGCAAATTCCACAAGACCAGTCTCAGCGAAAGGCTTCTTGAGGGGAAAGCTGTAACTCTGTGAGATGAAATAGCAGAACACAGAACACTTTACCAGAAAGCTTCTTATCAGTTTTTATCTTAGGATAATTCCTTTTTCACCATAGCCCTCTATGGGCTTCCAAATATCACTTTGTAAATTCCACAAGAAGAAACTTAGCCAAAGGCTTCTTGAGGTGGAAGCTGTAACACTGTGAGATGAATTAACAGAACACAAAGCAGTTGCTCAGAAAGCTTCCTTCCAGTTTTTAACGCAAGATATTTCCTTTTTCACCATAGCCCTCTATGGGGTTCCAATAATCTTTTTCTAAATTCCACAAGAATCGCCTTAATGAAAGGCCTCTTAAGGGGAATGCTGTAACTCTGCGAAATGAATTAACAGAACACAAAGCAGTTTTTCAGAAAGCTTCTTTTCAGTTCTTATTTGAAGATATTGCCTTTTTCACATAGGTCCTCTTTGGGCATGCAAATATCACTTTCCAAATTCCACAAGAACAGTCTTAGCGAAAACCTTCTTGAGGGGAAGATGTAACTCTGTGAGATGAATTAACAGAACACAAAGCAGTTTTTCAGAAAGCTTCTTTTCAGTTCTTAATGAAGATACTTCCTTTTTTCACCTTAGACCTCTATGGGCTTCCAAATATCACTTTTCAAATTCCACAAAAACAGTCTTAGCGAAAGGCTTCTTGAGGTAGAAGATGTAACTATGTGAGATGAATTCACAGAACACAAAGCAGTTTCTCAGAAAGCTTCTTTCGGGTTTTTAACGGAAGATATTTCCTTGTCCACCATAGCCGTCTAAGGGCTTACAAATATCACTTTGTAAATTCCACAAGAACAGCCTTAGCGAAAGGCTTCTTGAAGGGAAAGCTGTAACTCTGTTAGATGAATTAACAGAAAACAAAGCAGTGTCTCACAAAGCTTCTTTCCCGTTTTTAACGGAAGATATTTCCTTTTTCACCATAGCCCTCTAAGGGCTTACAAATATCACTTTGCAAATTACTCAAGAACAGTCTTAACGAAAGGCTTCTTGAGGGCTAAGCTGTAACTCTGTGACATGAATAAACAGAACACAAATCAGTTTCTCAGACAACTTCTTTCCATTTTTTAATGAAGATATTTCCTTTTTCACCATAGCCCTCTAAGGGCTTCAGAATATCACTTTGCAGATTCCACAAGAACGGCCTTAGAGAAAGGCTTCTTGAGGGGAAAGCTGTAACTCTGTTACATGAATTTACAGAACACAAAGCAGTTTCTCAGAAAACTTCTTTCCAGTTTTTAAAGGAAGGTATTTCCTTTTTATCCGTAGCCCTCTATGGGCTTCCAAATATCACTTTCCAAATTCCACAAGAACAGCCTTAGCGAAAGGCTTCTTGAAGAAAAAGCTGTAACTCTCTGAGATGAATTAACATAACACAAAGCAGTTTCTCAGAAAGCTTGTTTCCAGTTTTTAACGGAAGATATTGCCTTTTTCACCATATTCCTCTATGGGTTTCGAAGTATCACTTTGCAAATTCCACAAGAACAGTCTTAACGAAAGGCTTCTTGAGGGGAATGCTGTAACTCTGTGAGATGAATTAAGAGAACACAAAGCAGTTTCTCAGAAAGCTTCTTTCCAGTTTTTAACTGAAGATATTTCCATTTTCACCATAGCCCTCTATGGGCTTCCAAATATCACTTTGCCAATTCCACAGGAACACCCTTAATGAAAGGCTTCTTGAAGGGAAAGCTGTAACTCTGTGAAATGAATTAACAGAACACAAAGCAGTTTCTCAGAATGCTTCTTTTCAGTTTTTAACTTAGGATATTTCCTTTTTCACCGTAGCCCTCTATGGGCTTCCAATTATCACTTTGCCAATTACACAAGAACAGTCTTAGCAAAAGGCTTCTTGAGGGGAAAGCTGTAACTCTGTGAGATGAATTAACACAACACAAAGCAGTTTCTCAGACAGCTTCTTTCCAGTTTTTAACAGAAGATATTTCCTTTTACACAATAGCTCTCTGTGGGCTTCCAAATATCACTTTGTAAATTACACAAGAACAGCCTTAGCAAAACGCTTCTTGAGGAGAAAGCTGTAACACTGTGATAAGAATTAACAGAACACAATGCAGTTTCTCATAAAGCTTCTTTCCAGTTTTTAACAAAGATATTTCCTTTTCTACCATATCCCTCTAAGGGCTTCCAAATATGACTTTGGAAATTCCACAATAACAGTCTTAGCGAAAGGCTTCTTGAGGAGAAATGTGTAACTCTGTGAGATGAATTAACAGAACACAAAGCCGTTTCTCAGACAGTTTCTTTACAGTTTTTAACTGAAGATATTACGTTTTTCACCATAGCCCTCTATGGACTTCCAAATATCACTTTGCAAATTCCACAAGAACAGCCTTAGCAAAAGGCATTTTGAAGGGAAAGCTGTAACTCTGTGAGATGAATTAACAGAACACAAAGCAGTTTCACAGAAAGCTTCTTTCCAGTTTTTAACGGAAGGTATATCCTTTTTCTCCATAGCCCTCTATGGGCTTCCAAATATCACTTTCCAAATTCCACAAGAACAGCCTTAGCGAAAGGCTTCTTGAAGGGAAAGCTGTAACTCCGTGAGATGAATTAATAGAACACCAATGAGTTTCTCAGAAAGCTACTTTCCAGTTTTTAACGGAAGATATTGCCTTTTTCACCATATCCCTGTAAAGGCTTCGAAATATCACTTTGCAATTTCCACAAGAACAGTCTTAGCGAAAGGCTCCTTGAAGGGAATGCTGTAACTCTGTGAAATGAATTAACAGAACACAAAGCAGTTTCTCAGAAAGCTTATTTCCAGTTTTTAACTGAAGATATTTCCTTTTTCACCGTAGCCCTCTATGGGCTTCCAAATATCACTTTGCAAATTCCACAAGAACAGTCTTAGCGAAAGGCTTCTTGAGGGGAAAGCTGTAAGTCTGTGATATGAATTAAGAGAACACAAAGTAGTTTCTCAGAAAGCTTCTTTCCAGTTTTTAACAGAAGATATTTTCTTTTTCACCATAGCCCTCTGTGGGCCTCCTAATATAACTTTGCAAATTCCACAA
Source organism: Chlorocebus sabaeus (assembly GCF_047675955.1). Taxonomy (NCBI): domain Eukaryota; kingdom Metazoa; phylum Chordata; class Mammalia; order Primates; family Cercopithecidae; genus Chlorocebus; species Chlorocebus sabaeus. Next base: position 68,936 of record NW_027328092.1, on the reverse strand, counting down.
GAACAGTCTCAGCGAAACGCTTCTTAAGGGGAAAGCAGTAACTCTGAGAGATGAATTAACAGAACACAAAACAGTTTCTCAGAAAGTATCTTTCCAGATTATAACGGAAGATATTTCCTTTTCACGATAGCCCTCTATGGGCTTCCAAATATCACTTTGCAAATTCCACAAGGGCAGTCATAGCGAAAGGCTTCTTGAGATGAAATGTGTTACTCTGTGAGATGAATTAACAGAACACAAAGCAGTTTCTCAGAAATCTTCTTTCCCATTTTTAACGGAAGATATTTCCTTTTTCACCATAGCCCTCTATGGGCTTCCGAATATCACTTTGAAAATTCCACAAGAACAGCCTTAGCGAAAGGCTTCTTGAGGCGAAAGCTGTAATTCTGTGAGATGAATTAGGAGAACACAAAGCAGTTTCTCAGAATTCTTCTTTTCAGTTTTTAACTTAGGATATTTCCTTTTCCACCATAGCCCACTATGGGCTTCCAATTATCACTTTGGAAATTCCACAAGAACAGTCTCAGCGAAAGGCTTCTTGAGGGGAAAGCTGTAAATCTGTGAGATGAATTAAGAGATCACAAAGTACTTTCTCAGAAAGCTTCTTTACAGTTTTTAACGGAAGATATTTCCTTTTTCACCATAACCCTCTAAGGGCTTCCAAATATCACTTTGCAAATTCCACAAGAACAGTCTTAATGAAACTCTTCTTGAGGGGAAAGCAGTAAATCTGAGAGATGAATTAACAGAACACAAAGTAGTTTCTCAGAAAGTTTGTTTCCAAATTTTAACGGAAGATGTTTCCTTTTTCACCATACCGCGCCATGGGCTTCCAAATATCACTTTGCCAATTGCACAAGAAGAGTCTTAGCGAAAGGCTTCTTGAGGGGAAAGCTGTAACTCTGTGAGATGAATTAGCAGAACATAAAGTAGTTTCAAAGAAAGCTTCTTTCCAGTTTTTAACGGAAGATATTAACTTTTTCACCATAGCCCTCTATGGGCTTCCAAATATCACTTTGCAAATTCCACAAGAACAGTCTTAAAGAAAGGCTTCTTGAGGGGAAAGCTGTAAGTCTGTGAGATGAATTAACAGAACACAAAAGAGTTTCTCAGACAGCTTCTTTCCAGTTTTTAACTGAAGACATTCCTTTTTCACCACAGCACTCTCTGGGCTTCCAAATATCACTTTGCCAATTCCACAAGAACAGTCTTTGCAAAAGGCTTTTTGAGGGGAAAGCTGTAACTCTGTGAGATGAATTAACACAACAAAAAGCAGTTTCTCAGAAAGCTTCTTTCCAGTTATTAACGGAAGAAATTTCCTTTTTCACCATAGCCCTCTATGGATTTCCAAATATCACTTTGCATATTCCACAAGAATAGTCTCAGCGAAAGGCTTCTTGAGGGGAACACAGTAATTCTGTGAGATGAATTAGCAGAACACAAAGCAGTTTCTCAGAAACCTTCTTTCCCGTTTTTAACTGAAGATATTTCCATTTTCACCGTAGCCCTCTATGGGCTTCCAAATATCACTTTCCAAACACCACAAGAACAGCCTTAGCGAAAGGCTTCTTGAAGGGAAAGCTGTAACTCTGTGAGATGAATTAAAAGAAAACAAAGCAGTTTCTCGGAATGCTTCTTTTCAGTTTTTTATGGAAGATAATTCCTTTTTCACCATAGCCCTCTAAGGGTTTCCAAATATCACTTTGAAAACTCCACAAGAAAAGTCTACACAAAAGGTTTCTTGACGGGAAAGCTATAACTCTGTGAGAAGAATTCACAGAACACAAAGCAGATTCTCAGAAAGCTTCTTTCCAGCTTTTAACGGAAGATATTTCCTTTTTCACCATAGCCCTCTTGGGACTTCCAAATATCACTTTGCAAAAACCACAAGAATGGTCTTAGCGAAAGGCTTCTTGAGGGGAAAGCAGTAACTCTGTGAGATGAATTAACAGAACACAATGCAGTTTCTTAGAAAGATTCTTTCCAGTTTTTAACTGAAGATATTTTCTTTTTCACCATAGCCCACTATGGGCTTCCAAATATCACTTTGCACATTTCACAAGAAAGGTCCTAGTGAAGGGCTTCTTGAGGGGAAAGCTGTAACTCTGTGAAATGAATTAACAGAACACAAAGCAGTTTCTCAGAAAGCTTCTTTTCAGTTTTTTTCTAAGGATATATCCTCTTTCATCATAGTCCTCTATGGGCTTCCAAATATCACATTGCAATTTCCACAAGAACAGTCTGAGTTAAAGGTTTCTTGAGGTGAAAGCTTTAACTCGGTGAGATGTATTAACAGAACACACGGCAGGTTCTCAAAAAACTTCTTTCCAGTTTTTAACGGAAGGTATTTCCTTTTTCACCATAGCCATCTATGGGTTTCGAAATATCACTTTGCAAATTTAACAAGAATAGTGTTAGTGAACGGCTTCTTGAGGGGAAAGCTGAAACTCTGTAAGATGAACTATCAGAACAGAAAGCAGTTTCTCAGAGAGCTTCTTTTCGATTTTCAGCAGAAGATATTTCCTTTTTCACCATAGCTCTCTAAGGGCTTCCAAATTTCACTTTGCAAATTCCACAAGAACAGTCTTAGCGAAAGGCTTCTTGAGGGGAAAGCTGTAACTCTGTGAGATGAATTAAAATCACACAAAGCAGTTTCTCAGAAAGCTTCTTTTCAGATTTTATCTTAGGGTATTTCCTTTTTCACCATAGCCCTCTATAGGCTTCCAATATCACTTTGCAAATTCCACATAAACAGTCTTATCGAAAGGCTTCTTGAGGAAAAAGCTGTAACTCTGTGAGATGAATTAACAGAACACAAAGCCCTTTCTCAGAAATCTTCTTTCCAGTTTTCAACTGAGGATATTTTCTTTTTCACCATAGCCCTCAATGGGCTTCCAAATATCACTTTGCACATTTCACAAGAACAATCTTAGCTAAAGGCTTCTTGAGGGGAAAGCTGTAACTTGTTGAGATGTATTAACAGAACACATGGCAATTTCTCAGAATGCTTCTTTCCAGTTTTTAGCAGAAGATATTTACTTTTTCATCCTAGCCCTCTATGGGCTTCCAAACATCACTTTTCAAATTTCACAAGAACAGTCTTAGCGACAGGCTTCTTGAGGGGAAAGCTGTAACTTCGTGAGTTAAATTAACAGAACACAAAGCAGTTTCACAGAAAGCTTCTTTCCAGTTTTTATCTGTAGATATTTCCTTTTTCACCATAGCACTCTATGGGCTTCCAAATATCACTTTGTTAATCCCACAAGAACAGTCTTAGCGAAAGGCTTTTTGAGGGAAAAGCTTTAACTCTGGGAGATGAATTAACAGAACACAAAGCAGTTTCTCAGAAAGCTTCTTTAAAATTTTTAACGGAAGATATTTCCTTTGTCACCATAGCCCTCTATGGGCTTCCAAATATCTCCTTGCAAATTCCTCAAGAACAGTCTTAGCAATTCGTTTCTTGAGGGAAAAGCTGTAACTCTATGAGATGAATTAACGGAACACAAGGAGTTTCTCAGAAACCTTCTTTTCAGTTTTTATCTTAGGATGTTTCCTTTTTAACCATTGCCCTCAATGGGCTTCCAAATATCGCTTTGCAAATTCCAGAAGAACAGTCTTAGAGAAAGGCTTCTTGAGAGAAGAGCTATAACTCTGTCAGGTGAATTAACAGAACACAAAGCAGTTTCTCAGAAAGATTCTTTCCAGTTTTTAACTGAAGATATTTGCTTTTTCACCATAGCCCTCTATTGGCTTCAAAATATCACTTTGCAAATTTCACAAGAACAGTCTTTGCGAAATGTTTCTTGAGGGGAAAGCTATAACTCGGTGAGATATATTAACAGAACACGCGGCAGTTTCTCAGAATGCTTCTTTCTAGTTTTTAACTGAAGATATTTTCTTTTTCACCGTAGCCCTCTATGGGCTTCCAAATATCACTTTTCAAATTTCACAATCACAGTCTTAGTGAACGACTTCTTGAGGGGATAGCTGTAATTCTGTGAGATGAACTAACAGTACAAAAAGCAGTTTATCAGAAAGCTTCTTTTTCAGTTTTTATTTTAGGATATTTCCTTTTTCACCGTAGCCCTCTATGGGCTTCCAAATATCACTTTGCAAATTCCACAAGAACAGTCTTAGCGAAAGGCCTCTTGTCAGAAAAGCTGTAACTCTGTGAGATGAATTAACAGAACACAAAGGAGTTTCTCAGAAAGCTTCTTTTTCGGTTTTTATCTTACGATATTTCCTTTCTCGCCGTAGCCGTCTACGGGCTTCCAAATATCACTTTGCAAATTCCAGAAGAACAGTCTTAGCGAAAGGCTTCTTGAGGGAAAGCTGTAACTCTCTGAGATGAATTAACAGAACACAAAGCAGTTTCTCAGAAAGCTTCTTTCCAGTTTTAAACGGAAGATATTACCTTTTTCACCATATCCCTCTTCGGGCTTCCAAATATCACTTTGCAAATCCCACAAGAACAGTCTTAGCGAAAGGCTTCTCGAGGGGAAAGCTGTAACTCTGTGAGATGAATTAACAGAACACAAACAGTTTCACAGAAAGCTTCTTTCCAGATTTTAACGGAAGATATTTGCTATTTCACCATATCCCTCAATAGGCTTCCAAATATCACTTTGCAAATTTCACAAGAACAATCATAGCTAAAGGCTTCTTGATGGGAAAGCTGTAACTCGTTGAGATGTATTAACAGAACACACGGCAATTTCTCAGAATGCTTCTTTCCAGTTTTTAGCGGAAGATATTTACTTTTTCACCCTAGCCCTCTATGTGCTTCCAAACATCACTTTTTAAATATCACAAGAACAGTCTTAGCGAAAGGCTTCTTGCGGGGAAAGCTGTAACTCTGTGAGTTGAATTAACAGAACACAAAGCAGTTTCTCAGAAAGCTTCTTTTCAGTTTTTATCTTAGAATATTTCCTTTTTCTCCATAGCCCTCTATGGGCTTCCAAATATCACTTTGCAAATCCCACAAGAAGAGTCTTAGTGAAAAGCTTCTTGAGGGGAAGCTGTAACTCTCTGAGATGAATTAATAGAACACAAAGCAGTTTCTCAGAAAACTTCTTTCCAGATTTTAAACCAAGATATTTCCTTTTTCACCATAGCCCTCTATGGTCTTCCAAATATGACTTTGAATATCCCACAAGAACGTTCTTAGCGAAGGCTTCTTGTGGGGAAAGCTGTAACTCGGTCTGATGTATAATTAATAAAACACACGGCAGTTTTTCAGAAAGCTTCTTTTCAGTTTTTAACTGAAGATATTTCCTTTTTCACCATAGCCCTCTAGGGGTTTCCAAATATCACTGTGCAAATTCCACAAGAACAGTCTAAGCGAAAGGCTTCTTGAGTGGAAAGCTGTAACTCTTCGAGATGAATTAACAGAACACAAACCAATTTCTCAGAATGCTTCTTTCCAGTTTTTATCTGTAGATATTTCCTTTTTCACCATAGCACTCTATGGGCTTCCAAATATCACTTTGTTAATCCCACAAGAACAGTCTTAGCGAAAGGCTTCTTGAGGGAAAAGCTGTAACTCTGTGAGATGAATTAGCAGAACTCAAAGCAGTTTCTCAGAAATCTTCTTTCCACTTTTTAACAGAATTTATTTACTTTTTCACCATAACCCTCTATGGTCCTCCAAATATCACTTTGCAAATTCCACAAGAACAGTCTTACCGAAAGGCTTCTGGAGGGGAAAGCTGTGACTGTGTGAGATGAATTAACAGAACACAATGCAGTTTCTCGGAAATCTTCTTTCCAGTTTTTAACGGAAGATATTTCCTTTTTCACCATAGCCCTCTACGGGCTTCTAATATCTCTTTGAAAATTTCACAAGAATAGTCTTAGTGAACGGCTTCTTGAGTGGAAAGCTGTAACTCTGAGAGATATACTAACAGAATGAAAAGCGGTTTCTCAGAAAGCTTCTTTTCTTTTTTTAACTTAGGATATTTCCATTTTCTCAATTGCCCTCTAGGGGCTTCTAATATCACTTTGCAAATCCCACAAGAACAGTCTTACCGAAAGGCTTCTTAAGGTGAAAGCTGTAACTCGGTGAGATATATTAACAGAACACACAGCAGTTTCCCAGAATGCGTCTTTCCAGTTTTTACCCGAAGATATTTCCTTTTTCACCTTAGCACTCTATGGGCTTCCAAATATCACTTTGCAAGTTTCACAAGAATGGTCCTAGTGAAGGGCTTCTTGAGGGGAAAGCTGTAACTCTGTGAAATGAATTAACAGAACACAAAGCAGTTTCTCAGAAACCTTCTTTTCAGTTTTTTTCTAAGGGTATATCCTCTTTCATTATAGTCCTCTATGGGCTTCCAAATATCACTTTGCAATTTCCACAAGAACAGTCCTGGATAAAGGCTTCTTGAGGTGAAAGCTTTAACTCGGTGAGATATATTAACAAAACACACGGCAGGTTCTCAAAAAAAATTCTCTCCAGTTTTTAACGGAAGATATTGCCTTTTTCACCATATCCCTCTAAGGGATTCGAAATATCACTTTGAAAATTCCACAAGAACAGTCTTACCGAAAGGCTTCTTAAGGGTAATGCTGTAACTCTGTGAGATGAATTTACAGAACACAAAGCAGTTTCTCAGAAAGCTTCTTTCCAGTTTTTAACTTAAGATATTTCCATTTTCACCATAGCCCTCTATGGGCTTCCAAATATCACTTTTCCAATTCCACAAGAACAGCCTTAGCGAAAGGTTTCCTGAAGGTAAAGCTGTAACTCTGTGAGCTGAATTAACAGAACACAAAGCAGTTTCTCAGAATGCTTCTTTTCAGTTTTAAACTTAGGATATTTCCATTTTCACGGTAGCCCTCTATGCTCTTCCAAATATCACTTTGCAAATCCCACAAGAACAGTCTTAGCGAAAGGCTTCTTGAGGGGAAAGCTGTAAGTCTGTGAGATGAATTAAGAGAACACAAATTAGTTTCGCAGAAAGCTTCTTTCCAGTTTTTAACAGAAGATATTTCCTTTTTCACCATAGCCCTCTATGGGCTTCCAAATAAAACTTTGCAAATTCCACAAGAACAGTCTCAGCGAAACGCTCCTTGAAGGGAAAGCAGTAACTCTGAGATATGAATTAACAGAACACAAAGCAGTTTCTCAGAAAGTTTCTTTCCAGATTTTAACGGAAGATATTTGCTTTTCCACCATAGCACTCTATGGGCTTCAAATTGCACTCTGTAAATTCCACAAGAACAGCTGTAGCGAACGGCTTCTTGAAGGATAACTGTAACTCTGTTAGATGAATTAACAGAAAACAAAGTAGTTTCTCAGAAAGCTTTTTTCCCGTTTTTAACGGAAGATATTTCTTTTTTCACCATAGCCCTCTTTGGGCTTCCAAATATCACTTTACAAATTCCACAAGAACAGCCTTAGCGAAATTCTTCTTGAGGGGAAAGCTGTAACTCTGTGAGACGAATTAACAGAACACAAAGCAGTTTCTCAGAATGCTTCTTTTCAGTTTTTAACTTAGGATATTTCCTTTTCACCGTAGCCCTCTATAGGCTTTCAAATATCACTTTGCAAATTACACAAGAACAGTCTTAGAGAAATGCTTCTTGAGGGGAAAGCTGTAAGTCTGTGAGATGAATTAAGAGAACACAAAGTAGTTTCTCAGAAATCTTCTTTCCAGTTTTTAACGGAAGATATTTCCTTTTTCACCATAGCCCTCTATGGCCTTCCAAATATAACTTTACAAATTCCACAAGAACAGTCTCAGCGAAACGCTTCTTGAGGGGAAAGCAGTAACTCTGAGAGATGAATTAGCAGAACACAAAGCAGTTTCTCAGAAAGTTTCTTTCCAGATTTTAACGGAAGATATTTCCTTTTTCACCATAGCCCTCTGTGGGCTTCCAAATATCACTTTGCCAATCCCACAAGAACAGTCTTAGCGAAAGGCTTCATGAGGGGAAAACGGTACCTCTGTAAGGTAATTTAACAGAGCACAAAGCAGTTTGTCAGAAAGCTTCTTTTCATTTTTTATCTGAGGACAATTTCTTTTTCACCATAGCCCTATATGGGCTTCCAAATATCACTTTACAAATTTCACAAGAACAGACTTAGCGAAAGGCTTCTTCAAGGGAAAGCTGAAACTCTGTGAGATGAATTAACAGAACACAAAGCAGTTTCTCAGAAAGCTTCTATCCACTTTTTAACGGAAGATGTTTCCTTTTTCCGCATAGACTTCTAACGGCTTCCAAATATCACCTTGTAAATTCCACAGGAACAGTCTTAGTGAACGGCTTCTTGTGGTGAAAGCTATATCTCTGTGAGATGAATTAAGAGAATACAATGCTGTTTCTCAGAAAGCTTCTTTTCGGTTTTTATCTTAGGAAATTACCTTTTTCGCCATAATCCTCTATGGGCTTCCCATATCACTTTGCAAATTCCACAAGAACAGTCTCAGTCAACGGCTTCTTTAGGGGAAAGCTGTAACTATGTGACATGAATTAACAGAGCACAAAGCAGTCCTTCAGAAAGCTTCTTTGCAGTTTTTAACGGAAGATATTTCCTTTTCCACCATAGCCCTCTAAGGGCTTCCAAATATCACTCTCCAAATTTCACAAGAACAGTCTTAGTGAAGGTCTTCTTGGAGAGGAAGCTGTAACTCTGTGAGATGAACTAACAGAAAACAAAATAGTTTATCAGAAAGCTTCTTTTCGGTTTTTATCTTAGTATAATTCCTTTTTCACCATAGCCCTCTATGGGCTTCCAATTATCACATTGCAAATTCCACAAGAAGAGTCTTAGCGAAATTCTTCTTGAGGGGAAAGCTGTAACTCTGCGAGATGAATTAACAGAACACAAAGCAGTTTCTCAGAAAGCTTCTTTCCAGTTTTTAACTGAAGATATTTCCTTTTTCACCATAGCCTTCTAAGAGCTTCCAAATATCACTTTGCAAATTCCACAAGAACAGCCTTCTCGAAAGTCTTCTTGACGGGAAAGCTGTAAATCTGTGATTGAATTAACAGAACACAAAGCAGTTTCTCAGAAAACTTCTTTTCAGTTTTTATCTTAGGATATTTCCTAATTCACCATAGCCCTCTATGGGCTTCCAAATATCACTTTGCAAATTCCACAAGAACAGTCTTAGCGAAATTCTTCTTGAGTGGAAAGCTGTAACTCTGTGAAATGAATTAACAGAACACAAAGCAGGTTCTCAGAACCATTCTTTCCAGTTTTTAATGGAAGATATTTCCTTTTTCACCATAGCCCTCTATGTGATTCCAAATATCACTTTGCAAATTCCACAAGAACAGTGTTAGGGAAAGGCTTCTTGAGGGGAAAGCTGTAACACTGTGAGATGAATTAACAGAACACAAAGCAGTTTCCCCGACAACTTCTTTTCGGTTTTAATCTTAGGATAATTCCATTTTCAGCATAGCACCCTATGGGCTCGAAATATTTCTTTGCAATTACCACAAGAAGAGTCTTAGCGAAGAAATACTTGAGGGGAAAGCTGTAACTCTCTGAGATGAATTAACAGAACACAAATCAGTTTGTCAGAAAGCTTCTTTTCAGTTTTTATCTTAGGATATTTCCTCTTTCAGCATACCTCCCATGAGCTTCCAAATATCAATTTGCAAATTCCACAAGAACAGTGTTAGCGAAAAGCTTCTTTACGGGAAAGCTGTAACTCTGTGAGATGAATTAACAGAACACAAAGCCGTTTCTCAGAAAGCTTCTTTCCAGTTTTTTAACGGAGATATTTCCTTTTTCACCATAGCCCTCTATGGCCTTCCAAATATCCCTTTGCAAATTCAACAATAACAGACTTAGCGAAAGGCTTCTTGAAGGGAAAGCTGCAACTCTGTGAGATCATTAACAGAACACAAAGCAGATTCTCAGATAGCTTCTTTTCAGTTCTTATCTTAGCATATTTCCTTTTTCAACATAGCCCACTATGGGCTTCCAGATATCACTTTGCAAATTCCACAAGAACAGCCTTAGTGAACGGTTTCTTGCGGAGAAAGCTGTAACTCTGTGAGATGAATTAACACAACACAAACCAGTTTCTCAGAAAGATTCTTTCCAGTTTTTAACGGAAGATATTTCCTTTTACACCGTAGCCCTCTATGGGCTTCCAAAGATCACTTTGCAAATTCCACAAGAACAGTCTTAACGAAAGGCTTCTTGAGAAACGCTTCTTGAGGGGAAACTGTAACTCTGTGAGTTGAATTAACAGAACACAAAGCTGTTTCTCAGAAAGCTTACTTTCAGTTTTTATCCTAGGATATTTCCTTTTTCACCCTAGCCCTCTATGGGCTTCCAAATTGACTTTGCTAATTTCACAAAAACAGTCTTAGCGAACAGCTTCTTGAGGGGAAAGCTGAAACACTGTGAGTTGAACTAACAGAACACAAAGCAGTTTCTCAGAAAGCTTCTTTCCAGTTTTTAACGAAAGTTATTTCCTTTTTCACCTTAGCCCTCTATGGGATTCCAAACATCACTTTGCAAATTTCACAAGAACAGTCTTAGCGAAAGGCTTCTTGAGGAGAAAGCTGTAACTCTCTGAGATGAATTAACAGAACACAATACAGTTTCCAGAAAGCTTCTTGCCAGTTTTCAACTGAAGATATTTCCTTTCTCACCATTGCCCTCTAAGGGATTCAAAATAAGCCTTTGCAAATTCCACAAGAACTGCGTTATTGAAAGGCTTCTTGAGGGGAAAGCTGTAACTCTCTGAGATGAATTAACAGAACACAAAGCAGTTTTTCAGAAAGCTTTTTTTCAGTTTTTATGTTAGGATATTTCCTTTTTCACCATAGCCCTCTATGAGTTTCCAAATATCACGTTGTAAATTCCAAACAACCGTCTTAGCGAAAGGCTTCTTGAGGAAAAGTTGTAACTCTCTGAGATGAATTTAAAAAAACACAAAGCCGTTTCTTAGAAAGATTCTTTCCAGTTTTTAAAGGAAGATGTATCCTTTTTCACCAAAGCCCTCTATGGGCTTCCAAATATCACTTTGCAAATTCCACAAGAACAGTCTTAGAGAAAAGTTTCTTAAGGGAAAAGCTGTAACTCATTGAGATGAATTAACAGAACACAAAGCAGTTTCTCAGTGAGAATACTTTGGGTTTTTATTTTAGGATACTTCCTTTTTCACCATAGCTCTCTATGGGCTTCCAAATATCACTTTGCAAATTCCACAAGAACAGTCTTAGTGAAAGGCACCTTGAGGAGAAAGCTGTAAGTCTGTGAGATGAATTAACAGAACCCAAAGCAGTCTCTCAGAAATCTTCTTTCCAGATTTTAACGGAAGATAATTCCTTTTTCACCATAGCCTCCTATGGGCTTCCAAATATCACTTTTCAAATTCCACAAGATTAACCTTATCAAAAGGTTTCTTGAGGAGAAATTTGTAACACTGTGAGATGAATTAACAGAACACAAAGCAGTTTCTCAGAATGCTTCTTGCCAGTTTTTCACGGAAGATATTTCCTTTTTCACCATAGCCCTCTATGGGCTTCCAAATATCACTCTGCAAATTCCAAAAGAGCAGTCTTAGCGAAAGTCTTCTTGAGGGGAAAGCTACAATTGTGTGAGATGAATTAAGAGAATACAAAGCAGTCTCTCAGAAAGCTTCTTTCCAGTTTTTAACAGAAGATATTTCCTTTTTCACCATGGCCCTTTATGGGCTTCCAAATATCAGTTTGCAAATTCCACAAGAACAGTCTTAGCGAAAGGCTTCTTGAGGGGAAAGCTGTAACTCTGTGAGATGAATTAATGGAACACAAAGCTGTCTCTCCGAAAGCCTCTTTCCAGCTTTTTAAGGAAGATATTTCCTTTTTCACCATAGCCCTCTATGGGCTTCCAAATATCACTTTGCAAATTCCACAAGAACAGTCTCAGGAAAAGGCTTCTTGAGTGGAAAGCTGTAAATCTGTGAGATGAATTAACAGAAAACAAGTCAGTTTCTCCGAAAGATTCTTTACAGTTTTTAATGGAAGATATTTTTTTTTTCTCCATAGCCCTCTGTGGGCTTCCAAATATTACTTTCCATATTTCACAAGAACAGACATAGTGTACGGCTTCCTGAGGGGAAAGCTGTAACTCTGTGAGATGAACTAACAGAACACTAAACAGTTTCTCTGAAAGTTTCTTTTCGGTTTTTATCTTAGTATATTTCCTTTTTCAACTTAGCCCCTATGAGCTTACAAACATCACTTTGCAATTTCCACAAGAACAGTCCTAGAGAAAGAGTTCTTGAGGGGAATGCTGTACCTCTCTGAGATGAATTAACAGAACACAAAGCAGTTTCTCAGAAAGCTTCTTTTCAGTTTTTATCTTCGGATATTTCCTTTTTCACTATAGCCTTCTAAGGTCTTCCAAATATCACTTTGCAAATTCCACAAGAAAACTCTTAGCGAACGGCTTCTTGAGGGGAAAGCTGTAACTCTGTGAGATGAATTAACAGAACACAGAGCAGTTTCTCAGAAAGCTTCTTTCCAGTTTTGAACGGAAGATATTTCCTTTTTCACCATAGCCCTCTATGGGCTTCCAAATATCCCTTTGCCGATTCCACAAGAACAGCCTTAGTGAAAGGCTTCTTGAATGGAAAGATGTAACTCTGTGAGATGAATTAACAGAACACAGAGCAGTTTCTCAGAAAGCTTCTTTCCAGTTTTGAACGGAAGATATTTCCTTTTTCACCATAGCCCTCTATGGGCTTCCAAATATCCCTTTGCCGATTCCACAAGAACAGCCTTAGCGAAAGGCTTCCTGAATGGAAAGATGTAACTCTGTGAGATAAATTGACAGAATACAAAGCAGTTTCTCAGAAAGCTTCTTCTCAGTGTTTATCTTAGGATATCTCCTTTTTCACCATAGCCCTCTGTGGGCTTCCAAATATCACTTTCCAAATTCCACAAGAACAATCTTAGGGAAAGGCTTCATGAGGTGACAGCTGAAAGTCTCTGAGATGAATTAACCAAACACAAAGTAGTTTCTCATAAATCTTGTTTCCAGATTTTAACGGAAGATACTTCCTTTTTCACCATAGCCCCCTATGGGCTTCCAAATATCACTTTTCAAATTCCACAAGATCAGACTTAGCTAAAGGGTTCTTGAGGAGAAATTTGTAACACTGTGAGATGAATTAACAGAACACAAAGCAGTTTCTCAGAAAGCTTCTTTTCGGTTTTTATCTTAGGATATCTCCATTTTCACCATAACCCTCTACGGTTTTCGAAATATCACTTTGCAAATTCCACAAGAACAGTCTTAGCGAAAGGCTTCTTGAGGGGAAAGATGTAACTTTGTGAGATTAATTAACAGAACACAAAGCAGTTTCTCAGAAAGCTTCTTTGCAGTTTTTAAGGGAAGATATTTCCTTTTTCACCATAGCCCTCTGTGGGCTTCCAAATATCACTCTGCAAATTCCACAAGAGCAGTCTTAGCGAAAGGCTTCTTTAGGGGAAAGCTGTAATTTTGTGAGATGAATTAAGAGAATACAAAGCAGTCTCTCAGAAAGCTTCTTTCCAGTTTTTTTTTTTAATTCATTTATTATTATTAAACTTCAAGTTGTAGGGTACATGTGCACAATGTGCAGGTTTGCTACATATGTATACTTGTGCCATGTTGGTGTGCTGCACCCATCAACTCGTCATTTACATCAGATATAACTCCCAATGCAATCCCTCCCCCCACCCCCCTCCCCATGATAGGCCCCGGTGTGTGATATTCCCCTTCCCGAGTCCAAGTGATCTCATTGTTCAGTTCCCACCTACGAGTGAGAACATGCGGTGTTTGGTTTTCTGTTCTTGTGATAGTTTGCTAAGAATGATGGTTTCCAGCTGTATCCATGTCCCTACAAAGGACACAAACTCATCCTTTTTTATGGCTCCATAGTATTCCATGGTGTATATGTGCCACATTTTCTTAATCCAATCTGTCATTGATGGACATTTGGGTTGATTCCAAGTCTTTGCTATTGTGAATAGTGCTGCAATAAACATACGTGTGCATGTGTCCTTATAGCAACATAATTTATAATCCTTTGGGTATATACCCAGTAATGGGACGGCTGGGTCATATGGTACATCTAGTTCTAGATCCTTGAGGAATCGCCATACTGTTTTCCATAATGGTTGAACTAGTTTACACTCCCACCAACAGTGTAAAAGTGTTCCTATTTCTCCACATCCTCTCCAGCACCTGTTGTTTCCTGACTTTTTAATGATCGCCATTCTAACTGGTGTGAGATGGTATCTCATTGTGGTTTTGATTTGCATTTCTCTGATGGCCAGTGATGATGAGCATTTTTTCATGTGTCTGTTGGCTGTATGAATGTCTTGTTTTGAGAAATGTCTGTTCATATCCTTTGACCGCTTTTGGATGGGGTTGTTTGTTTTTTCCTTGTAAATTTGTTTGAGTTCTTTGTAGGTTCTGGATATTAGCCCTTTGTCACATGAGTAGTAAATGGTTCTGGGAAAACTGGCTAGCCATAAGTAGAAAGCTGAAACTGGATCCTTTCCTTACTCCTTATGCGAAAATTAATTCAAGATGGATTAGAGACTTAAATGTTAGACCTAATACCATAAAAATCCTAGAGGAAAACCTAGGTAGTACCATTCAGGACATAGGCATGGGCAAAGACTTCATGTCTAAAACACCAAAAGCAACGGCAGCAAAAGCCAAAATTGACAAATGGGATCTCATCAAACTAAAGAGCTTCTGCACAGCAAAAGAAACTACCATCAGAGTGAGCAGGCAACTTACAGAATGGGAGAAAATTTTTGCAATCTTTCCAGGTTTTAACTGAAGATATTTCCTTTTTCACCATGGCCCTTTATGGGCTTCCAAATATCACTTTGCAAATTCCACAAGAACAAACTTAGTGAAAGGCTTCTTGAGGGGAAAGCTGTACCTGTTTGAGATGAATTAACAGAACACAAAGCAGTTTCTCAGAAAGCTTCTTTTCAGTTTTTATCTTAGGATATTTCCTTTTTCACCATAGCCTTCTAAGGTCTTCCAAATATCCCTATGCAAATTCCACAAGAACAGTCTTAGCGAAAGGCTTCTTGAGGGGAAAGCTGTAACTCTGTGAGATGAATTAACAGAACACAAAGCATTTTCTCAGAAAGCTTCTTTCCAGTTTTTAACTGAAGATATTTCCTTTTTCACCATAGCACTCCATGGGCTTCCAAATGTCACTTTTCAAATTCCACAAGAACCGCCATCGCGAAAGTCTTCTTGAGGGGAAAGCTGTAACTCTGTGAGATAAAATGACAGAACACAAAGTAGTTTCTCAGAAAGCTTCTTTTCAGTTTTTATCTTAGGATATCTCCTTTTTCACCATAGCCCTCTGTGGGCTTCCAAATATCTCTTTGCAAATTCCACAAGATCAGCCTTAGCTAAAGGTTTCTTGAGGAGAAATTTGTAACACTGTGAGATGAATTAACAGAACACAAAGCAGTTTCTCAGAAACCTTCTTTCCACTTTTTAACGGAAGATATTTCCTTTTTCACCATAGCCCTCTATGGGCTTCCAAATATCACTTTTCAAATTCCACAAGAACAGTCTTAGCGAAAGGCTTCTTGAGGGGAAAGCTGTAACTCTGTGAGATGAATTAAGAGAACGCCAAGCAGTTTCTCAGAAAGATTCCTTCCTGTTTTTAACGGAAGTTATTTCCTTTTTCACCGTAGCCCTCCATGGGCTTTCAAATATCACTTTGCAAATTCCAGAAGAACTGTCTTAGCGAAAAGCTTCTTGAGGAGAAAGCTGTATCTCTGTGAGATGAATTAACAGAACACAATGCAGTTTCTTAGAAGGCTTCTTTTCAGTTTTTATCTTAGGATATTTCCTTTTCCACCATAGCCCTCTATGGGCTTCCAAATATCACTTTGAAAATTCCACAAGAACAGTCTTATCGAAAGACTTCTTGAGGTGAAAGCTGTAACCCTGTGAGATGAATTAACAGAGCACAAAGCAGTTTCTCAGAAAGCTTCTTTTCAGTTTTTATCTTAGGATATTTCCTTTTTCTCCATAGCCCTCTATGGGATTCCAAAGGTCACTTTGCAAATTTCACCAGAACACTCTTAGGGAAAGGCTTCTTGAGGAGAAAGCTGTAACTCTGTGAGATGAATTAACAGAACACAAAGCAGGTTCTCAGAAAGCTTCTTTCCAGTTTTTAACGGAATATATTTCCTTTTTCACCGTAGCCCTCTATGGGCTTCCAAATATCCCTTTGCAATTTCCACAAGAACAGTCTTAGCGAAAGGCTTCTTGAGGCGAAAGCTGTAACTCTGTGAGATGAATTAACAGAACACAAATCAGTTTCTCAGAAAGCTTCTTTTCAGTTTTTATCTTAGGATATCTCCTTTTTCACCATAGCCCTCTGTGGGCTTCCAAATATCTCTTTGCAAATTCCACAAGATCAGCCTTAGCTAAAGGTTTCTTGAGGAGAAATTTGTAACACTGTGAGATGAATTAACAGAACACAAAGCAGTTTCTCTGAAAGCTTCTTTCCACTTTTTAACGGAAGATATTTCCTTTTTCACCATAGCCCTCTATGGGCTTCCAAATATCACTTTGCAAATTCCACAAGAACAGTCTTAGCGAAAGGCTTCTTGAGGGGAAAGCTGTAACTCTGTGAGATGAATTAAGAGAACGCCAAGCAGTTTCTCAGAAAGATTCCTTCCTGTTTTTAACGGAAGTTATTTCCTTTTTCACCGTAGCCCTCCATGGGCTTTCAAATATCACTTTGCAAATTCCAGAAGAACAGTCTTAGCGAAAAGCTTCTTGAGGAGAAAGCTGTATCTCTGTGAGATGAATTAACAGAACACAATGCAGTTTCTTAGAAGGCTTCTTTTCAGTTTTTATCTTAGGATATTTCCTTTTCCACCATAGCCCTCTATGGGCTTCCAAGTATCACTTTGAAAATTCCACAAGAACAGTCTTATCGAAAGACTTCTTGAGGTGAAAGCTGTAACCCTGTGAGATGAATTAACAGAGCACAAAGCAGTTTCTCAGAAAGCTTCTTTTCAGTTTTTATCTTAGGATATTTCCTTTTTCTCCATAGCCCTCTATGGGATTCCAAAGGTCACTTTGCAAATTTCACCAGAACACTCTTAGGGAAAGGCTTCTTGAGGAGAAAGCTGTAACTCTGTGAGATGAATTAACAGAACACAAAGCAGGTTCTCAGAAAGCTTCTTTCCAGTTTTTAACGGAATATATTTCCTTTTTCACCGTAGCCCTCTATGGGCTTCCAAATATCCCTTTGCAATTTCCACAAGATCAGTCTTAGCGAAAGGCTTCTTGAGGGGAAAGCTGTAACTCTGTGAGATGAATTAACAGAACACAAATCAGTTTCTCAGAAAGCTTCTTTTCAGTTTTTATCTTAGGATATTTCCTTTTTCACCATAGCCCGCTGTGGGCTTCCAAATGTCACTTTGCAAATTTCACAAGAACAGTCTTAACGAAAGGCTTCTTGAGGGGAAAGCTGTAACTCTGTATGATGAATTAACAGAACACAAAGCAGTATCTCAGAAAGCTTCTTTCCACTTTTTTTTTAATATTAAATGCTTAATTTCTTTTTTATTTATATAATTTTGTGTAACAATCACTCATGAAATATCAGTATTCTTTTTACTTAGTACATAAAGAATATTCAACAAATATTGTTGCAGTAGAAAGCTAGTCAAGTATGAGCAGGGCAGGAGAGTGCTCCCCTCTTCCACACACCAAATGTGTTGGGAGACCCTCAGGTGATCATCAAGGGGTTGTTAACTGTTTCTCTAAAGTAGTAATTGGTCATACCTGGTGTCAAGGAAAGGCAGGCTTCTAATAGAAAACACCTGAAACTGATCAGCAACTTCCCAATGAGATCTCAGGAGTGAGGAGAAGTAAGGCAAGATCCCGGAAGTATGCCAATGTATAAAACCCCAAGTCAAGAAGTCTAGCTGTGCACTTGGCTTCTCAAGTCTCCCACTTGGCCCTCTTCCAGGTTGTACTTCCCTTCTTTTCCTTTCTGTTTTAAAGCCTTTTAATAAACCTTCACTCCTGCTCTGAGAATTACCTCTGTCTCACTTTCTGCCTTATGCCCCTTAGTGGAATTCCTTCTGAGGAAGCAAAAATGGAGGGTGCTGCAAACCTATACAGATTCGCCGCCAATGTCTCCAGAACTCGGATGTCTTCCACAGGTAATAACATTGCTTTAAATATTTTTCATAATTATATCATGCTAAAAAACTAAGTATAACAGTGTCAAATACAAATACAATTAAAGCTTTTTGAATTCTATTTTACTTTACAAGTTTTTTTTAAATCAAGTATGATTTTTCCTAGTTCAATTAAATTATAATTCTTTTCATATTTATATTTAATCATTTTATATAGAATTATTTTATATTTCTAGTACTTATTATTCTAGTATATCTCTTTTAGGCTTACTTTATGTCTCACTTTTATAAAAATAAGTAAAATATATATTTGATACATTACAGTAACTTAGCAAAATGCTCAGGTATAATGCTATTTAAAAATTAATATACCATATTTATATGATAATGCTATAATTTTCTCATATAATAATAAATCTTTTTAATGTTTGAAATTATAGGATGAAAAGTGGTCTTTAATTTATTCCCCTTGTTTGAATTTTCAGTAGTGAATATGTTCTTTCAAAAATATTTTTAAGATAAATTCCAAATGCATACAATAGTGGATTACCTCTAGGTACTCATCATTCATTTCACCAACATCAACACTTGTCCAATTCCTTTTATCTTCACTCACTTCTCCCCATTTCCCCCAACCGCATTCCTGCCACAACTGCTGACTCAAACCTTTCAAAGGATTGTTTTTTCAATCCTTTTGTAACAATTTAGTTATGTGCTTTTCCTAAAAAATAAGTGGAAGATTATTTTTTATTTTTTATTTTTTATTTTTTAAAATTATTTATTTCAATTTTGTGGGTATATAGTAGATGTATGTATTTATGGGGTGCATGAGATGTTCTGATTCAGGCATGCAATGAATAATAATCACATCACGTAAAATGGGGTATCCATTCTCTCAAGCATTTATCCTTTGTGTTACAAGCAATCCAATTAGACTCTTTTAGTTATTTTTAAATGCACAGTTAAATTATTACTGACTATAGTCGCCTTGTTGTGCTATCAAATACTAGATCTTATTTATTCTTTCTGTTTTTTTGTACCCATTAACCATCTCCAGCTTTGCCTCAAACCCCCACTACCCTTCCCAGCCTCTGGTAACCATGCTTCTACTCTCTATCTCCATGAGTTCAATTGTTTTGATTTTTAGATCTCACAAATAAGTGAGAACATGAAATTAGAATTATTATTAAACAGATCTCAAAATGTGACTTAGTTGCGTATCTTCTCCTCCTCTCCCTGTATCAACCTGTTTCAGCCTGGAAGCCTCTAGTGGGAAGGAGGGATGTGGTTGGTTGCTTCTTTTATTTTTTATTTTTTATTTTTTTTATATTTTAAGTTCTAGGGTACATGTGCATAACGTGCAGGTTTGTTACATATGTATACTTGTGCCCTGTTGCTGTGCTGCACCCATCAACTCGTCAGCACCCATCAACTCGTCATTTACATCAGGTATAACTCCCAATGCAATCCCTCCCCCCTCCCCCCTCCCCATTATAGGCCCTGGTGTGTGATGTTCCCCTTCCCGAGTCCAAGTGATCTCATTGTTCAGTTCCCACCTATGAGTGAGAACATGCGGTGTTTGGTTTTCTGTTCTTGTGATAGTTTGCTAAGAATGACGGTTTCCAGCTGCATCCATGTCCCTACAAAGGACACAAACTCATCCTTTTTTATGGCTGCATAGTATTCCATGGTGTATATGTACCACATTTTCTTAATCCAGTCTGTCACTGATGGACATTTGGGTTGATTCCAAGTCTTTGCTATTTTGAATAGTGCCGCAATAAACATACGTGTGCATGTGTCTTTATAGCAGCATGATTTATAATCCTTTGGGTATATACCCAGTAATGGGATGGCTGGGTCATATGGTACGTCTAGTTCTAGATCCTTGAGGAATCGCCATACTGTTTTCCATAATGGTTGAACTGGTTTACACTCCCACCAACAGTGTAAAAGTGTTCCTATTTCTCCACAAACTCTCCAGCACCTGTTGTTTCCTGACTTTTTAATGATCGCCATTCTAACTGGTGTGAGATGGTATCTCAGTGTGGTTTTGATTTGCATTTCTCTCATGGCCAGTGATGATGAGCATTTTTTCATGTGTCTGTTGGCTGTATGAATGTCTTCTTTTGAGAAATGTCTGTTCATATCCTTTGCCCACTTTTTGATGGGGTTGTTTGTTTTTTTCTTGTAAATTTGTTTGACGTCTTTGTAGGTTCTGGATGTTAGCCTTTGTCAGATGAGTAGATTGCAAAAATTTTCTCCCATTCTGTAGGTTGCCTGTTCACTCTGATGGTAGTTTCTTTTGCTGTGCAGAAGCTCTTTAGTTTAATGAGATCCCATTTGTCCATTTTGGCTTTTGCTGCCGTTGCTTTTGGTGTTATAGACATGAAGTCTTTGCCCATGCCTATGTCCTGAATGGTACTACCTAGGTTTTCCTCTAGGGTTTTTATGGTCTTAGGTCTAACATTTAAGTCTCTAATCCATCTTGAATTAATTTTCGTATAAGGAGTAAGGAAAGGATCCAGTTTCAGCTTTCTACTTATGGCTAGCCAATTTTCCCAGCACCATTTATTAAATAGGGAATCCTTTCCCCATTTCTTGTTTCTCTCAGGTTTGTCAAAGATCAGATGGCTGTAGATGTGTGGTATTATTTCTGAGGACTCTGTTCTGTTCCATTGGTCTATATCTCTGTTTTGGTACCAGTACCATGCTGTTTTGGTGACTGTAGCCTTGTAGTATAGTTTGAAGTCAGGTAGCGTGATGCCTCCAGCTTTGTTCTTTTGACATAGGATTGTCTTGGAAATGCGGGCTCTTTTTTTGTTCCATATGAACTTTAAAGCAGTTTTTTCCAATTCTGTGAAGAAACTCATTGGTAGCTTGATGGGGATGGCATTGAATCTATAAATAACCTTGGGCAGTATGGCCATTTTCACAATATTGATTCTTCCTATCCATGAGCATGGTATGTTCTTCCATTTCTTTGTGTCCTCTTTTATTTCATTGAGCAGTGGTTTGTAGTTCTCCTTGAAGAGGTCCTTTACATCCCTTGTAAGTTGGATTCCTAGGTGTTTTATTCTCTTTGAAGCAATTGTGAATGGAAGTTCATTCATGATTTGGCTCTCTGTTTGTCTGTTACTGGTGTATACGAATGCTTGGGATTTTTGCACATTAATTTTGTATCCTGAGACTTTGCTGAAGTTGCTTATCAGCTTAAGGAGATTTCGGGCTGAGACAATGGGATTTTCTAAATATACAATCATGTCATCTGCAAAGAGGGACAATTTGACTTCTTCTTTTCCTAACTGAATCCCCTTGATTTCTTTCTCTTGCCTGATTGCCCTAGCCAGGACTTCCAACACTATGTTGAATAGGAGTGGTGAGAGAGGGCATCCCTGTCTTGTGCCAGTTTTCAAAGGGAATTTTTCCAGTTTTTGCCCATTCAGTATGATATTGGCTGTGGGTTTGTCGTAAATAGCTCTTATGATTTTGAGGTACGTTCCATCAATACCGAATTTATTGAGCGTTTTTAGCATGAAGGGCTGTTGAATTTTGTCAAAAGCCTTTTCTGCATCGATTGAGATGATCATGTGGTTCTTGTCTTTGGTTCTGTTTATATGCTGGATTATGTTTATTGATTTGCGAATGTTGAACCAGCCTTGCATCCCAGGGATGACGCACACTTGATCATGGTGGATAAGCTTTTCGATGTGCTGTTGAATACGGTTTGCCAGTATTTTATTGAGGATTTTTGCATCGATGTTCATCAGGGATATTGGTCTAAAATTCTCTTTTTTTTGTTGTGTCTCTGCCAGGCTTTGGTATCAGGATGATGTTGGCCTCATAAGATGAGTTAGGGAGGATTCCCTGTTTTTCTATTGATTGGAATAGTTTCAGAAGGAATGGTGCCAGCTCCTCCTTGTACCTCGGGTAGAATTCACCTGTGAATCCATCTGATCCTGGATTTTTTTTCGTTGGTAGGCTATTAATTATTGCCTCAATTTCAGAGCCTGCTATTGGTCTATTCAGGGATTCAACTTCTTCCTGGTTTAGTCTTGGAAGAGTGTAAGTGTCCAGGAAATTATCCATTTCTTCTAGATTTTCTAGTTTTTTTGCGTAGAGGTGTTTATAGTATTCTCTGATGGTAGTTTGTATTTCTGTGGGGTCGGTGGTGATATCCCCTTTATCATTTTTTATTGTGTCTATTTGATTCTTCTCCCTTTTCTTCTTTATTAGTCTTGCTAGCGGTCTGTCAATTTTGTTGATCTTTTCAAAAAACCAACTCCTGGATTCATTGATTTTTTGGAGGGATTTTTGTGTCTCTATCTCCTTCAGTTCTGCTCTGATCTTAGTGATTTCTTGCCTTCTGCTAGCTTTTGAATGAGTTTGCTCTTGCTTCTCTAGTTCTTTTCATTGCGATGTTAGAGTGTCAATTTTAGATCTTTCCTGCTTTCTCTTGTGGGCATTTAGTGCTATAAATTTCCCTCTGCACACTGCTTTAAATGTGTCCCAGAGATTCTGGTATGTTGTATATTTGTTCTCATTGGTTTCAAAGAACATCTTTATTTCTGCCTTCATTTCGTCATGTACCCAGTAGTCATTCAGGAGCAGGTTGCTCAGTTTCCATGTAGTTGAGCGGTTTTGATTGAGTTTCTTAGTCCTGAGTTCTAGTTTGATTGCAGTGTGGTCTGAGAGACAGTTTGTTACAATTTCTGTTCTTGTACATTTACTGAGGAGTGCTTTACTTCCAACTATGTGGTCAATTTTGGAATAAGTGCGATGTGGTGCTGAGAAGAATGTATATTCTGTTGATTTGGGGTGGAGAGTTCTATAGATGTCTATTAGTTCTGCTTGCTGCAGAGATGAGTTCAATTCCTGGATATCCTTGTTAATTTTCTGTCTCATTGATCTGTCTAATATTGACAGTGGAGTGTTAAAGTCTCCCATTATTATTGTATGGGAGTCTAAGTCTCTTTGTAAGGCTCTAAGGACTTGCTTTATGAATCTGGGTGCTCCTGTATTGGGTGCATATATATTTAGGATAGTTAGCTCTTCCTGTTGAATTGATCCCTTTACCATTATGTAATGGCCTTCATTGTCTCTTTTGATCTTTGATGGTTTAAAGTCTGTTTTATCAGAGACTAGTATTGCAACCCCTGCTTTTTTTTGTTCTCCATTTGCTTGGTAAATCTTCCTCCATCCCTTTATTTTGAGCCTATGTATGTCTCTGCGTGTGAGATGGGTCTCCTGAATACAGCAGACTGATGGGTCTTGACTCTTTATCCAGTTTGCCAGTCTGTGTCTTTTAATTGGAGCTTTTAGTCCATTGACATTTAAGGTTAATATTGTTATGTGTGAACTTGATCCTACCATTATAATATTAACTGGTTATTTTGCTCATTAGTTGTTCAGTTTCTTCCTAGCCTTGATGGTCTTTACATTTTGGCATGTTTTTGCAATGGCTGGTACCGGTTGTTCCTTTCCATATTTAGTGCTTCCTTCAAGATCTCTTGTAAGGCAGGCCTAGTGGTGACAAAATCTCTAAGCATTTGCTTATCTGTAAAGGATTTTATTTCTCCTTCACTTATGAAACTTAGTTTGGCTGGATATGAAATTCTGGGTTGAAAATTCTTTTCTTTAAGAATGTTGAATATTGGCCCCCACTCTCTTCTGGCTTGTAGAGTTTCTGCCGAGAGATCTGCTGTTAGTCTGATGGGTTTCCCTTTGTGGGTAACCCGACCTTTCTCTCTGGCTGCCCTTAAGATTTTTTCTTCATTTCAACTTTGGTGAATCTGGCAATTATGTGTCTTGGAGTTGCTCTTCTCGAGGAGTATCTTTGTGGTGTTCTCTGTATTTCCTGGATTTGAATGTTGGCCTGCCCTACTAGGTTGGGGAAGTTCTCCTAGATGATATACTGAAGAGTGTGTTTCAACTTGGTTCCATTTTCCCCCTCACTTTCAGGCACCCCAATCAGACGTAGATTTGGTCTTTTTACATAATCCCATACTTCTTGCAGGCTTTGTTCATTTCTTTTTCTTCTTTTATCTTTTGATTTCTCTTCTCGCTTCATTTCATTCATTTGATCATTAATCGCTGATACTCTTTTCCAGTTGATCGAGTCGGTTACTGAAGCTTGTGCATTTGTCACGTATTTCTCGTGTCATGATTTTCATCTCTTTCATTTCGTTTATGAACTTCTCTGCATTAATTATTCTAGCCATCAATTCTTCCACTTTTTTTTCAAGACTTTTAGTTTCTTTCCACTGGGTAGGAAATTCCTCCTTAGCTCTGAGAAGTTTGATGGACTGAAGCCCTCTTCTATCATCTCGTCAAACTCATTCTCCGTCCAGCTTTGATCCGTTGCTGGCGATGAGCTGCGCTCCTTTGCCGGAGGAGATTCGCTCTTATTTTTTGTAATTCCAGCTTTTCTGCCCTGTTATTTCCCCATCTTTGTGGCTTTATCTGCCTCTGGTTTTTAACGAAAGATATTTCCTTTTTCACCATAGTCCTCTATGGGCTTCCAAATATCACTTTGCAAATTTCACAAGAACAGTCTTAGTGAACGGCTTCTTGAGGGTAAAGCTGTAACTCTGTGAGATGAATTAACAGAACACAAAGCAGTTTCTCAGAAATCTTGTTTCCAGTTTTTAACGAAAGATATTTCCTTTTTCACCATAGCCCCCATGGGCTTCGTAATATCACTTTTCAAATTCCACAAGAACAGTCTTAGCGAAAGGCTTCTTGAGGAGAAACGTGTAAAACTGTGAGATGAATTACCAGAACACAAAGCAGTTTCTCAGAAAGCTTCTTTTCGTTTTTTATCTTAGGATATTTTCATTTTCACCATAGCCCTCTATGGGCTTCCAAATATCACTTTGCAAATTCCACAAGAACAGTCTTAGCGAAAGGTATCTTCAGGGGAAAGCTGTAAATATGTGAGATGAATTAACAGAACACAAAGCAGTTTCTAAAAAACATTCTTTCCAGTATTTAACGGAAGATATTTCCTTTTTCATCATAGCGCTCTATGGGCTTCCAAATATCACCTTGAAAATTCCACAGGAACAATCTTAGTGAACGGCTTCTTGAGGGGAAAGCTATAATTATGTGATATGAATTAAGAGAACATAATGCAGTTTCTCAGAAAGCTTCTTTTCGGTTTTTATCTTAGAATATTTCCTTTTTGCCATAACCTTCTATGGGCTTCAAAAATCACATTGCAAATTCCAGAAGAAAAGCCTTAGCGAAAGGCTTCTTGAGGAGAAAGCTGTAACTCTGTGAGATGAATTGACAGGACACAAACCACTTTCTAAGAAAGTTTCTTTCCAGTTTATAACGGAAAATATTTCTTTATTCACCATAGCCCTCTATGGCCTTGTAAATACCACTTTAGAAATGACACAAGAACAGTCCTAGCAAAAGATTTCTTGAGGGGAAAGCTGTAATTCTGTGAGAAGAATCAACAGAACACAAAGCAGTTTCTTAGAAAGCTTCTTCCCAGTTTTCAACTGAAGATATTTCCTTTTTAACCACAGACCTATATGGCCTTCCAAATATCACTTTGCAAATTACACAAGAACAGATTTAGTAAAGGTCTTCTTGAGGGGAAAGCTATAACTCTGTGAGATGAATTAACAGAACACAAAGCACTTTCTCAGAAAGCTTCTCTCCAATTTTGAACGGAAGATATTTCCTTTTTCACCAAAGCCCTCTATGGGCTTCCAAATATCACTTTAAATATTCCACAAGAACAGTCTTATCAAAAGGCTTCTTGAGGGGAAAGCTGTAACTCGGTGAGATGAATTAACAGAACACAAAGCAGTTTCTCAGAAAGCTCCTTTCCAGTTTTTAACTGAAGATATTTCCTTTCTCACCGCAGCCCTCTATGGGCTTCCAAATATCACTTTGCAAATTGCACAAGAAGAGTCTTAGCGAAAGGCTTATTTAAGGAAAAACTGTAATCAGAAAGCTTCTTCCGAGTTTTTAACTGAAGATATTACCTTTTACACCATAGCCCTCTAAGGACTTCCAAATATCACTTTACAAATTCCACAAAAACAGTCTTAGCGAAAGGTTTCTTCAGGGGAAAGCTGTAACTCTGTGAGATGGATTAACAGAACACAAAGCAGTTTCTCTGAAAGCTTCTTTCCAATTTTTAACTGAAGATATTTCCTTTTCCACCATAGCCCTCAATGGGCTTCCAAATACCACTTTGCAAATTCCACAAGAACAGTCTTAGCAAAAGGCTTCTTGAGGGGAAACCTGTAATTCTGTGAAATGAATTAACAGAACGCAAAGCAGTTTCTCAGAAAGCTTCTTTTCAGTTTTTATGTTAGGATATTTACTTTTTCACCTTAGATCTCTATGGGCTTCCAAATATCACTTTGCCAATTCCACAGTAACAGTCTTAGCGAAAGGCGTCTTGAGGGGAAAGCTGTAACTCTGTGAGATGAATTAACAGAACACAAATCCGTTTCTCCGAAAGCTTATTTTCAGTTTTTATCTCAGGCTATTCCCTTTTTCACCATAGACCTCTATGGGTTTCTAAATATCACTTTCCAAATTCCACAAGAACAGCCTTAGGGAAAGGCTTCTTAAGGGGATAGCTGTAACTCTGTGAGATAAATTAACAGAACACAAAGCAGTTTCTCAGAAAGCTTCTATCCAGTTTTAAACTGAAGATATTTCCTTTTTCCCCATACCCTCTATGAACTTCCAAATATCGCTTTGCAAACTCCGCAAGAACAGTCTTATTGATCGACTTTTTGAGGGGAAAGCCATAACTCCGTGAGATGAGTTAAGAGAACACAATGCAGTTTCTCAGAAAGTTTCTTTTCAGTTTTTATCGTAGGATATTTCCTTTTTCAACATAGCCCTCTATGTTCTTCCAAATATCACTTTGCAAATTCCCCAAGAACATTCTTAATGAATGGCTTCTCGAGGGGAAAGCTGTACCTCTGTGAGATGAAATAACAGAACACAAAGCAGTTTCTCAGAAAGATTCTTTCCGATTTTTAATGGAAGATATTTCCTTTTTCACCATAGCCCTCTATGGTTTCTAAATATCACTTTCCAAATTAAACAAGAACAGTCTTAGCGAAAGGATTCTTGAGGGGAAAGCTGTAACTATGTGAGATAAATTAATAGTACACAAAGCAGTTCCTCAGAAAGCTTCTTTCCAGTTTTTAACTGAGGATATTTCGTTTTTTAACACAGCCCTCTATGAGCTTCCAAATATCACTTTGCAAATTCCACAACAACAGTCTTAGCGAAAGTCTTCTTGAGGAGAAAGTTGTAACTCTGTGAGATGAATTAACAGGACAAGAAAGCACTTTCTCAGGAAGCTTCTTTCCAGTTTTCAACTGAAGATATTTCCTTTTTAACCATAGCCCTATATGGGCTTCTAAATATCACTTTGCAAATTCCACAAGAACAGACTTAGTAAAGTTCTCCTTGAGGGGAAAGCTGTAACCCTGTGAGATGAATTAACAGAACACAAAGCAGTTTCTCAGAAAGCTTCTTTCCAGTTTTTAATGGTAGATATTTCGTTTTTCACCAAAGCCCTCTATGGGCTTCCAAATATCACTTTGAAAATTCCACAAGAACAGTCTTAGCGAAAGGCTTCTTGAGGAAAAAGATGTAAGTATGTGAAATGAATTAACAGAACACAAAGCAGTTTCTCAGAAAGCTTCTTTCCAGTTTTAAACGGAAGAGAATTCCTTTTTCACCATAGCCCTCTCTGGGCTTCCAAATATCACTTTGCAAATCCCACAAGAACAGTCTTAGCAAAAAGATTCTTGAGGGGAAAGCTGTAACTCCGTGAGATAAATTAACAGAACAAAAAGCAGTTTCTCAGAAAGCTTCTTTCCAGTTTTTAACGCAGGATATTTCCTTTTTCACCTTAGCCCTCTTTGGGCTTCTAAATAACACGTTCTTAATTCCACAAGAACAGTCTTAGCGAAGAGATTCTTGAGGGGAAAGCTATAGCTCTGTGAGATGAATTAGCAGAACACAAAGCAGTTTCTCAGAAAGCTTATTTTCAGTTTTTATCTTAGGCTACTTCCTTTTTCACCGTAGACCACTGTAGGCTTCTATATATCACTTTCCAAATTCCACAAGAACACTCTTAGGGTATGGCTTCTTGACGGGAAAGCTGTAACTCTGTGAGATAAATTAACAGAACAAAAAGCAGTTTCCCAGAAAGATTCTTTCCAGTTTTTAACTGAAGATATTTCCTTTTTAACCGTAGCCATCTGTGGGCTTCCAAATATCACTTTGCATATTCCACAAGAACAGTATTAGCAAAAGACTTCTTGAGGGGAAAGCTGTAACTCTGTGAGATGAATTAGCAGAACACAAAGCAGTTTTTCAGAAAGCTTCTTTTCAGTGTTTAACGAAAGGTATTTCCTTTTTCACAGTAGCCCTCTATGGGCTTCCAAATATCACTTTGAAAATTCCACAAGAACTGTCTTACGAAAGACTTTTTGAGGAGAAAGCTGTAACTCTCTAAGATGAATTAACAGAACACAAAGCAGTTTCTCAGAAAGCTTCTTTCCAGTTTTTAACGGAAGATATTTCCTTTTTCACCATAGCCCTCTAGGGGTTCTACATATCACATTCCAAATTCCACATGAACAGTCTTAGCGAAAGGCTTCTTGAAAGGAATGCTGTAACTCTCTGAGATGAATTAACAGAGCACAAAGCAGTTTTTCAGAATGCTTCTTTCCAGTTTTTAACTGAACATATTTCCTTTTTCACCATAGACCACTATGGACTTCCAAATATCACTTTGCTAATTCCTCAAGAACAGTCTTAGCGAAAGGCTTCTTGAGTGAAAAGCTGTAATTCTGTGAGTTGAATTAATAGAACACAATGCAGTTTCTCAGAAATCTTCTTTCCAGTTTTTAACGGAAGATATTTCCTTTTTCACCATGGCCCTCCATGGGTCTACTAAATATCACTTTCCAATTTCCACAAGAACAGTCTTAGCGAAAGGCTTCTTGAGGGGAAAGCTGTAACTCTGTGAGATGAATTAATACAACACAAAGCAGTTTCTCAGAAATCTTCTTTCCAGTTTTTAACGGAAGATATTTCCTTTTTCAACATAGCCCTCTAAGGGCTTCCAAATATCACTTTGCAAATTCCACAAGAACAGTCTTAGCGAAGGGCTACTTGAGGGGAAAACTCTAACTCTGTGACATGAATTAGTAGAACACAAATCAGTTTCTCAGAATGTTTCTTTCCAGTTTTTAACTGAAGATATTTCCTTTTTCATCATAGCCCTCTATGGGCTTCCAAATATCACTTTGCAAATTCCACAAGAACATTCTTAGCGAAAGGCTTCATGAGGGGAAAGCTGTAACTCTCTGAGATGAATTAACAGAACACAAAGAAGTTTCTCAGAAAGCTTCTTTCCAGTTTTTAACGGAAGGCGTTATCTTTTTAACTGTAGACCTCTATGGGCTTCCAAATATCATTTTGCAAATTCCATAGAAACAGCCTTAGCAAAAGGCTTCTTGATGGGAAAGCTGTAACTCTGTGAGGTGAATTAACAGAACACAAAGCGGTTTCTCAGAAAGTTTCTTTCCAGTTTTTAACGGAAGATATTTCCTTTTTCACAATAGCCCTCTAAGGGCTTCCAAATATCACTTTGAAAATTCCACAAGAACTGTCTTACGGTAGACTTTTTGAGGAGAAAGCTGGAACTCTCTGAGATGAATTAACAGAACACAAAGCAGTTTCTCAGAAAGCTTCCTTCCAGTTTTTAACTGAAGATAATTCCTTTTTCACCATAGACCTGTAAGGGCTTCCTAATATCACTTTGCAAATTCCGCAAGAACAGTCTTCGCGAAAGGCTTCTGGTGGGGAAAGCTGTAACTCTGTGACATGAATTAACAGAAAGCGAAGCAGATTCTCAGAAATCCTCTTTCCAGTTTTTAACGGAAGATATTTCCTTTTTCACCATAGCCCTCTATGGGCTTCCAAATATCACTTTGCAATTTCCACAAGACAGTCGTAGCGAAAGGCTTCTTGAGAGGAAATCTGTAACTCTGTGAGATGAATTAACAGAAATCAAAGCAGTTTCTCAGAAAGCTTCTTTGAGTATTTAACGGAAGATATTTCCTTTTTCACCATAGACCTCTATGGGCTTCCAAATATCACTTTGCAAATTCCACAATAACTGTCTTAGCGAAAGACTTCTTGAGGGGAAAGCTGTAACTCAGTGAGATGAATTAACAGAACACAAAGCAGTTTCTCAGAAAGCTTCTTTCCAGTTTTTAACAGAAGATATTTCCTTTTTCACTATAGACCTCTTTGGGCTTCAAAATATCACTTTGAAAATTCCACAAGAACAGTCTTTGCGAATGGCTTCTTGAGGGGAAAGCTGTAATTCTGTGAGATGAATTAACAGAACACAAAGCAGTTTCTCAGAAAGCTTCTTTCCATTTTTAACTGAAGATATTTACTTTTTCACCAAAACCCTCTATGGGCTTCCAAATATCACTTTGCAAATTCCACAAGAACAGTCTTAGCGAAAGACTTCTTGAGGGGAAAGCTGTAACACTGTGAGATAAATTAACAGAACACAAAGCACTTTCTCAGAAAGCTTCTTTCCAGTTTTTAACAGAAGATATTTCCTTTTTCACTATAGACCTCTTTGGGCTTCCAAATATCACTTTGAAAATTCCACAAGAACAGTCTTTGCGAATGGCTTCTTGAGGGGAAAGCTGTAACTCTGTGAGATGAATTAACAGAACACAAAGCAGTTTCTCAGAAAGCTTCTTTCCATTTTTAACTGAAGATGTTTACTTTTTCACCAAAACCCTCTATGGGCTTCCAAATATCACTTTGCAAATTCCACAAGAACAGTCTTAGCGAAAGACTTCTTGAGGGGAAAGCTGTAACTCTGTGAGAAGAATTAACAGAACACAAAGCAGTTTCTCAGAAAGCTTCTTTCCAGTTTTTAACAGAAGATATTTCCTTTTTCACTATAGACCTCTTTGGGCTTCCAAATATCACTTTGAAAATTCCACAAGAACAGTCTTTGCGAAGGGCTTCTTCAGGGGAAAGCTGTAACCCTCTGAGATGAATTAACAGAACCCAAAGCCGTTTCTCAGAAAGCTTCTTTGAGTATTTAATGGAAGATATTTCCTTTTTCACCATAGCCCTCTATGGGCTTCTAAATATCACCTTCCAAATTCCACATGAACAGTCTTAGCGAAAGGCTTCTTGAGGGGAAATGTGTAACTCTGTGAAATGAATTAAGAGAACACAAAGTAGTTTCTCAGAAAGCTTCTTTTCAGTTTTTATTTTAGGATATTTCCTTTTCACCATAGATCTCTAAGGACTTCCAAATATCACTTTGAAAATTCCACAAGAACAATCTTAGCGAAAGTCTTCTTGAGGAGAAAGCTATAACTCTGTGAGATGAAATAACAGAACACAAGGCAGTTTCTCAGAAAGCTTCTTTCCAGTTTTTAACTGAAGATATTGCCTTTTCCACCAGAGCCCTCTCCGGGCTTCCAAATATCACTTTGCAAATTCCACAAGAACAGTCTTAGCGAAGGGCTACTTGAGGGCAACGCTGTAATTCTGTGAGATGAAGTAACAGAACACAAAGCAGTTTCTCAGAAAGCTTCTTTCCAGTTTTTAACGGAGGATATTTCCTTTTTCACCATAGCCCTCTTTGTGCTTCTAAATATCACTTTCCAAATTCCACATGAACAGTCTTAGCGAAAGGCTTCTTGAGGGGAAAGCTCTAAGTCTGGAGATGAATTAACAGAACACAAAGCAATTTCTCAGAAAGCCTCTTTCCCGGTTTTAACTGAAGATACTTCCTTTTCCACCATAGCCCTCTAAGGGCTTCCTAATATCACTTTGCAAATTGCACAGAAACAGACTTGGCGAAAGGCTTCTGGAGGGGAAAGCTGTAACTCTGTGATATAAATTAACAGAACACAAAGCAGTTTCTCAGAAAGCTTCTTTCCAGTGTTTAACGGAAGATATTTCCTTTTTCACCATAGCCTTCTAAGGGCTTCTAAATATCACTTTCCAAATTCCACATGATCCATCTTAGCGAAAGGATTCTTGAGCGGAAAGCTGTAACTCTGTGAAATGAATTAAGAGAACACAAAGCAGTTTCTCAGAAACCTTCTTTTCAAATTTATCTTAGGATATTTCCTTTTCCACCATAGACCTCTAAGGGCTTCCAAATATCACTTTGCACATTGCACAAGAACAGTCTTAGCGAGAGGATTCTTGAGGGGCAAGCTGTATGTCTCTGAGATGAATTAACAGAACACAAAGCAGTTTCTCAGAAAGCTTCTTTCCAGTTTTTAACTGAAGATATTTTCTTTAACACCATATCCCTGTATGGGCTTCCAAATATCACTTTGCAAACTCCACAAGAACAGTCTTAGCGAAAGGCTTTTTGAGGGGAAAGCTGTAACTCTGTGAGATGAATTAACAGAACAGAAAGCAGTTTCTCAGAAAGCTTCTTTGCAGTTTTTAATGGAAGATATTTCCCTTTTCACCATAGACCTCTAGGGGTTCCAAATATCACTTTGCCAACTCCACAAGAAGAGGCTTAGCAAAAGGCTTCTTGAGGGGAAATCTGTAAGTCTGTGAAATGAATTAACAGAACACATAGAAGTTTATCAGAAAGATTTTTTTCTGTTTATATCTAAGGATATTTCGTTTTTCACCATAGACCTCCATGGGCTTTCAAATATCAGTTTGCAAATTCCACAAGCCAGTCTTAACGAAAGGCTTCTTGAGGGGAAAGCTGTAACACTGTGAGATTAATTAACAGAACATAAAGCAGTTTCTCAGAAAGCTTCCTTCCAGTTTTTATCGGAAGGTATTTCCTTTTTTACCATAGCCTTCTATGGGCTTCCAAATATCACTTTGCAAACTCCACAAGAACAGGCTTTGTGAAAGGCTACTTGAGGGGAAACCTGTAACTCTGTGAGATGAATTAACAGAACACAAAGCCGTTTCTCAGAAGGGTTCTTTTCAGTTTTTATCTTAGGATATTTCCTTTGCCACACTAGATCTCTATAGGCTTACAAATATTACTTTGAAAATTCCACAAGAACTGTCTTAGCGAAAGTCCTCTGGAGGGGAAGGCTAAAATTCCGTGAGATGAATTAACAAAACACAAAGCAGTTTCTCAGAAAGCTTCTTTCCAGTTTTTAACGGAAGATATTTCCTTTTTTCACCGTAGCCCTCTATGGGCTTCGAAATATCACCTTGAAATTCCACAAGAACACTCTTAGCGATAGGCTTCTGGAGGGTAAAGCTATAAATCATTGAGATGAATTAAGAGAACACAAAGCAGTTCCTTAGAAAGCTTCTTTTCCGTTTTTAACTGAAAATATTTCCTTTTTCACCGTAGCATTCTATGGGCTCCAAAATATCAATTTGCAAATTCCACAACAACAGCCTTAGCTAACGTTTTCTTGAGAGGAAAGCTGTAACTCTCTGAGATGAATTAACAGAACACAAAGAAGTTTCTCAGAAAGCTTCTTTTCAGTTTTTATCTTAGGCTATTTCCTTTTTCACCATAGCCTTCTATGGGCTTCCAAAGATCACGTTGCAGATTCCACAAGAACAGTCTTAGTGAACGGATTCTTGAGGGGAAAGCTGTAACTGTGTGAGATGTATTAACAGAAAACAAAGCAGTTTCTCAAAAGGTTCTTTCCAGTTTTTAACGGAAGACATTTCCTTTTTAATCACAGCCCTCTATGGGCTTCCAAATATCACTTTGCAAATTTCACAAGAACAGACTTTGTGAACGGCTTCTTGAGGGAAAGCTGTGACTCTGTGAATTGAATTCACAGAAGACAAAGCCGTTTCTCTGAAAGCTTCTTTTCACTTTTTATCTTAGGCTGTTTCCTTTTTCACCATACCTTCTATGGGCTTAAAAATATCACTTTGCAAATTCCACAAGAACAGTCTTAACGAAGGGCTTCTGGATGGGAAAGCTGTAACCCTGTGAGATGAATTAACAGAACACAAAAGCAGTTTCTCAGAAATCTTCTTTCCAGTTTTTAAAGGGAGATATTTCCTTTTTCACCATAGACCTCTATGGGCTTCCAAATATTACTTTGCAAATTCCACAAGAACACTCTTAGTGAAAGGCTTCTTTAGGGGAAAGCTGTAACTCTGTGATATGAATTAACAGAACAGAAAGTAGTTTCTCAGAACGCTTTTTCCAGTTTTTAACTGAAGAAATTTCCTTTATCACCATAGCCCTCTATGGGCTTCCAAATATCACTTTCCAAATCCCACAAGAACAGTCTTAGCGAAAGTCTTCTTGAGGGAAAGCTGTAACTCTTTGAGATGAATTAAGAGAACACAAGGCAGTTTCTCAGAAAACTTCTTTTCAGTTTTTATCTTAGCATATTTCCTTTTTCACCATAGCCCTCTATGGGCTTCCAAATATCATTTTGCAAATTCCACAAGAACAGTCTTAGCGAAAGGCTTCTTGAGGGGGAAGCTGTAACTCTGTGATAAGAATTAACAGAACACAAAGTAGTTTCTCAGAAATCTTCTTTCGATTTTTTAATGGAGGATGTTTCCTTTTTCACCATCGCCCACTATGGGCTTCCAAATGTCACTTTTCAAATTTCACAAGAGGAGTCTTAGTGATTGACTTCTTGAGGGGAAAGCTGTAACTCTGTGAGATGAACTAACAGAACACAAAGCATTTTATCAGAAAGCTTCGTTTCGGTTTTTATATTAGGATATTTCCATTTTCACCATAGCCCTCTATGCGCTTCCAAATATCACTTTGCAAATTCCAAAAGAACAGTCTTTGCCGAAGGGTTCTTGAGGGAAAAGCTGTAACTCTGTGTGATGAATTAACAGAACACAAAGCAGTTTCTCAGAAAGCTTCTTTCCAGTTTTAAACTGAAGATGTTTCCTTTTTCACCATTTCCCTCCATGGGCTTCCAAATATCACTTTGCAAATTACACAACAACAGCCTTAGCGAAAGGCTTCTTGAGGGTAAAGCTGTAATTCAGTGAGTTGAATTTTCAGAATACAACGCAGTTTCTCAGAAAGCTTCTTTTCAGTTTTTTAACTGAGGATATTTCCTTTTTCACCACAGCCCTGCATCGTCTTCCAAATATCCCTTTGCAAATTCCAAAAGAACAGTCTTAGCGAAAGGTTTCTGGAGGGGAATGCTGGAACTCGGTGAGATGAACTAACAGAACACAAAGCAGTTTCTCAGAAAGCTTCTTTCTAGTTTTCAACGGAAGATATTTCCTTTTTCACCGTAGACCTCCATGGGATTCTAAATATCCCTTTGCAAATTCCACAAGAACAGTCTTAGCGAAAGACCTCTTGAGGGGAAAGCTGTAACTCTGTGAGATGAGCTAACAGAACACAAAGCAGTTTCGCAGAAAGCTTCATTTTGGTTTTTATCTTAGGATATTTCCATTTTCACCGTAGCCCCCTAAGGGCTTCCAAATATCACTTTGCAAATTCCACCAGAACAGTCTTAGCGAAAGGCTTCTTGAGGGGAAAGCTGTAACTCCTTGAGATGAATTAGCAGAACACAAAGCCGTTTCTCAGAAAGCTTCTTTCCAGTTTTTAACGGAAGATATTTCCTTTTCCACCATGAACCCCTAAGGGCTTCCAAATATCACTTTGTAAATTCCACAAGAACAGTCTAAGCGACAGGCTTCTTGAGGGAAAAGCTGTAACTCTGTGAGATGAATTAACAGAACACAAAGCAGTTTCTCAGAAACCTTCTTTCCAGTTTTTAACTGAAGATATTTCCTTTTTCACCATAGCCCTGCATGGGCTTCCAATATCACTTAGCAAATTCCACAAAAACAGCCTTAGCGTAAGGCTTCTTGAAGGGAAAGCTGTAATTCTGTGAGTTGAATTAACAGAACACAAAGTAGTATCTCATTAAGCTTCTTTTCAGATTTTATCTTAGGCTATTTCCTTTTTCACCACAGCCCTCTATCGGCTTCCAAATATCACTTTGCAAATTCCACAAGAAGAGTCTTAGTGAACGGCTTCTTGAGAAAAAAGCTCTAACTCTGTGAGATGAATTTACAGAACACAAAGCAATTTCTCAGAAAGTTTCTTTACAGTTTTTATCTTAGGTAATTTCCTATTTCACCATAGCCCTCTATGAGCTTCCAAATATCACTTTGCAAGTTCCGCAAGAACAGTCTTAGCGAAGGGCTTCTGGATGGGAAACCTGTAACTCTGCGAGATGAATTAAGAGAACACAAAGCAGTTTCTCAGAAATCTTCTTTCCAGTTTTTAACGGAACATATTTTCTTTTTCACCATAGCCCTCTAAGGGCTTCCAAATATCACTATGCCAATTCCACAAGAACAGTCTTAGCGAAAACCTACTGGAGGGGAAAGCTGTAACTCTTTGAGATAAATTAACAGAACACAAAGCAGTTTCTCAGAAAGCTTCTTTCCAGTTTTTAACGGAGGATATTTCCTTTTTCACTATAGCCCTCTATGGGCTTCGAAATATCACTTTGCAAATTCCACAAGAACAGTCTTAGCGAAAGGCTTCTGTAGGGGAAAGCTGTAACTCTGTGAGATGAATTAACAGAACACAAAGCAATTTCTAAGAAAATTTCTTTCCAGTTTTTAACTGAAGAAATTTCCTTTTTCACAATTGCGCTCTATGGGCTTCCAAACATCACTGTGCAAATACCACAAAAACAGTATTAGCGAAAGCCTTCTTGAGGGGAAAGCTGTAACTCGGTGAGGTGTATTAAACACAACACACGGCAGTTTCTTAGAAATGTTCTTTCCAGTTTTTAACGGAAGATATTTCCTTTTTCACCCTAGCCCTCTATGGGCTTCCAAATATCACTTTGCAAATTCCAATAGAACAGTCTTAGCCAACAACTTCTTGAGGGGAAAGCTGTAACTCGGTGAGTTGTATTAACAGAACACACGGCAGTTTCTCTGAAAGCTTCTTTCCAGTATTTAACGGAAGATATTTCCTTTTTCACCATAGCCCTCTATGGGTTTCCAAATATCACTTTGCAAATTACACAAGAACAGTTTTAGTGAAAGGCCTCTTTGAGGAGAAAGCTGAAACTCTGTGAGATGAACTAACAGAACACAAAGCAATTTCTAAGAAACATTCTTTACAGTTTTTAACTGAAGAAATTTCCTTTTTCACCATAGCAATCTATGGGCTTCCAAATATCAGTTTGCAAATCGCACAAGAACAGTCTAAGCGAAAGGTTTCTTGAGAGGAAAGCTGTAAATCTGGGAGATGAATTAACAGAACACAAAACAATTTCTCAGCAAGCTTCCTTTCAGATTTTATCTTAGGTAATTTCCTTTTTCACCATAGCCTCTATGGGCTTCCAAATATCACTTTGCAAATTCCACAAGAAGAGTCTTTGCGGAGGGCTTCTGGAGTGGAATGTCGTAATTCTGTGAGATGAATTAACAGAACACAAAGCAGTTTCTCAGAAATCTTCTTTCCAGTTTTTAAGGAATATATTTCCGTTTTCAACATAGACCTCTATTTTCTTCCAAATATCACTTTGCAAATTCCACAAGAACAGTCTTAGCGAAAGGCTTCTTGAGGGGAAAGCTGTAACTTTGTGAGATGAATTCACTGAACACAAAGGAGTTTCTCAGAAATCTTCTTTCCTGTTTTTAACGGAAGATATTTTCTTTTTTACCATAGCCCTCTACGGGCTTCCAAATATCACTTTGCAAATTCCAGAAGAACAGTCTTAGTGAAATTTTTCTGGAGGGGAAAGCTGCAATTCTGTGAGATGAATTAACAGAATACAAAGCAGTTTCTCAGAAAGCTTCTTTCCAGTTTTTAACTGAAGAAATATCCTTTTTCAGCATAGCCCTCTAGGGGCTTCCAAATACCACTTTGCAAATCCCACAGGAACACTTTTAGCGAAAGCCTTCTTGAGGGGAAAGCTGTAACGCTGTGAGATGAATTAACAGAAGAGAAAGCAGTTTCTCAGAATGGTTCTATCCACAGTTTAACTGAAGATATTTCCTTTTTCACCGTAGCCCTCTATGGGCTTCCAAATATCACTTTGCAAATCCCACAAGAGCACTCTTAGCGAAAGGCTTCTGGAGGGAAAAGTTGTAACTCGGTGAGGTGTATTAACAGAACACATGGCAGTTTCTCAGAAAGCTTCTTTCCAGTTTTTAACAGAAGACATTGCCTTTTTCACCATAGCCTCCTATGGATTTCCAAATATCACTTTGCAAATTTCACAAGAGCAGTCTTAGTGAACGACTTCTTTAGGCGAAAGCTCTAACTCCATGAGATGTATTAAGAGAACCCAAAGCCGTTTCTCAGAAAGCTTCTTTTCAATTTTTATCTTAAGATATTTCCTTTTTCACCATAGGCCTCTATTGGCTTCCAAATATCTCATTGCAAATTCCACAAGAAGAGTCTTAGTGAAAGGCTTCTTGAGGGAAAAGCAGTAACTCGGTGAGATGTATTACACCTACACACGGCAGTTTCTCAGAAAGCTTCTTTCCAGTTTTTAACTGAAGATATTTCCTTTTTCACCATCGCCCTCTATGGTCTTCCAAGTTCACTTTGCAATACTCTGGTTTCTCTTCAGATGGTATAAATCTTTCGTCTTTTACCAAATATCACTTTGCAAATTCCACGAGAACAGTCTTAGGGAAAGGGTTCTGGAGGGGAAAACTGTAACTCTGTAAGGTAAATCAACAGAACACAAAGCAGTTTCTCATACAGCTTCTTTCCAGTTTTTAACTGAAGATATTTCCTTTTTCACCATAGCCTTCTATGGGCTTCCAAATATCACAGTGCAAATCCCACAAGAACAGTCTTAGCGAAAGGCTTCTTGAGGGTAAACCTGTAATTGGTGAGGTGTATTAACAGATCACACGACAGTTTCTCATAAAGCTTCTTTCCAGTTTTTAACGGTAGATATTTCCTTTTTCACCATATCCCTCTATGGGCTTCCAAATATCACTTTGCAAGTTCCACTAGAGCAGCCTTAGCAAATGGCTTCTTGAGGGGAAAGCTGTAACTCGGTGGATGTATTAACAGAACACACGGCAGTTCCTCTGAAAACTTCTTTCCCGTTTTTAACAGAAGATATTTCCCTTTTCACCGTAGCACACTATGGGTTTGCAAATATCAATTTGCAAATTTCACAAGAATAGTCTTAGTGGAGCACCTTGAGGGCAAAACTGAAACTCTGTGAGATGAACTAACAGAACACAAAGTATTTTCGCAGAAAGCTTCTTTTTGAATTTATCTTAGGATATTTCCATTTTCACCATAGCCCTCTATGGGCTTCCAAATATCACTTTGCAAATTCCAAAAGAACAGTCTTACCGAAAGTCTTCATGAGGCGAAAGCTGTAACTATTTGAGATGAAATAACAGAACACAAAGCAGTTTCTCAGAAAGCTTCTTTTCAGTATTTAACGGAAGATTTTTCCTTTTTCACCAAAGCCCTCTACGGGCTTCCAAATATCACTTTGGAAATCCCACAAGAACAGCCTTAGCGAAAGGCTTCTTTTGGGAAAAGCTGTAACTCGGTCACATGTACGAACAGAACGCACGGCAGTTTCTCAGAAACCTTCTTTCCAGTTTTTAACGGAAGATATTTACTTTTTCACCATAGTCCTCTATGCAAATATCACTGCGCAAATTCCACAAAAATAGATTTAGTGAAACGCTTCTTGAAGGGAAAGC
This sequence comes from Chlorocebus sabaeus, assembly GCF_047675955.1. Classification (NCBI taxonomy): domain Eukaryota; kingdom Metazoa; phylum Chordata; class Mammalia; order Primates; family Cercopithecidae; genus Chlorocebus; species Chlorocebus sabaeus. The sequence goes on along the minus strand of NW_027328092.1, from coordinate 29,078 downwards.
TGTAACTCTGTGAGATGAATTAACAGAACACAAATCAGTTTTACACAGAGCTTCTTTCCAGTTTTTAACGGAAGATATTTCCTTTTTCACCATAGCCTTCTATGGGCTTCCAATATCACTTTGCAATATCCACAAGAAGCATCTTAGAGAATGGCTTCTTGCTGGGAAAGCAGTAACTCTGTGAGATGAATTAACAGAACACAGAGCAGTTTCTCAGAAAGCTTCTTTCCAGTTTTGAACGGAAGATATTTCCTTTTTCACCATTGCCCTCTATGGGCTTCAAAATATCACTTTGCAAATTCCACAAGAAGAGTCTTCGCCAAAGGCTTCTTGAGGGGAAAGCTGGAACTCTGTGAGATGAATTAACAGAACACAAAGTAGTTTCTCAGAATGCTTCTTTTGAGTTTTAATCTTAGGATATTTCCTTTTTCACCTTAGCCCTCTATGGGCTTGAAAATATCCCTATGAAAATTCCACAAGAACAGTCTTAGCGACAGGCTTCTTGAGGTGAAAGCAGTGACCCTGTGAGATGAATTAAAAGAACACAAAGCAGTTTCTCAGACAGCTTCATTATAAATTTTTAATGGAAGATATTTCCTTTTTCACCATAGACCTCTATGGGCTTCCAAATATCAATATGCCAATTCCACAAGAAGAGTCTTAGCGAAAGGCTTCTTGAAGGGAAAGCTGTAACTCTGTGAGATGAATTAACAGAACACAAAGCAGTTTCTCAGAAAGCTTCTTACCAGTTTTTAATGGAAGATATTTCCTTTTTCCCCATAGCCCACTAGGGGCTTCCAAAAATGACTTTGCAAATTCCACATGAACAGACTTTGCGAAAGACTTCTTGAAGGGAATGCTGTAACTCTGTTATATGAGTTAACAGAACACAAAGCAGTTTCTCAGAAAGCTTCTTTCCAGTTTTTACCGGAAGATATATCCTTTTATACCATATCCTTCTATGGGCTTCCCAATATCACGTTGCAAATTCCACAAGAACAGCTTAGCGAAAGTCTTCTTGAGGGGAACGCTGTAACTCTGTGAGATGAACTAAGACAATACAAAGCAGTTTCTCAAAATGCTTCTTTCCAGTTTTTAAAGGAAGATATTTCCTTTTTCACCTTAACCCTCTTTAGTCTTCCAAATATCACATTGCAAATTCCACAAGAACAGTCTTAGCGAAAGGCTTCTTGAGGGGAAAGCTGTAAGTCTCTGAGATGAATTAACAGAACACAAAGCAGGTTCTCAGAAAGCTTCTTTCCAGCTTTCAACGGAAGATATTTCCTTTATCGCCATAGCCCTCTATGGGCTTCCAAATATGACTTTGAAAATTCCACAGGAACAGTCTTACTGATAGGCTTCTTGAGGGGAAAGTTAAAACTCTGTGAGATGAATTAAGAGAACACAATGCAGTTTCTGAGAAAGCTTCTTTTCAGTTTTTATCTTAGGATATTTCCTTTTTCGCCATAACCATCTATGGTCTTCCAATATCACTTTGCAAATTCCACAAGAACAGTCTCAGTGACCGGTTTCTTGAGGGGAAAGCTGTAACTATGTGAGATAAATTAACAGAACACAAAGCAGTCTCTCAGAAATCTTCTTTCCAGATTTTAACTGAAGATACTTCCTTTTTCACCATAGCCCCCTATTTGCTTCGAAATATCACTTTTCAAATTACACAAGATCAGCCTTAGCTAAAGGTTTCTTGAGGAGAAATTTGTAACACTGTGAGATGAATTAACAGAACACAAAGCAGTTTCTCAGAAAGCTTCTTTTCGGTTTTTATCTTAGGATATTTCCATTTTCACCATAGCCCTCTATGGACTTCTAAATATCACTTTGCAAATTCCACAAGAACAGTCGTAGAGAAAGGCTTCTTGAGGGGAAAACTCTAATTCTGTGAGATGAATTAACAGAACACAAAGCAGTTTCTCAGAAAGCTTCCTTCCGGTTTTTAACGGAAGATATTTCCATTTTCGCCATAGCCTTCTATGGGCTTCCAAATATGACTTTGAAAATTCCACAGGAATCGTCTTACTGATAGACATCTTGAGGGGAAAGTTATAACTCTGTGAGATGAATTAAGAGAACACAATTCAGTTTCTGAGAAACCTTCTTTTCGGTTTTTATCTTAGGATATTTCCTTTTTCGCCATAACCATCTATGGTCTTCCAATATCACTTTGCAAATTCCACAAGAACAGTCTCAGTGAACGGTTTCTTGAGGTGAAAGCTGTAACTATGTGAGATGAATTAACAGAACACAAAGCAGTTTCTCAGAAAGCTTCTTTCCAGATTTTAACGGAAGATACTTCCTTTTTCACCATAGCCCCCTATGGGCTTCCAAATATCACTTTTCAAATACCACAAGATCAGACTTAGCTAAAGGTTTCTTGAGGAGAAATTTGTAACACTGTGAGATGAATTAACAGAACAAAAAGCAGTTTCTCAGAAAGCTTCTTTTCGGTTTTTATCTTAGAATATTTCCATTATCAGCATAGCCCTCTATGGTCTTCGAAATATCACTTTGCAAATTCCACAAGAACAGTCTTAGCGAAAGGCTTCTTGAGGGGAAAGCAGTAACTCTTTGAGATGAATTAATACAACACAAAGCAGTTTCTCAGAAAGTTTCTTTTCAGTTTCTATCTTAGGATATTTCCTTTTTCACCATAGCCTTCTTTGGGCTTCCTAATATCACTTTGCAAATTCCAGAAGAACAGTCTTAGCGAAAAACTTCTTGAGGAGAAAGCTGTAACTCTGTGAGATGAATTAACAGAACACATTGCAGTTTCTTAGTAGTCTTCTTTTCAGTTTTTATCTTAGGATATTTCCTTTTTCACCATAGCCCTCCATGGTCATCCAAATATCAATTTGGAAATTCCACAAGAACAGTCTTACCGAAAGGCTTCTTGAGGGCAAAGCTGTAACTCCATGAGATGAATTAGCAGAAGACAAAGCAGTTTCTCAGAAAGCTTTATTCCAGTTTTTAACTAAAGATGTTTCATGTTTCACCATAACCCCCTATGGGCTTCCAAATATCACTTTGAAAGTTCCACAAAAACAGTCTTACCGAAAGACTTCTTGAGGGGAAAGCTGTAGCTCGGTGACATTAATTAACAGAACACAAAGCAGTTTCTCAGAGAGATTCTTTCCACTTTTTAACGGAAAATATTTACTTTCTCACCATAGCCTTCTATGGGCTTCTAAATATCACTTTGAAAATTGCACAAGAACAGTCTTAGGGAAAGGCTTCTTGAGGGGAAAGCTGTATCACTGTGACATGAATTAACAGAACTCAAGGCAGTTTCTCAGAAAGATTCTTTACACTTTTTACTGGAAGATATTTTCTTTTTCACCATAGCCCTCTATGGGCTTTCAAATATTATTTTCCAAATTTCACAAGAACAGTCTTAGTGAACGGCTTCCTGAGGGGAAAGCTGTAACTCGGTGAGATGAACTAACAGAACACTAAGCTGTTTCTCAGAAAGTTTCTTTTCGGTTTTTATCTTAGTATATTTCCTTTTTCACCATAGCCCGTATGAGCTTCCAAACATCACTTTGCAATTTTCACAAGATCAGTCTTAGAGAAAGACTTCTTGAGGGGAAAGCTGTACCTCTCTGAGATGAATTACCCTTTGCAAATACCACAAGAACACTCTTAGCGAAAGCCTTCTTGAGGGGAAAGCTGTAACTCTGTGAGATGAATTAACAGAACACAAAGCAGTTTCTCAGAAAGCTTCTTTCCAGTTTTTAACTGAAGATAATTCCTTTTTCACCATTGACTTCCATGGGCTCCCAAATGTCACTTTTCAAATTCCACAAGAACCGCCATTGCGAAAGTCTTCTTGAGGAAAAAACTGTAACACTGTGAGATAAATTTGCAGAACACAAAGCAGTATATCAGAAAGTTTCTTTTCAGTTTTTATCTTAGGATATCTCCTTTTTCACCATAGCCCTCTGTGGGCTTCCAAATATCACTTTGCAAATTCCACAAGAACAGTCTAAGGGAAAGGCTTCATGAGGGGAAAGATGTAAGTCTCTGAGATGAATTAACATAACACAAAGTAGTTTCTCAGAAATCTTCTTTCCAGATTTTAACGGAAGATACTTCCTTTTTCAACATAGCCCCCTATGGGCTTCCAAATATCACTTTTCAAATTCCACAAGATCAGCCTTAGCTAAAGTTTTCTTGAGGAGAAATTTGTAACACTGTGAGATGAATTATCAGAACACAAAGCAGTTTCTCAGAAAGCTTCTTTCCACTTTTTAACGGAAGATATTTCTTTTTTCACCATAGCCCTCTATGGTCTTCGAAATATCACTTGCAAATTCCCCAAGAACAGTCTTAGCGAAAGGCTTCTGGAGGGGAAAGCTGTAACTCTGTGAGATGAATTAAGAGAAAACAAAGCAGTTTCTCAGAAAGCTTCTTTCCTGTTTTTAACGGAAGTTATTTTTTTTTCACCATAGCCCACTATGGGCTTCCAAATATCACTTTGCAAATTCCAGAAGAACAGTCTTAGCGAAAAGCTTCTAGAGGACAAAGCTGTATCTGTGTGAGATGAATTAACAGAACACAATGCAGTTTCTTAGAAGGCTTCTTTTCAGTTTTTATCTTAGGATATTTCCTTTTTCACCGTAGCCCTCTATGGGCTTCCAAATATCACTTTGCAAATTCCACAAGAACAGCTTTAGCAAAAGGCTTCCTGAGGGTAAAGCTGTAACTCTGTGAGATGAACTATCAGAACATTAAGCAGTTTCTCAGAGAGTTTCTTTTCGGTTTTTATCTTAGTATATTTCCTTTTTCACCATACCCCCTATGAGCTTCCAAACATCACTTTGCAATTTACATAAGAACAGTCTTAGAGAAAGACTTCTTGAGGGGAAAGCTGTACCTCTCTGAGATGAATTAACAGAACACAAAGCAGTTTCTCAGAAAGCTTCTTTTCAGTTTTTATCTTCGGATATTTCCTTTTTCACTATAGCCTTCTAAGGTCTTCCAAATATCACTTTGCAAATTCCAGAAGAACACTATTAGCGAAAGGCTTTTTGAGGGGAAAGCTGTAACGCTGTGAGATGAATTAACAGAACACAAGGCAGGTTCTGAGATAGCTTCTTTCCAGTTTTTAACAGAAGATATTTCCTTTTTCACGATAGCCCTCCATGGGCTTCCAAATGTCACTTTGCAAATTGCACAAGAACCGCCATAGCGAAAGTCTTCTTGAGGGGAACGCTGTAACTCTGTGAAATAAATTGACAGAACACAAAGCAGTTTCTAAGAAAGCTTCTTTTCAGTTTTTATCTTAGGATATCTCCTTTTTCACCATAGCCCTCTGTGGGCTTCCAAATATCACCTTGCAAATTCCATAAGAACAGTCTTAGGGAAAGGCTTCATGAGGGGAAAACTGTAAGTCTCTGAGATGAATTCACAGAACACAAAATAGTTTCTCAGAAATCTTCTTTCCAGATTTTAATGGAAGATACTTCCTTTTTCACCATTCCCCCTATGGGCTTCCAAATATCACTTTTCAAATTCCACAAGATCAGACTTAGCTAAAGGTTTCTTGAGGAGAAATTTGTAACATTGTGAGATGAATTAACAGAACACAAAGCTGTTTCTCAGAAAGCTTCTTTTCGGTTTTTACCTTACGATATTTCCATTTTCACCATAGCCCTCTACGGTTTTCGAAATATCACTTTGCGAATTCCACAAGAACAGTCTTAGTGAAAGGATTCTTGAGGGGAAATCTGTAACCCTGTGAGTTGAGTTAACAGAACACAAAGCAGTTTCTCAGAAAGCTTCTTTTCAGTTTTTATCTTAGGATATTTCCTTTTTCTCCATAGCCCGCTAAGGACTTCCAAACGTCACTTTGCAGATTTCACCAGAACACTCTTAGGGAAAGGCTTCTTGAGGGGAAAGCTGTAACTCTGTGTGATGAATTAACAGAACACAAATCAGTTTCTCAGAAAGCTTCTTTTTAATTTTTATCTTATGTTATTTCCATTTTCACCATAGCCCGCTATGGCCTTCCAAATGTCACTTTGCAAATTCCACAAGAACAGTCTTAGCGAATGGTTTCTTGGGGGCAAAGCTGTAACTCTGTGAGATGAATTAACAGAACACAAAGAAGTTTCTCAGAAAGCTTCTTTCCACTTTTTAACGGAAGATATTTCCTTTTTCACCATAGCCCTCTATGGGCTTCCAGATATTACTTTCCAAATTTCACTAGAACAGTCTTAGTGAACGACTTCCTGTGGGGAAAGCTGTAACTCTGTGAGATGAACTAACAGAACACTAAGCAGTTTCTCCGAAAATTTCTTTTCGGTTTTTATCTTAGTATATTTCCTTTTTTTACCATAGCCCCTATGAGCTTCCAAACATCACTTTGCAATTTTCACAAGATCAGTCTTAGAGAAAGACTTCTTGAGGGGAAAGCTGTACCTCTCTGAGATGAATTAAGAGAACACAAAGCAGTTTCTCAGAAAGCTTCTTTTCAGTTTTTATCTTAGGATATTTCCTTTTTCACCATAGCCCTCCAAGGGCTTCCAAATGTCACTTTTCAAATTCCACAAGAACCGCCATCGCGAAAGTCTTCTTGAGGGGAAAGCTGTAACTCTGTGAGATAAATTGACAGAACACAAAGCAGTTTATCAGAAAGCTTCTTTTCAGTTTTTATCTTAGGATATCTCCTTTTTCACCATAGCCCTCTGGGACTTCCAAATATCACTTTGCAAATTCCACAAGAACAGTCTTAGGGAAAGGCTTCATGAGAGGAAAGTTGTAAGTCTCTGAGATGAATTAACAGAACACAAAGTAGATTCTCAGAAATCTTCTTTAGAGATTTTAACGGAAGATACTTCCTTTTTCACCGTAGCCCCCTAGGGGCTTCCAAATATCACTTTTCAAATTCCACAAGATCAGCCTTAGCTAAAGGTTTCTTGAGTAGAAATTTGCAACACTGTGAGATGAATTAACAGAACATAAAGCAGTTGCTCAGAAAGCTTCTTTCCACTTTTTAACTGAAGTTATTTCTTTTTTCACCATAGCCCTCTATGGTCTTCGAAATATCACTTTGCAAGTTCCACAAGAACAGTCTTAGCGAAAGGCTTCTTGAGGAGAAAGCTGTAACCCTGTGAGATGAATTAACAGAACGCATGGCGGTTTCTCAGAAAGCTTCTTTTCAGTTTTTATCTTAGGATATTTCCTTTTTTACCCTAGCCCTCTATGGGCTTCCATATATCACTTTGCAAATTTCACCAGAACACTCTTAGGAAAGGCTTCTTCAGGTCAATGCTGTAACTCTGTGAGATGTATTAACAGAACACAAAGCAGGTTCTCTGAAAGCTTCTTTCCAGTTTTTAACGGAAGCTATTTCATTTTTCACCGTAGCCCTCTATGGGCTTCCAAATATAACTTTCCAAATTCCTTAAGAACAGTCTCAGCGAAAGGCTTCTTGAGGGAAAAGCTGTAATCAGAAAGCTTCTTTCGAGTTTTTAACTGAAGATATTTCCTTTTAAACCATAGCCCTCTAAGGACTTCCTTATATCACTTTGCAAATTCCACAAGAACAGTCTTAGCGAAAGGCTTCTTGAAGGTAAACCTGTAACTCCATGAGATGAATTAACAGAACACAAAGCAGTTTCACAGAAAGCCTCTTTCCAGTTTTTAACTGAAGATATTTCCTTTTCTACCATAGCCCTCGATGGGCTTCCAAATACCATTTGCAAATTCCACAAGAACAGCCTTAGCAAAGGGCTTCTTAAGGGGAAAGCTGTAACTCTGTGAAATGAATTAACAGAACGCAAAGCAGTTTCTCAGATAGCTTCTTTTCAGTTTTTATCTCTGGCTATTTCCTTTTTCACCATAGACCTCTATGGGCTTCCAAATATCACTTGGCAAATTCCACAAGAACAGTCTTAGCGAAAGGCTTTTTGAGGGGAAAGCTGTAACTCTGTGAGATGAATTAACAGAACACAAAGCAGTTTCTCAGAAAGCTTCTTTTCAGTTTTTATCTCTGGCTATTTCCTTTTTCACCATAGACCTCTATGGGCTGAAGATATTTCCTTTTTCCCCATAGCCCTGTATGAACTTCCAAATATCACTTTGCAAACTCCAGAAGAAGAGTTTTAGTGATCGACTTCTTGAGGGGAAAGCTATAACTCCGTGTGATGAGCTAAGAGAACACAATGCATTTTCTCAGAGAGTTTCTTTTCGGTTCTTATCGTTGGATATTTCCTTTTTCAACATATCCCTCTATGTTCTTCCAAATATCACTTTTCAAATTCCACAAGAACTTTCTTAATGAATGGCTTCTCGAGGGGAAAGCTGTAACTCTGTGAGATGAAATAACAGAGCACAAAGCAGTTTCTCAGAAAGCTTCTTTCCGATATTTAATGGAAGATATTACCTTTTTCTCCAAAGCCCTCTACGGGTTTCCAAATATCAGTTTGCAAATTCCACAAGAACATTATTAGGGAAAGGCTTCTTGAGGGGAAAGCTGTAACTCTGTAAAATGAATTAACAGAACACAAAGCAGTTTCTCAGAAAGCTTCTTTCCAGTTTTTAACGGAAGATATTTCCTTTTCACCATAGCCCTCTAAGGTTTCTAAATATCACTTTCCAAATTCCACAAGTACAGTCTTAGCGAAACGATTCTTGAGGGGAAAGCAGTAACTATGTGAGATAAATTAATAGTACACAAAGCAGTTTCTCAGAAAGTTTCTTTCCAGTTTTTAAATGAAGATATTTCAAGTTTTACCATAGGCCTCTATGAGCTTCCAAATATCACGTTGCAAATTCCACAAGAACAGTCTTAGCGAAAGGCTTCTTGAGAAGAAAGCTGTAACACTGTGAGATGAATTAACAGAACACAAAGCACTTTATCAGAAAGCTTCTTTCCAGTTTATAACGGAAGATATTTCCTTATTCACCATAGCCCTCTATGGCCTTCTAAATACCACTTTCCAAATGACACAAGAACAGTCCTAGCGAAAGATTTCTTGAGGGGAAAGCTGTAACTCTGTGAGATGAATTAACAGAACACTAAGCAGTTTCTCAGAAAGCTTCTTTCCAGTTTTTAACTGAAGATATTTCCTTTTTCACCATACCCCTCTATGGGCTTCCAAATATCACTTTGCAAATTCCACAAGCACAGTCTTAACAAAAGGCTTCTTCAGGGGAAAGCTGTAACTCTGTGAGATGAATTAACAGAACACAAATCAGTTTCTCAGAAAGCTTCTTTCCAGTTTTTTACCGGAGATATTTCCTTTTTCACCGTAGCCTTCTATGGGCTTCCAAATATCCCTTTGCAAATTCCACAAGAACAGACTAAGCGAAAGGCTCCTTGAAGGGAAAGCTGTAACTCTGTGAGATCATTAACAGAACACAAAGCAGTTTCTCAGATACCTTCTTTTCAGTTTTTATCTTAGCATATTTCCTTTTTCAACATAGCCCTCTATGGGATTCCAAATATCACTTTGCAAATTCCACAAGAACAGCCTTAGTGAAAGGTTTCTTGCGGAGAAAGCTGTAACTCTGTGAGTTGAATTAACAGAACACAAAGTAGTATCAAAGAAAGCCTTTTCCCAGTTTTTAATGGAAGATATTTCCTTTTTCCCCATAGCCCTCTACGGGCTTCCAAATATCACTTTGCAAATTCCACAAGAACAGTGTTAGTGAAAGGCTTCTTCAGAAAGGCTTCTTGAGGTGAAACTGTAACTCTGTGAGTTGAATTAACAGAACACAAAGCAGTTTCTCAGAAAGCTTCTTTTCCGTTTTTATCCTAGGATATTTCCTTTTTCACCATAGCCCTCTATGGGCTTCCAAATATCACTTTGCTAATTTCACAAAAACAGTCTTAGTGAACAGCTTCTTGAGGGGAAGCTGTAACTCTGTGAGTTGAACTAACAGAACACAAAGCAGTTTCTCAGAAATCTTCTTTCCAGTTTTTATCGAAAGTTATTTCCTTTTTCACCTTAGCCCTCTATGGGATTCCAAACATCACTTTGCAAATTTCACAAGAACAGTCTTAGCGAAAGGCTTCCTTAGGAGAAAGCTATATCTCTCTGAGATGAATTAACAGAACACAAAGCAGTTTCTCAGAAAGCTTCTTTTCGGTTTTTATCTTAGGATATTTCCATTTTCACCATAGCCCCCTATGGCCTTCCAAATATCACTTTGCAAATTCCACAAGAACAGTCTTAGCGAAATGCTTCTTGAGGGGAAAGCTGTATCTCTGTGAGATGAATTAACAGAACACAAAACAGTTTCTCAGAAAGCTTCTTTTCAGTTTTTATCTTAGGTTATTTACTTTGTCAGCATAGCCCTGTATGGGCTTACAAATCTCACTTTGCAAATTCATCAAGAACAGTCTTAGCAAAAAGCTTCTTGAGGGGAAAGCTGTAGCTTTGTGAGATGAACTAACAGACCACAAAGCAGTTAATCAGGAAGTTTCTTTCCAGTTTTTAACGTAAGATACTTTCTTTTCACCATATCCCACTATGGGCTTCCAAATATAACTTTGCAAATTCAACAAGAACTGTCTTAGTGAACGGCTTCTTGAAGGGGAAAGCTATAACTCTGTGAAATGAATTAAGAGAACACAGCGCAGTTTCTCAGAAAGCTTCCTTTCGGTTTTTATCTTAGGATATTATCTTTTTTGCCAGAGCCCCCTATGGGCTTCCAAATTTCACTTTGCAAGTTCCACAAGAAAAGTCTAAGGGAAAAACTTCTTGAGGGGAAAGCTGTAAATCTCTGAGATCAATTTACAAAAAAAAAAAAAATAGCAGTTTCTCAGAAATCTTCTTTCAAGTTTTTAACGGAAGATATTTCCCTTTTCACCATAGCCCTCTATGGGTTTCCAAATATCACATATCAAGTTCCACAATAACAGTCGTAGCGAAAGGCTTTTGGAGGAGAAAACTTAAATCTGTAAGATGAATTAACAGACACAAAACTGTTTTTCAGAAAGCTTCTTTCCACTTTTTAACGGAAGATATTTCCTTTTTCACCATAGCCATCTATGGGCTTCCGAGTATCACTTTGCAAATTTCACAAGAACAGTCTTACTGAACGGCTTCTTGAGAGGATAGCTGTAACTCTGTGAGATGAACTAATGGAACATGAAGCAGTTTCTGAGAAAGCTTCTTTCCAGTTTTTATCGGAAGATATTTCCTTTTTCACCAAAGCCCTCTATGGGCTTCCGAATATCACTTTGCAAATTCCACAAGAACAGTCTTAGCGAAAGGCTTCTTGAAGGGAAAGCTGCAACTCTGTGAGATGAATTGACAGAACCCACAGGAGTTTCTCAGAAATCTTCTTTCCAGTTTTTAACGGAAGATATTTCCTTTTTCAGCATAGACCTCTATGGGCTTCCAAATATCACTTTGCAAATTCCACAAGAACTGTCTTAGGGAAAGGCTTCTTGAGGGGAAAGCTGTAACTCTGTGATATGAATTAATAGAACACAAAGCAGTTTCTCAGAAAGCTTCTTTCCAGTTTATATCGGAAGATATTTCCTTTTACACCATATCCCTCTATGGGCTTCCAAATATCACCTTGCAAATTCCACAAGAACAGCCTTAGCGAAGGGCTTCTTGAGAAAGGCTTTTTAGGGGAAAGCTGTAACTCTGTGAGATGAATTAACAGACCACAAAGCAGTTACTCAGAAAGCTGCTTTCCATTTTTTAACGGAAGATATTTCCTTTTTCACCATATCCCTCTATGGTATTCCAAATATCACTTTGCCAATTCCACAAGAATAGTCTTAGCGTAAGGCTTCTTGAGGGGAAATCTGTAGCTTTGTTAGATGAATTAACAGACAACAACGCAGTTAATCAGAAAGTTTCTTTCCAGTTTTTAATGGAAGATATTTTCTTTCCACCATATCCCTCTATGGGCTTCCAAATATCACTTTGCAAATTCCACAAGAACAGTCTTAGTGAACGGCTTCTTGAGGGGAAGATAAAACTCTGTGAGATGAATTAAGAGAACACTGTGCAGTTTCTCAGAAACCTTCCTTTCGGTTTTTATCTTACGATATTTTCTTTTTCGCCAGAGCCCCCTATGGGCTTCCAAATATCACTTTTCAAATTCCACAAGAACAGCCTTAGGGAAAGACTTCTTGAGGGGAAAGCTGTAACTCTCTAAGATCAATTAACGAAACACAAAGCAGTTTCTCAGAAATCGTCTTTCAAGTTTTTAACGGAAGATATTTCCTTTTTCACCATAGCCCTCTATGGGTTTCCAAATACCACATTTCAAGTTCCACAAGAACAGTCTAAGCGAAAGGCTTTTTGAGGAGAAAGCTGTAAATCTGAAAGATGAATTAAGAGACACAAAACTGTTTCTCAGAAAGCTTCTTTCCAGTTTTTATCTTAGCATATTTCCATTTTCACCATAGCCCTCTATGGGCTTCAAAATATCACGTTGCAAATTCCACAAGAACAGTCTTACATAAAGGCTTCTTGAGGGGAAAGCTGAAACTCTGTGCGATGAATTAACAGAACACAAAACAGTTTCTCAAAAAGCCTCTTTTCAGTTTTTAACTTAGGATATTTCCTTTTTCACCATAGTCCTCTATGAGCTTCCAAAAATCACTTTCAAATTCCACAAAAACAGTCTTGGTGAAAGGCTTCTTGAGGGGAAAGCTGTAACTCTGTGAGATGAATTAACAAACACAAAGCAGTTTCTCAGAAATCTTCTTTCCAGTTTTTAACGGAAGATATTATCTTTTTTACCACAGCTCTCTATGGGCTTCCAAATATCACTTTGCAAATTCCACAAGAACAGTCTTAGGGAAAGTCTTCTTGAATGTAAAGCTGTAACTCGGTGAAATCATTTAAGAAAACACAAAACAGATTCTCAGAAATCTTGTCTCAAGTTTTTAACGGAAGATATTTTTTTTTTTCACCGGAGCCCTCTAAGGGCTTCCAAATATCACATTTGATATTCCACAAGAACAGTCTTAGCAAAGGCTTTTTGAGGAGAAAGATGTAAATCTGTACATGAATTAACAGACACAAAACAGTTTCTCAGAAATCTTCTTTTCAGTTTTTAACGGAAGATGTTTTCTTTTTCACCATAGCCCTCTATGTGCTTTCAAATATCACTGTGAAAATTCCACAAGAACAGACTTAGCGAAAATCTTCGTTGGGAGAAAGCTGTAACTCTGTGAGATGAATGAACAGAACACAAAGTAGTTTCTCAGAAAGTTTCTTTCCAATTTTTAATGGAAGATATTTCCTTTTTCCCCATAGCCCTCTTTGGGCTTCAAAATACCACCCTGCAAATTAAACAAGAACAGCCTTAGCGAAAGGCTTCTTGAGTGGAAAGCTGTAACTCTGTGAGATGAATTAACAGAATACAAAGCAGTTTCTCAGAAAGCTTCTTTCCAGTTTTTAACTGAAGATGTTTCATTTTTCACCGTAACCCCCTATGGGCTTCCAAATATCACTTTGCAAATTCCACAAGAACAGTCTTAGCGAATGGCTACTTGAGGGGAAAGCTGTAACCCTGTGAAAAGAAATAACAGGAAAAAAAGCAGTTTCTCAGAAAGCTTCTTTTCAGTTATTATCTCAGAATATTTCCTTTTTTACAATAGACCTCTATGGGCTTCCAAATATCAATTTGAAAATTCCAAAAGAAAAGCCTTAGTGAACGGCTTCTTGAAGGGAAAGCTGTATCTCTGTGAGATGAATTAACAGACACTAAGCAGTTTCTCAGAAAACTTCTTTTCAGTTTTTATCTTCGGATATTTACTTTTTCAACATAGCCCTCTATGGGCTTCCAAATACCACTTTGCAAATTCCACAAGAAGAGTCTTAGGGAAAGGCTTCTTGAGGGGAAAGGTGTAACTCTGTAAGATGTATTAAAAAAACCCAAGGCAGTTTTTCAGAAATCTTGTTTTCATTTTTTAACGGAAAATATTTCCTTTTTCACAATAGCCCTCTATGGGCTTCCAAATAACACTTTGCAAATTCCACAAGAAGAGACTTAGCGAAAGGCTTCTTGAAGGGAAAGCTGTAACTCTGTGAGATGAATTAAAAGAACACTAAGCAGTTTCTCAGAAAGCTTCTTTTCGATTTTTATCTTACGATATTTCCTTTTTCACCATAGCCCTCGATGGGTTTCCAAATATCAGGTTGCAAATTCCACACAACTTTCTTAGCGAAAGGCTTCTTGAGGAAAAGCTGTAACTCTCTGAGATGAATTTAAAAAAACACAAAGCAGTTTCTTAGAAAGATTCTTTCCAGTTTTTAACGGAAGATATATCCTTTTTCACCATAGCCCTCTATGGGCTTCAAAATATCACTTTGCAAATTCCACAAGAACAGTCTTAGAGAAATGTTTCTTAAGGGAAAAGCTGTAATTCTGTGAGACGAATTAACAGAACACAAAGCAGTTTCTCAGTAAGATTACTTTGGATTTTTATTTTAGGATATTACCTTTTTCACCATAGCTCTCTATGGGCTTCCAAATATCACTTTGCAAATTCCACAAGAACAGTCTTAGGGAAAGGCTTCTTGAGGGGAAAGCTGTAATTCGGTGAGATGAATTAACAGATCCCAAATCAGTCTCTCAGAAATCTTCTTTACAGTTTTTAACAGAAGATATTTCCTTTTTCACCTTAGCCCTCTGTGGGCTTCAAATATCACTTTGCAAATTCCCCAAGAAAAGTCTTAGCAAAAAGATTCTTGAGGAGAAAGCTCTAACCCTGTGAGATGAATTAACAAAACACAAAAGAGTTTCTCAGAAAGCTTCTTTCCAGTTTTTAAAGGAAGATATTTACTTTTTCACCATGGCCCTCCATGGGCTTACAAATATCACATTGCAAATTCCACAAGAACAGTCTTAGCGAAAGACTTCTTGAGGGGAAAGCTATAACTCTGTGAGATGAATTAACAGAACACAAAGCAGTTTCTCAGACAGCTTCTTTTCAGTTTTTATCTCAGGATATTTCCTTTTTCACCCAAGCCCTCTCTGGGCTTCTAAATATCACGTTGCAAATTGCAGAAGAACAGTCTTAGCGAAAGGCTTCTGGAGTTGAAAGCTGTAACTCTGTGAGATGAATTAACAGAACACAAAGCAGTTTCTCAGAAAGCTTCTTTCCAGTTTTCAACTGAAGATATTTCCTTTTTCACCATAGCCCTCTATGGGCTTCCAAATATCACCTTACAAATTCCACAAAAGAATCTTAGCGAAAGGCTTCTTGAGGGGAAAGCTGTAACTCTGTGAAATGAATTAACAGGACACAAAGCAGTATCTCAGAAAACTTCTTTCCAGTTTTTAACAGAAGATGATTCCTTTTTCACCAAAGCCCTGTACGGGCTTCCTAATATCACTTTACAAATTCCACAATAACAGAGGTAGCAAAAGGCTTCTTGAGGGGAAAGATATATCTCTATGAGATGAATTAACAGAACACAAAGCAATGTCACAGAAAGCTTCTTTCCAGTTTTTAATGAAGAGACTTCCTTTTTCACCATAGACCTCTAAGGGCTACCAAATATCACTTTGAAAATTCCACAAGAACAGTCTTAGCGAAAGGCTTCTTGAGGGGAAAGCTGTAAATCTTTGAGAAGAATTAACTGAACACAAAGCCATTTCTCAGAAAGCTTCTTTCCAGTTTTTAACGGAACATATTTCCTTTTTACCATAGGCCTCTATGAGCTTCCAAATATCACTTTGCAAATTCCACAAGAAGAGTCTTAGCGAAAGGCTTCTTGAGGGAATAGCTGTAAATCTGTAAGATGAATTAACATAACACAAAGCAGTTTCTCAGAAAGCTTCTTTCTGCTTTTTAATTGAAGATAATATATTTTTCACCATAGCCCTCTATAGGCTTCCAAATATCACTTTGCAAATTCCACAAGAACAGCCTTAACGAAAGGCTTCTTTAGGGGAAAGCTGTAACTCTTTGAGATGAATTAACAGAACACAAAGCAGTTTCTCAGAAATCATCTTTTCAGTTTTTATCTTAGGAGATTTCCTTTTTCACCGTAGACATCTATGGGCTTCCATATATCACTTTGCAAATTCCACAAAAACATCCTTAGCGAATGGCTTCTTGAGGGGAAAGCTGTAACTCTTTGAAATGAATTAACAGAACACAAAGCAGTTTCTCAGAAAGCTTCTTTCCAGTTTTTAATGGAAGATATTTCCTTTTTCACCATACCCCTCTATGGGCTTCCAAATATGACTTTGCCAATTCCACAAGAACAACCTTAGCCAAAGGCTTCTTGAAGGGAAAGAGATAACACTGTGAGATGAATTAACAGAACACAAAGCAGTTTCTCAGAAAGCTTCTTTCCAGTTTTTAACGGAAGATATTTCCTTTTTCACCATAGCCCTCTTTGTGCTTCCAAATATCACATTGCCAATTACACAAGAACGGCCTTAGCGAAAGGCTTCTTGAAGGTAAAGATGTAACTCTGTGAGATATATTAACAGAACACTAAGCAGTTTCTCAGAAAGCTTCTTTCCATTTTTTAACGGAACATATTTCCTTTTTCACCATAGCCCTCTGTGGGCTTCCAAATATCACTTTGCAAATTCCACAAGAACAGCCTTAGCGAAAGGCTTCTTGAAGGGAAAGATGTAACTCTGTGAGATGAATTAACAGAACACAAAGCAGTTTCTCAGAAAGCTTCTTTCCAGTTTTTAGTGGAAGTTATTTTCTTTTTCTCCAAAGCCCTCTGTGGGCTTCCAATTATCCCTTTGCAAATTCCACAAGACCAGTCTTAGCAAAAGGCTTCTTGAAGGGAAAGATGTAACTCTGTGAGATGAATTAACAGAACACAAAGCAGTTTCTCAGAAAGCTTCTTTCCAGTTTTTAACGGAAGATATTTTCTTTTTCACCCTAGCCCTCTATGGGCTTCCAAATATCACTTCGACAATTCCACAAGAACAGCCTTAGCGAAAGGCTTCTAGAAGGGAAAGATGTAACTCTGTGAGATGAATTAACAGAACACAAAGCAGTTTCTCAGAAAGTTTCTTTCTAGTTTTTAACGGAACATATTTTATTTTTCACCATAGCCCTCTTTGGGCTTCCAAATATCACATTGCCAATTCCATAAGAACAGCCTTAACGAATAGCTTCTTGAGGGGAAAGATGTAACTCTGTGAGATGAATTAACAGAACACAAAGCAGTTTCTCAGAAAGCTTCTTTCCAGTTTTTAACGGAAGATATTTCCTTTTTCACCATAGCCCTCTAGGGGCTTGCCAATATCACTTTGCCAATTCTAGAAGAACAGCCTTAGCGAAAGGCTTCTTGAAGGTAAAGATATAACTCTGTGAGAGGAATTAACAGAACACAAAGCAGTTTCTCAGAAAGCTTCTTTCCAGTTTTTAA
Source organism: Chlorocebus sabaeus (assembly GCF_047675955.1). Classification (NCBI taxonomy): domain Eukaryota; kingdom Metazoa; phylum Chordata; class Mammalia; order Primates; family Cercopithecidae; genus Chlorocebus; species Chlorocebus sabaeus. The sequence continues at coordinate 11,730 of NW_027328092.1, read as the reverse complement.
CGGAACATATTTCCTTTTTCACCATAGCCCTCTACGGGCTTCCAAATATCACTTTGCAAATTCCACAAGAGCCGTCATAGCAGAAAGTTTCTTGAGGGGAAAGCTGTAACTCTGTGACATGAATTAACAGAACACAAAGCAGTTTCCCAAAAAGCTTCTTTTTAGTATTTAAGTTTGGATATTTCCTTTTTCACCATAGCTCTCTATGGGCTTCCAAATATCACTTTGCAAATTCCACACGAACAGTCTTAGCGAACTGCTTCTTGAGGGGAAATCTGTAACTCTGTCAGATGAATTAAGAGAACACAAAGCTGTTTCTCATAAAGCTTCTTTCCAGTTTTTAACTGATGATATTTCCTTTTACACCATACCCCTCTATGGGCTTCCAAGTATCATTATGCAAATTTCACAAGAACAGTCTTAATGACCGGCTTCTTGAGGGGTAAGCTGTAACTCTGTGAGATGAACTATCACGACAGAAAGCAGTTTCTCAGAAAGCTTCTTTCCAGTTTTTAACGGAAGATATTTCCTTTTTGACCATAGACCTCTATGGGCTTATAAATATCACTTTTGAAATTCCACAAGAACAGTCTGTGCGAAACGCTTCTTGAGGGGAATGGTGTAACACTGTGAGATGAATTAACAGAACACAAAGCAGTTTCTCAGAAGGCTTCTTGGCAGTTTTTAGCTTAAGATATTTCATTTTTCACCATAGACCTCTAAGGCATTCCAAATATCACTTTGAAATTCCACAAGAACAGTCTTAGAGAAAGGCTTCTTGAAGGAAAAGCTGTAACTCTGTGAGATGAATTAACAGAACACAAAGCAGTTTCTCAGAAAGCTTCTTTCCAGTTTTTAACGGAAGATACTTCATTTTCACCATAGCCGTCCTCGGGCTTCCAAATATCACTTTGCAAATTTCTTAAGAACAATCTTAGCGAAAGGTTTCTTTAGGGAAAAGCTGTAACTCTGTGAGATGAATTAACAGAACACAAAGCAGTTTCTCAGAAACTTTCTTTACAGTTTTTAACTAAAAATGTTTCATTTTTCACCATATCCTTCTATGGTCTTCCAAATTTCACTTTGCAAATTCCATAAGAACAGTCTTAGCGCAAAGCTTTTTGAGGGGAAAGCTGTAACTCTGTGAGATTAATTAACAGAACACAAAGCAGTTTTTCAGAAAGCTTCTATCCAGTTTTTAACGGAGATATTTCCTTTTTCACCATAGCCCTCTACGTGCTTCCAAATATCACTTTGCCAATTCCACAAGAACAGCATTAGCTAAAGGCATATTGAAGGGAAAGATGTAACACTGTGAGATGAATTAACAGAAAACAAAGCAGTTTCTCAGAAAGCTTCTTTTCAGTTTTTAACGGAAGATATTTCCTTCTTCACCATTGCCTTCTATGGGCTTCCAAGTAGAATTTTGCCAATTCTACAAGAACAGCCTTAGCGAAAAGCTTCTTGAAGGGAAAGATGTAACTCTGTGAGATGAATTAACAGAACACAAAGGAGTTTCTCAGAAAGCTTCTTTACAGTTTTTAAGGGAACATAATTCCTTTTTCACCATAGCCCTCTATGGGCTTCCAAATATCACTTTGCAAATTCCACAAGACTAGTCTTAGCGAAAGGCTTCTTGAGGGGAAAGGTGAACCTCCGTGAGATGAAATAACAGAACACAAAGCAGTTTCTCAGAGAGCTTCTTTCCAGTTTTTAACGGAAGATATTTCCTTTTTCACCATAGCACTCTATGGGCTTCCAAATATCACTTTGCCAATATCACAAGAACAGCCTTACCCGAAGGTTTCTTGAAGGGAAAGATGTAACTCTGTGAGATGATTAAACAGAACACAAAGCAGTGTCTCAAAAAGCTTCTTTCCTGTTTTTAACGGAAGATATTTCCTTTTTCACCGTAGCCGTCTATGGGCTTCAAAATATCACTTTGCCAATTCCACAAGAACAACCTTAGCCAAAGGCTTCTTGAAGAGAATGAAATAAACGTGTGAGTTGAATTAACAGAACACAAAGCAGTTTCTCAGAAAGCTTCTTTCCAGTTTTTAATGGAAGATATTTCCTTTTTCACCATAGCCCTCTATGGGCTTAAAAATATCACTTTGCCAATTCCACAAGAACAGCCTTAGCGAAAGGCTTCTTGAAGGGAAAAAGTAACTCTATGAGATGAATTAACAGAACACAAAGCAGTTTTGCAGAAAGATTCTTTCCAGTTTTTAACGGAAGATATTTCCTTTTTCACCATAGTCCTCTACGGGCTTCCAAATATCACTTTGCCAATTCCACAAGAACAGCCTTCGGGAAAGGCTTCTTGAAGGGAAAGATGTAACTCTGAGAGATGAATTAACAGTACACAAAGCAGTTTCTCAGAAAGTTTCTTTCCAGTTTTTAACGGAAGATATTTCCTTTTTCACCATAACCCTCTATGTGCTTCCAAATATCACATTGCCAATTACACAAGAGCGGCCTTAGCGAAAGGCTTCTTGAAGGTAAAGATGTAACTCTGTGAGATGAATTAACAGAAGACTAAGCAGTTTCTCAGAAAGCTTCTTTCCAGTTTTTAACGGAACATATTTCCTTTTTCACCATAGCCCTCTGTGGGCTTCCAAATATCACTTTGCCATTTAAACAAGAACAGCCTTAGCACAAGGCTTCTTGAAAGGAAAGATGTAACTCTGTGAGATGAATTAACAGAAGACTAAGCAGTTTCTCAGAAAGCTTCTTTCCAGTTTTTAACGGAACATATTTCCTTTTTCACCATAGCCCTCTGTGGGCTTCCAAATATCACTTTGCAAATTCCACAAGAACAGCTTTAGCGAAAGGCTTCTTGAAGGGAAAGATGTAACTCTGTGAGATGAATTAACAGAACACAAAGCAGTTTCTCAGAAAGCTTCTTTCCAGTTTTTAATGGAAGATATTTCCTTTTTCACCAAAGCCCTCTATGGGCTTCCAAATATCACTTTGCAAATTCCACAAGACCAGTCTTAGCGAAAGGCTTCCTGAAGGGAAAGATGTAAGTCTGTGAGATGAATTAACAGAACACAAAGCAGTTTTTCAGAAAGTGTCTTTCCAGTTTTTTACGGAACATATTTCCTTTTTCTCCATATCCCTCTAGCCCTTCCAAATGTCACTTTGCAAATTCCACAAGAACAGTCTTAGCGAAAGGCTTCTTGAGGGGAAAGATGTAACTCTGTGAGATGAATTAACAGAACACAAAGCAGTTTCTCAGAAAGTTTCTTTCTAGTTTGTAACGGAAGATATTTAATTTTTCACCATAGCCCTTCATGGGCTTCCAAATATCACATTGCCGATTCCAGAAGAACAGCCTTAACGAATGGCTTCTTGAGGGGAAAGATGTAACTCTGTGAGATGAATTAACAGAACACAAAGCAGTTTCTCCTAAAGCTTCTTTCCAGTTTTTAACGGAAGATAATTCCTTTTTCACCATAGCCCTCTATGGGCTTCCAAATATCACTTTGCCAATTCTACAAGAACAGCCTTAGCGAAAGGCTTCTTGAAGGTAAAGATATAACTCTGTGAGATGAATTAACAGAACACAAAGCAGTTTCTCAGAAAGCTTCTTTCTAGTTTTTAACGGAACATATTTCCTTTTTCACCTTAGCCCTCTATGGGCTTCCAAATATCACTTTGCCAATTCCACAAGTACAGTCTTAGCGAAAGGCTTCTTGAGGGGAAAGCTGTAACTCTTTGAGATGAATTAACAGAAGACAACGCAGTTTCTCAGAAAGCTTCTTTCCAGTTTTTAACGGAAGATATTTCCTTTTTCACTATAGCCTTCTAGGGGCTTCCAAATATCAAATTGCAAATTACACAAGAACAGCCTTAGTGAAAGGCTTCTTGAAGGTAAAGATATAACTCTGTGAGATGAATTAACAGAACACAAAGCAGATTCTCAGAAGGCTTCCTTCCCGTTTTTAACGGAAGATATTTACTTTTTCACCATAGCCCTCTATGGGCTTCCAAATATCCCTTTGCCAATTCCACAAGAACAGTCATATCGAAAGGCTCCTTGAGGGGAAAGATCAAACTCTGTGAGATGAATTAACCGAACATGAAGCAGTTTCTCAGAAGGCTACTTTCCAGTTTTTAATAGAAAATATTTCCTTTTTCACCATAGCCCTCTATGGAATTCCAAATATCACTTTGCAAATTCCACAAGAACAGTCTTAGCGAAAGTCTACGTGAGGGGAAAACTGTAACTCTGTGAGATGAATTAACAGAACACAAGGCAGTTTCTCAGGAAGCTTTTTTACAGTTTTTAACGGAAGATATTTCCTTTTTCACCGTAGCACACTATGGCCTTCCAAATATCACATTGCCAATTCCACAAGAACAGTCTTATCGAAAGGATTCTTGAGGGGAATACCGTAACTCTGTGAGATGAATTAAGAGAACCCAACGCAGTTTCTCAGAAAGCTTCTCTCCAGTTTTTAACTGAAGATATTTCCTTTTTCACCATAGCCCTTTATGGGCTTCCAAATGTCACTTTGCAAATTCCAAAAGAAGAGTCTTAGCGAAAGGCTTCTTGAGGCGAATGCTGTAACTCTGTGAGATGAATTAACAGAAAACAAAGCAATTTCTCAGAAAGCTTCTTTCCAGTTTTTAACGGAAGATATTTCCTTTTTCACCATATCCCTTTAATGGCTTTCAAATATCACTTTGCAAATTCCATAAGAACAGTCTTAGCGAAAAGCTTCTTGAGGTGAATGCTGTATCTCTGTGAGACGAATTAAAAGAAAACAAAGAAGTTTCTCAGAAAGCTTCTTTCCAGTTTTTAATGGAAGATATTTCATTTTTCACCATACCCTTCTATGGGCTTGCGAATATCACTTTGCAAATTCCACAAGAACAGTCTCAGTGAAAGACTTCTTTAGGGGAAAGCTGTAACTCTGTGAGATGAATTAACAGAACCCAAAGCAGTTTCTCAGAAAGCTTTTTTCCAGTTTTTAAAGGAAGATATTTCCTTTTTCACCATAGCACACTATGGGCTTCCAAATATCTCTTTGCAAATTACACAAGAACAGTCTTAGCGAAAGTTTTCTTGAGGAGAAAGCTGTAACTCTGTGAGATGAATTTACAAAACCGAAAGCACTTTCTCAGAAAGTTTCTTTCCAGCTTTTAACGGAAGATATTTCCTTTTTCACCATTTCCCTCTATGGGCTTTCAAATATCATTTTGCAAATTCCACAAAAATGGTCTTATGGACAGGGTTCTTGAGGGGAAAGCTGTAACTCTGTGAGATGAATTAACAGAACACAACGCAGTTTCTCAGAAAGCTTCTATCCAGTTTTTAACGGAAGATATTTCCTTTTTCTCCATAACCCTCAGGGGATTCCAAATATCAATTTGCAAATTCCACACGAACAGTCTTAACGAAAGGCTTCTGGAGGGGAAAGTTGTAACTCTGTGAGATGAATTAACAGAACACAAAGAAGTTTCTCAGAAAGCTTGTTTCCAGTTTTTAACGGAAGATACTTCTTTTTCACCATAGCCCTCTAGGGGCTTCCAAATATCTCATTGCAAATTTCACAAGAACAGTCTAAGCGAAAGGATTCTTGAGGGGAAAGCTGTATCTCTGTGAGATGAATTAACAGAACTCAATGCAGTCTCTCAGAAAGCTTCTCTCCAGTTTTTAACGGAAGATATTTCCTTTTTCACCATAGCCCTCTAGTTGCTTCCTAATATCAATTTGAAAATTACACAAGAACAGTCTTAGCGAGAGGCTTCTTGAGGGGAAAGCTGTAACTCTGTGAGATTAGTTAACAGAACACAAAGCAGTTTCTCTGAAAGGTTCTTTGCAGTTTTTAACGGAAGGTATTTCGTTTTTTACCATAGCTATCTATGGGCTTCCAAATATCACTTTGCACATTCCACAAGAACAGTCTTATCGAAAGGCTTCTTGAGGGGAAAGCTGTAACTCTGTGAGATGAATTAACAGAACACAAAGCAGTTTCTCAGAAAGCTTCTTTCCTGTTTTTAACGGACGATATTTCCATTTTCATATTAGTCCTCTATAAGCTTTCAAATATCACTTTGCAAATTCCACAAAAGCAGTCTTATCGAATGGCTTCTTGAGGGGAAAGCTGTATCTCTGTGAGATGAATTAACCAAACCAACGCATTTTCTCAGAAAGCTTCTTTCCAGTATTTATCAGAATATATTTCCTTTTTCACCTTAGCCTTCTAGGGCTTCCAAGTATCAAATTGCAACTTCCACAAGAACAGTCTTAGCAAAAGGCGTCTTGAGGGAAAGATGTAACTCTGTGAGATGAATAAACAAAACACAAAGCAGTTTCTCGGAAAGCTTCTTTCTCGTTTTTATGGAAGATATTTCCTTTTTCACCACAGCCCTCTATGGGCTTCCAAATATCACTTTGCAAATTCCACAAGAACAGTCTTAGCGAAAGGCTTCTTGAGGGGAAAGCTGTAACTCGATGAGATGAATTAACAGAACACAAAGCAGTTTCTCAAAAAGCTTCTTTCCTGTTTTTAACTAAAGATATTTCCTTTTTCACCATTGCACTCTAAGGGCCTCCAAATATCACTTTGCAAATTCCACAAGAACAGTCTTAGCGAAAGGCTTCTGGAGGGGAAAGTTGTAACTCTGTGAGATGAATTAACAGAACACAAAGCAGTTTCTCAGAAAGCTTCTTTCCAGTTTTTAACGGAAGATACTTCTTTTTCACCATAGCCCTCTATGGGCTTCCAAATATCTCATTGCAAATTTCACAAGAACAGTCTAAGCGAAAGGATTCTTGAGGGGAAAGCTGTATCTCTGTGAGATGAATTAACAGAACTCAATGCAGTCTCTCAGAAAGCTTCTCTCCAGTTTTTAACGGAAGATATTTCCTTTTTCACCGTAGCCCTCTAGTTGCTTCCTAATATCAATTTGAAAATTCCACAAGAACAGTCTTAGCGAGAGGCTTCTTGAGGGGAAAGCTGTAACTCTGTGAGATTAGTTAACAGAACACAAAGCAGTTTCTCTGAAAGGTTCTTTGCAGTTTTTAACGGAAGGTATTTCGTTTTTTACCATAGCTATCTATGGGCTTCCAAATATCACTTTGCACATTCCACAAGAACAGTCTTATCGAAAGGCTTCTTGAGGGGAAAGCTGTAACTCTGTGAGATGAATTAACAGAACACAAAGCAGTTTCTCAGAAAGCTTCTTTCCAGTTTTTAACGGAAAATATTTCCTTTTTCACCATAGTCCTCTATGGCCTTGCAAATATTACTTTGCAAATTCCACAAGAGCTGTCTTATCGAAAGGCTTCTTGAGGGGAAAGCTGTAACTCTGTGAGATGAATTAACAGAACACAAAACAGTTTCTCAGAAAGCTTCTTTCCTGTTTTTAACGGACGATATTTCCATTTTCATATTAGTCCTCTATAAGCTTTCAAATATCACTTTGCAAATTCCACAAAAGCAGTCTTATCGAATGGCTTCTTGAGGGGAAAGCTGTATCTCTGTGAGATGAATTAACCAAACCAACGCATTTTCTCAGAAAGCTTCTTTCCAGTATTTATCAGAATATATTTCCTTTTTCACCTTAGCCTTCTAGGGCTTCCAAGTATCAAATTGCAACTTCCACAAGAACAGTCTTAGCAAAAGGCGTCTTGAGGGAAAGATGTAACTCTGTGAGATGAATAAACAAAACACAAAGCAGTTTCTCGGAAAGCTTCTTTCTCGTTTTTACGGAAGATATTTCCTTTTTCACCACAGCCCTCTATGGGCTTCCAAATATCACTTTGCAAATTCCACAAGAACAGTCTTAGCGAAAGGCTTCTTGAGGGGAAAGCTGTAACTCGATGAGATGAATTAACAGAACACAAAGCAGTTTCTCAAAAAGCTTCTTTCCTGTTTTTAACTAATGATATTTCCTTTTTCACCATTGCACTCTAAGGGCTTCCAAATATCACTTTGCAAATTCCACAAGAACAGTCTTAGCGAAAGGCTTCTTGAGGGGAAAGCTGTAACTCTGTGAGATGAATTAACACAACACAAAGCAGTTTCTCAGAAAGGTTCTTTCCAGTTCTTAGCGGAAGATATATCATTTTTCACCATAGCTTTCCATGGTCTTCCAAATATCACTTTGCCAATTCCACAAGAACAGTCTTAGCGATAGACTTCTTTAGGGGAAAGCTGTAACCCTGTGAGATGAATTAACAAAACACAAAGCAGTTTGTCAGAATGCTTCTTTCCAGTTTTTAACGGAAGATATTTCCCTTTTTACCATAGCCTTCTATGAGGTTCCAAATATCTCTTTGCAAATTCCACAAGAACAGTCTTATCAAAAGGTTTCTTGGGGGGAAAGCTGTTATTCTGTGAGATGAATTAACAGAACACATAGCAGTGTCCAGAAAGCTTCTTTTCTGGTTTTAGCGAAAGATATTTCCTTTTTCACCATAGACCTCTATGGGCTTCCAAATATCACTTTGCAAATTCCACAAGAACAGTCTTATTGAACGGCATCCTGAGGGGAAAGCTGTAACTCTGTGAGATGAATTAACAGAACACAACGCAGTTCCTCAGAAAGCTTCTTTCTAGTTTTTAACTGAAGATATTTCCTTTTTCTCCGTAGCCTTCCAAGGGCTTCCAAATATCACTTTGAAAATTCCAGAAGAATAGTCTTAGCGAAAGGCGTCTTGAGGGGAAAGCTGTAACCCTGTGAGATGAATTAACACAACACAAAGCAGTATCTCAGAAAGCTTCTTTCCAGTTTTTCGGTTTGAGCCGCTCTGGTCTGTTTTGAGCCGTTCTAAACTGGCTCAGGCCGGTCAAAATCGGTTTGAGCCCGTCTGGTCTGGTTTCAGCCGGTCCAAACCGCTTTGTGGCCCGCTTTCAGCTGGTCTGGGCACATCTGGTCCTGTTTCATCCACTTTCTGCTGATCTGGGCCGGTCGAGTCTGGTTTGATCCGGTCAAAACCGCTTTCAGCCAGTGAAAACTGGTTTGAGCCGGTCTGGTCTGGTTTGAGCCTGTCTGGCCTGGTTTCAACCAGTCAAAACCAGTTTGTGGCCGAGTTTTAGGCAGTCTGGGCCGGTCGGGTACGGTTTGATCGGATTTTATCCGGTCTTGGCTGGTCTGATTCGGTTTGATCCGATCTCATCCGCTCAAACCCGGTTTCATCCAGTCTCGTGTGGTTTGAGCCGGTCAAAACCGGTTTGAGCCTGTCAAAACCGGTTCGAGCCATTCAAAACCGGTTTGTGCCGATCAAACCTGCATTGAACCGGTCTGGTCTGGTTTAAGCTGGTCTAATCAGGTCAGAACCGGTTTAAGCCGATAAAAACCGGTTTTACCCGGTCTGGAGTGGTTTGAGCCGGTCAAAATCGGTTTCAGCCGGTCAAAACCGACTTGAGACAGTCAAAACCGGTTTGAACCGGTCTGCTCTGGTTTGAGCCGGTCAAAACCGTTTTTAGCCAGTCTGGTCGGGTTTCATCCGGTCAAAATCGCTTTGTGGCCCGCTTTCAGCCGTTCTGGGCCGGTCTGGTCCTGTTTGATCTGCTTTCAGCTGATCTGGGCCGGTAGAGTCTGGTTTGATCCGGTCAAAACCGCTTTGAGACGGTCAAAACCGGTTTGAGCCCGTCTGGTCTGGTTTGAACCGGTCAAAACCGGTTTGTGTCCCAGTTTTAGGCAGTCTGGGCCGGTCGGGTACAGTTTGATCCGATTTTAGCCTGTCTGGGACGGTCTGATTCGGTTTGATCCGGTCTCATCTGGTCAAACCCGGTTTTAGCCGGTCAAAACCGGTTTCAGCCGGTCTGGTGTGGTTTGAGCCGGTCAAAACTGGTTTGAGCCGGTCAAAACCGGTTCAAGCCGTTCAAAACCGGTTTGAGCCGGTATGGCCCAGTTTTAGCTGGTCTGTACCGCTCTGGTCTGTTTTGATCCGGTTTCAGCCGTTCTGGTCCTGTCTGGTCCGGTTTGATCCGGTGTGAGCCGGTCTGGTCCGGTTTGATCCGTTGTCATCCGGTAAAAACTGGTTTGAGTCTGTCTGGTCCGGATTGAGCCGGTCTGGTCTGGTTTGAGCCATTCTAAACCGGCTCAGGCCGGTCAAAACCGGTTTGAACCGGTCTGGTCTGGTTTGATCCGGTCAAAACCGGTTTGTGGCCGGGTTTAAGCTGGTCTGGGCTGGTCTGCTCCGGTTTGATCAGGTTTCAGCTGGTCGGGGCCGGTCGAGTCCGGTTTGATCCGGTCAAAACCGCTTTGAGCCAGTCAAAACCGGTTTTAGCCGGTCTGCTCTGGTTTGAACCGGTCAAAATCGGTGTGTGTCCCAGTTTTAGGCAGTCTGATCCGGTCGGGTATGGTTTGATCCGATTTTAGCCTGTCTGGGCCGGTCTGATTCGGTTTGATCCGGTCTCATCTGGTCAAACCCGGTTTTAGCCGGTCAAAAACGGTTTCAGCCGGTCTGGTGTGGTTTGAGCCGGTCAAAAGCGGTTTGAGCCGGTCTGGTCTTGTTTGAGCCGGTGAAAATCGGCGCAGGTCGGTCAAAACCGTTTTGAGCCGGTCTTGCCTGGTTTGAACACGTCAAAACCGGTTTGTGGCCGAGTTTTAGGCAGTCTGGGCTGGTCGAGTACGGTTTGATCTGATTTTAGCCAGTCTGGGCCGGTCTGATTCGGTTTGGTCCGATCTCATCGGTCAAACCCGGATTCAGCCGGTCTCGTGTGGTTTGAGCCGGTCAAAACCGGTTTGAACCTATCAAAACTGGTTCGAGCTGTTCAAAACCGGTTTGTGCCGATCAAAACCGGATTGAAACGGTCTGGTCTGGTTTGAGCTGGTCTAATCAGGTCAAAACCGGTTTATGCCGGGTAGAAACTGGTTTAACCCGTTCTGGAGTGGTTTGAGCTGGTCAAAACCGGTTTCAGCCGGTCAAAACCGAATTGAGGCAGTCAAAACCGGTTTGAACCGGTCTGGTCTGGTTTGAGCCGGCCAAAACCGGCTCAGGTCAGTCAAAACCGTTTTGAGCCAGTCTGGTCGGGTTTCATCCGGTCTAACCGCTTTGTGGCCCGTTTTCAGCGGGTCTGGGCCAGTCTGGTCCTGTTTGATCCGCTTTCAGCTGATCTGGGCCGGTAGAGTCTGGTTTGAACCGGTCAAAACCGGTTTGTGTCCCAGTTTTAGGCAGTCTGGGCCGGACGGGTACGGTTTAATCCGATTTTAGCCTGTCTGGGCCAGTCTGATTCGGTTTGATCCGGTCTCATCTGGTCAAACCCGGTTTTAGCCTGTCAAAACCGGTTTCAGCCGGTCTGGTGTGGTTTGAGCCGTTCAAAACCGGTTTGATCCGGTCAAAACCGGTTCGAACTGTTCAAAACCGGTTTGAGCCAGTATGGCCCAGTTTTAGCCGGTCTGTGCCGCTCTCGTCTGGTTTGATCCGGTTTCCGCCGTTCTGGTCCTGTCTGGTCCTGTCTGGTCCGGTTTGATCCGGTGTGAGCCGTTCTGGTCCGGTTTGATCTGTTGTCATGTGGTCAAAACCGGTTTGAGCCTGTCTGGTCCAGATTGAGCCGGTCTAGTCTGGTTTGAGCCGTTCTAAACCGGCTCAGGCCGGTCAACACCGGTTTGAGCCGGTCTGGTCTGGTTTGAGCCGGACAAAACCGGTTTTTGGCCCGGTTTAAGCCGTTATGGGCTGGTCTGCTCTGGTTTGATCTGGTTTCAGCTGGTCTGGCCAGTCGAGTCCGGTTTGATCCGGACAAAACTGCTTTGAGCCGGTCAAAA